>NC_088988.1:11370632-11670632 GCF_963932015.1 Anas acuta | reverse complement strand
CCTTCCCCTTTCTAGCTCCCAGCACGTCTATAATGTGCAGACTCCTGAGCTGAACAAGCCACCAGGGTCACACCACCTCCTAGACAGGATTTAAAAACAAAGGGCTGTAATTAAGGCCTCTCCAGGAGAGTAAACTGAGCTAATGGATTTTTTTCAGCCATCTCCTCACTCAGAAAAATGTGCGGTAAAGCTTACAATACAGTTTCTCATAGGATCCTACTGGACCAAATGCCCAGCATACTGCTGGATGGGTGAACAATTGGCTGACAGGTAGGACTCAAAGGGTTATGGTAAATAGGGTTATATCAGCCTGGTGGTGAGTCACCAGTGGGGTCCCCAGGGCTCCTTTTTAGGGCCAGTCTTCTTCAATGTTTTTATAAACGATTCGGCTGTAGGACAAGAAGGTGCTTTGAGTAAGTTTGCTGACGATACTAAACTAGGAAGAGCTGTTGAGTCCATTGAGGATGGAAAGGTCTTGCAGAGAGATCTGGACAAATTGGAGAGCTGGGCAATCACCAACCACATGAAGTTTAACAAGAGCAAGTGCTGAGTCCTGCACCTGGGAAGGGGCAACCATGGCCATATGTATAGACCGGGCAACGAGATGCTGGACAGTAGCCACACAGAGAGGGATCTGGGTGGCGGTTGTGGTTGACAGCAAGATGAATATGAGCCAGCAGTGTGCCCTGGCAGCCAGGAGGGCCAACTGTATCCTGGGGTGCACCAAGCACGGCATTAGAGGGCTACAAAGATGGTGAAGGGCCTAGAGGGGAAGGTGTACAAGGAGCAGCTGAGGTTACTTGGTCTGTTCAGCCTGGAGAAGAGGAGGCTGAGGGGAGGCCTCATGGCGGCCTACAGCTCCCTCATGAAGGGGAGTGGAGGGGCAGGTGCCGATCTCTTCTCTCTGGTGACCCATGATAGGACCCAAGGGAATGGTGTCAAGCTGTGACGGGGAGGTTCAGGCTGGATATCAGGAAAAGGTTCTTCACCAAAAGGGTGGTCGCGCACTGGAATCACAGACTGTTAGGGATTGGAAGGGACCATGAAAGATCATCTAGTCCAATCCCCCTGCTGGAGTAGGAACACCTAAATCATGCCACACAGCAAAAGGGCCAGGTGTGTTCCCTTCAAAAAGTGGAGGGAAGGGAGACACCTCTGTGAGAGCAGATTTAAGAAATGGAAAAAAAAACACAACACACACAACTGTTGCAGCCCCAGCCTCTCCTCAGACAGCAGAGGCGGATCGTCTCGCAGGTGGCAGCTCCTGTCAGGAGATCCTGCTCCAGCATGGGTCCTCTCCACATGGTCGTGGTAGGGCAGAAAGGTGCTGCCCCCAGCTCCTTTTGCTCTGCCAGGTGGCCACTGCCTCTTCTGGTGCCCTTCTGGCACAATGGGGAGGCAGGAGGAGGGAAAGGAAAGTGGGGAAAGCTGAGTGATTTCCAGGAGAAGCCTCCGAAGCCTTCCCAGCTGTGCTGGGAAGAGGGAGTAGTTGGAGTGCTGTGGCAGCATGTGGGGAAGCTGTCCCTGCACCCCACAGGAGAGCCCCCACGTGATGCCTCCACATCAGATTGCTGAAAGCCCAAGTACGTGACTCTGTATTGGGTTTACCTGGCAAGGTTTTGGGAGCAGGGGGCAGCAGGGGTGGCCCCTGTGAGAAATGTCCAGCAGCTGCCCCTTGTCAGCTAAGGGCCAGTTTCAGCTGGCTCTAAAGGTACCCGTTGCTGCCCAGAGCGGGGCCAATAAGGGACGTTGGCAGCACCTCTGTGAGAGCAGATTTAAGAAAGGGGAAAAAAAGTGTTGTCCAACAGCAGCTGGGAGAGCGAGGAGAGAAATGGCCAGACCTGTAGCCCGTGGAGAGGAGCCCACGCAGGAGTCCACACAGCTGCCCGGCAGGAGCTGCTGCCCATGGGGGAGCCATGTTAGAGCACTTTGCTCCTGACGGATGGGCCCTGTGGTACGGATCCATGTTTGGAGCAGTTCTTGAAGAGCTGCTGTCTGTGGGAAACCCACATGGGATTGGTTTGGGAAGGGCAGCATCCTGTGAGAGGGACCCCACATGGAGCAGGGGCAGAGAGTGACCGTGAAGGAGCGATGGAGACGAAGCATTACAGACTGACTGCAGCCCTTTTTTCCCTAGAAAAGTGTTTTGATTTTATTTTTTAGTTTTATTTTTTAGTTTATTGCTGCTCTACAGTGTTAGTAATAGGTAATAAATTACATTAATCTTCCTGTGCTAAGTCTGTGTTGGCCATGGTGATAATTGTTGAGTGATTTCCCTGTCCTTATCTCAACCCTTGAGCCATTTTCACTGTAGTTTTTCCTTTGAGGAGGGGGAGAGATTGTGGTGGAGCTCATCTGCCCAGCTAAGGAAAACCTCCACAAACTCTGAGGAGCAGGGAGCACTGCAGGGCCGCTACCTCCCCCTTGGGCCACAGCATCTTTGCTGACACACCGGCTGGAGCTTCCCTGCAGATGTCTCCCTTGCATTTTCCAAGTGGCCTTTGTGCGCACCCGGCTCTCTGCAAAACCATTGCTGTGACTCGGATTCGAACCGAGGTTGCTGCGGCCACAACGCAGAGTACTGACCACTATACGATCACAGCTGTGCGGTGGGAGGCCTCGCACGCACCGGGAGCAGAGGCAGGAGAGCGTGCTGGCTGTGACAGACCGCACCGTCCCCTCTCCCGTTGTGGTGCACCCGGCATGTCCCGGGCCATGAAAGCCGGCTATTTTGATCAGGGCAGCTCCGACTGGGCTTGTCTGCTGCTGCTCGGAGCCTCAGCAATGTGGAACAGGGCCTTAAAGCTGCTGTGTAAAACTCTGGAGATGGCGGATGGCAGCCAGGGACAGAAGCTCTTACAAACAAGGGTGCCATGTGATGTGCTGCAACAACACAGCAGGGAATATCATGCTGTGGGGCAGGATGTGGTAGGGTATGACACCCTAATACAGCAGAAGTACAGTTAAATTGTACAGTAGGCGTGTAATTAGTAAAATTATAGCATGTTCTTGACCTCCATGCACGACTTGGGCCTGGTCTGGAAAGGGAGGAGCAGAATGGCACTGGAAGACCCGGCCCCGCTGCCACCTCGCTGCCTGGCCACTGCCTCTGCTGAGAAATCCTTCTACCTACTCTTTGCTCCTGCCTGGTTTGGAAAGGAAAAATCATGGGGAATTTTTTTGTCATTGCCCAGCCCTGGGCAGCAGCAGCAGGGCTTTAGGGGACCCTAGCGCCTGCAGGAATCAGTTTCAGGGCCGAATAGAGCTCTACCTTTGTCATGCTCCTTCATGCGCCTTCCCCTGCCTCAGCTCCTGGCACAGAGCTGCTGGCAGAAGCAGCACCCCACAGAGCCTGGCTCCAGCCGAGTCCACCAAGAGGCCTTGTGTCCCATCTCATGGTGCACTGGGATCCTCCTGAGTTCCCAGTCTCCCTGCCCTGCCAGGCTTCCCCAGAAGGGCTGCCTGGAGCCTCCCTCCTACCTGGTGGCCTTTGCCTGATGTGCTGTGGCAGCACATGTGCGAGCCCCAGGGTATCCAGCACGCTGGGGCCAGAAATAAGTGTCTGTGCCATCCTCAGGAGATGCTTCTCCATGCGACACAGGCCTCTCCAGCTGCTGTCACCAGAGGATAAGGGCAGGAGGGAGTCTGTGAGGTCACTGCCAGCTCTGTGACGCCACTGAGCGCATCACAGAGCCCAGGCGCAGGGCACAGACAGGACCAGAAATGATGGGCACCCAGCAGGGCCAGGGGCTGGGGGCTCTGCAGGGAGCCCCTGGGCAGGAGGCTTGGGTTAGGCTGAGTCCTGCTGGCTGCGGAGAGTGATTTGTAGCTGTCAGGAGAGGGCAGTAAGACCAAGGAAGCCGGGTGTTTCACTGGCCTGAAAGTTCCTGCAGCCTCAAGGCAGTAGTTTAAAACACTGCCTCAAACTGAAGCCCATCTCTACCTGCCAATATCTCCTCCTGACTTGGATAGTGCTGCTTTTCCTGGCCATGGCTGAGATGTTCTGGTGAGTTTATGGCCATTGCTTGATGAGTGGCTTATTGCTATAGTTCTGCCTTTGCCATTTTGGCCGTGGTTGCCAATGCTTGTCGCGTTAAAGGGGTGTAGCTGATTAACCGTTACGGGCCCGGTTGGATTCAGAGTACTGAACCAGTCGGACATTCACCAAAACTGGGGGTCCGTTCGGACATTCACCAAAAACGTAATAACCACCTGGGGGTCCGCTCAGACATTCACCAAAAACGTATTAACCACCTGGGGGTCCGTTCAGACATTCACCAACAATGCATTAACCGTCTGGGGGTCTGGTTAGATTCAGAACACTGAACTATCACGGATAACCACCCTCACCCTAGTTGCATTAATGAGAGCTATCACAATGCAATCAAGTATGGTTTATTACAGCAACAGATAATCAGGTTCTTTTGGATTGCCGGTGATAGTGACTATCTGCAAAAGCAAGCTAGTATGCATGAAATACACAGGTGTTACAGGTGTTACAGGTGTGTGTTCTAGGTGTGTGTTCTAGGTGTGTGTTCTAGGTGTGGGTTCTAGGTGTGGGTTCTAGGTGTGTTCTAGGTGTTCTAGGTGTGGGTTCTAGGTGTGTTCTAGGTGTGGGTTCTAGGTGTGGGTTCTAGGTGTGGGTTCTAGGTGTTCTAGGTGTGGGTTCTAGGTGTGGGTTCTAGGTGTGGGTTCTAGGTGTGGGTTCTAGGTGTGGGTTCTAGGTGTTCTAGGTGTGGGTTCTAGGTGTGGGTTCTAGGTGTGGGTTCTAGGTGTGGGTTCTAGGTGTTCTAGGTGTTCTAGGTGTGGGTTCTAGGTGTGGGTTCTAGGTGTGGGTTCTAGGTGTGGGTTCTAGGTGTTCTAGGTGTTCTAGGTGTTCTAGGTGTTCTAGGTGCGCAGCCTAGAAATAAACGCGTTAAAAGGATCAAAGACTCTATAGAGATTTATAAGCAAATATTCAGATCTCACCCAAAGGCGTCCCAATGGGGGGGGAAGAGAGGCTCAGCCTGTCGACTGATCCCAGGAGTCAGGAGGTCCTAAGGATGTTGTATGTCCTCGGGATGGTATCTCCCCTGACGATGGTATCTTCCCTAACATCCCCTCTCTCTTGGGCCAATTTATATTATTTTCTATCTTTTAGGTGGAGCTTGAGTGGCTCTAGTCAAGCATATGTGTGCAGTTCTGGGCACCACAGTATAAAAAGGACATGAAACTGTTGGAGAGTGTCCAGAGGAGGGCTACGAAGATGGTGAAAGGCCTGGAGGGGAAGACGTACGAGGAACGGCTGAGGGCACTGGGCCTGTTCAGCCTGGAGAAGAGGAGGCCGAGGGGAGACCTCATCGCAGTCTACAACTTCCTCGTAAGGGGGTGTCGAGAGGCAGGAGACCTTTTCTCCATTAACACCAGCGACAGGACCCGCGGGAATGGAGTTAGGCTGAGGCAGGGGAAGTTTAGGCTGGACATCAGGAAGGGGTTCTTCACAGAGAGAGTGGTTGCACACTGGAACAGGCTCCCCAGGGAAGTGGTCACTGCACCGAGCCTGACTGAATTTAAGAAGAGATTGGACTGTGCACTTAGTCACATGGTCTGAACTTGGGTAGACCTGTGTGCTGTCAAGAGTTGGACTTGATGATCCTTAAGGGTCCCTTCCAACTCAGGATATTCTATGATTCTATGATTCTATGATATCTTAGTTATGATTGGTGTAAAGTTTTCCCGTCTCCATTTAAAGTAATAGGCTCCGAGAAATTCAGAGCGCATGCTCAGTGAGGGGTGGTCGCACCTTGGAGGCGGGTAGCTTTTGGGATGGAGGTGTGTTTTGGTATTATAATGATATTATAATGAGCAAAAAGTACACTAGGGTACAGCATTTGTCAAAACATGACAGGTCTTTGGCTTAGGGTGGCAAAAAGTGCAGCTTTGTGCACAAGAACAATCGAGGCCCCACCTGATTACAGAGCCTAGCCGTGGTGTCTCCACTCCACTCCACGCTCCGTGGTGTACCTTAGAGCTAGCACACCAAGTTTCCCCAGCGCGATAGCATCTAAGGTTGGGAGCCTAGGGAACGCTCAGGTAATGCAGTTATGCCCTACCCTGAAAGCCTCTTCAATGCTGTACCTTTTCCTTAAAAGTGTGAATGTTAGCTTTATTTTCCTAGTTACTTCAGGCATTTACACCACAATGCTGAAGGATTTCTTCAGAGAGGGTTGTGGTGGCATGAGTCTCGAGGAACATCCCCAGTGTGCAAGTACCTTCACAGCTGCATTCTAGGGCTTCAGAAGCGTTGTTTCTGCCTAGCCAAAAGTAGCCCTTGGCAACAGCATCTTTGGCTACTAAGAGTACTCTACTGTTCTATTCAACACCCGAAGTATTGTGTGAGTACAAGAATATTTCCAATTCATTCATTATTTTCTGTCCATACCAGCCCATTTTGATTTCTAAGGTAGTGCTTTTGTCAAGGAAAACTTTTGGGTTGAAAGTTTTTTCAGTTCTAGTGAGGTAGCAATTGGTCTGCACGCCAATCATGTGCACATCCCTCACCTTTTCTCTGTGCCGATGGGTGTTTTCATTTGAATTTGTGTAAAGCTAGGGTGGCCCGTCTCCTAAAAAGAGGAATGTGAGAATGGCCTAAAAACCCTCTTGTTATATTTTGTAGCTATGCATCCAGGTTCAAGGGAATTGCTGCCAAGGAGAGCTTCCTTGTGCTACCCTGGGGCCATGGAAACGACACCTACAATCAGTTTCATTTCCTTCAGTGGCAATTGCCTGCATCTGTTTAACAGCCAGGTTATTTTGCTGGTGTTCTGCTTTTGTTTGCTTTGGGGATGTACGAACAAGCCTGCTTATAGATTCTAGAAAGCACCTCCTGGCAATAAACAAATTACGCTGCTCATCAAAAGTCATGATATCTTGCAGTCTATCAACATGTGTATGTTCCTCACTGGTCAGTATAGTTCATGACTCCTCTCCTTTATTACTCAGAGCTTTAGAGGGTCAGTGGGTTGAGCCGTCCTTGCGGGAGCTCCCCCATACAGCTGGTCTCTCTGGGCAATATCACTTCTAGTGCCTCGACTGCCTGCAGTTTTACCATACCTGAGAATTCGTGAGGGAACCATAGAATGGCTTGGGTTGGAAGGGACCTTAAGGATCATCTAGTTCCAGCCCCTTTGCCACAGGCAAGGATGGCACCCACTAGACCAGGTTTCTCAGGCCTAACCTGACTGCAGCCCTTTTTTCCCTATTCCCTTGTGCCGCTTTGGGGAAGGAGGTAGAAGATGGTGGATGGAAAGCAGAAAAGTGTTTTGATTTTATTTATTTATTTATTTGTAGTTTTTGTGCTGCTCTAGCTTGTTAGTAATAGGTAATAAATTACATTAATCTTCCTGTGCTAAGTCTGTTTTATCCGTGATAAGTGTTGAGTGATTTCCCTGTCCTTATGTCAACCCTTGAGCCATTTTCATCGTATTTTCTCCCCCTTTTCCTTTGAGGAGGGGGAGAGAGAGATTGTGGTGGAGCTCACCTGCCCAGCTAAGGAAAACCTCCACAAACTCTGAGGAGCAGGGAGTACCGCAGGGCCGCTACCTCCCCCTTGGGCCACAGCATCTTTGCTGACACACCGGCTGGAGCTTCCCTGCAGATGTCTCCCTTGCATTTTCAAAGTCGCCTTTGTGCGCACCCGGCTCTCTGCAAAACCATTGCTGTGACTCGGATTCGAACCGAGGTTGCTGCGGCCACAACGCAGAGTACTGACCACTATACGATCACAGCTGTGCGGTGGGAGGCCTCGCACGCACCAGGAGCAGAGGCAGGAGAGCGTGCTGGCTGTGACGGACAGCACCGTCCCCTCTCCTGCTGTGGGGCATGGCCTGGGCCATGAAAGCCGGCTATTTTGATCAGGGCAGCTCCAACTGGGCTTGGCTGCTGCTGCTTGGAGCCTTGGAACAGGGCCTTAAAGCTGCTGTGTAAAACTCTGGAGATGGCGGATGGCAGCCAGAAACAGAGGCTGCTGCAAAGGACAGTGCCATGTGATGTGCTGCAGCAACACAGCAGGGAATATCATGCTGTGGGGCAGCATGTATGACACCCTAATACAGCAAAAGTACAGTTAAAATAGTTCCAGCTAGGACTAAGTTGTACAGTAGGTGTGTAATTAGTAAAATTATAGCATGTTCTTGACCTCCGTGCACGACTTGGGCCTGGTCTGGGAAGGGAGGAGCAGAATGGCACTGGAAGACCCAGCCCCACTGCGACCTCCCTGCCTGGCCCAACTCCTGCCCCTGCCAATAAATCCTTCCCTTGCAGCAGGCTCAGACACAGGGAGCCCAGTGGTCAGTGCTTCCTACTCTTTGCTCCTGCCTGGTTTGGAAAGAAAATCTCATGTGGGTAATATTTTTGTCTTTTTACCCACTTTTTTACTGGCCTGTGCCACATCAAGGCATGAGGGAGTGGCGCGATATGGCCCGGGGTGGACACTGACCAAAAGAGACACATCCAGTGTGAGTGTGATTCCCTCTTCATTTGCTTGCCCCCTTCGGGACCTCCTCTTCTCTTTAGCACCCTGAGGTGGGCTTGCCTAATGAGGACAAGGACAGCCAAGATTTTGCTCTCCCAGAGCCATCCTGCGCCTGCCTTTCACTTCCCTGCCGGTGCTCCCAGGCCCTCACAACAGTGCAAGAGCCCAAAGAGGGTTATCAGAATGGTCCCATGAGCCCTGCGTAGGGGCTGCTTTCTGCAAGTTCCCCTCAGCTGAGGTGGGTGGCATGGTTAGGGTGCCATGTTCTTCATCCCACGGCCGTGGTGAGACTCAGAGCCCTCCCAGACATCTCTGCTCATATCACTGCTGTCACACAGAAGAGGTGGAGTTTTAATAGGAATGGGTTTAATGGATTTAACAGTAGTAGGAAGAATCAGTGATGGGGAGGCCTCCACGTTCCCTTGCAGCTTCTGTCCCTCGCAGCACAGGCAGTAGGGGATATTTTCCATCGGACACCCACTTTCCTGGTGCTCAACCCTGGACCTTGAGGGTTGGAGCAGGTGGATGTGGGCTGAAGGGTGTTGGGGCCCATGGAGAGCCCCTGGTGCAGCAGGCTGCAGGCCGGAGCTGCAGCCCAAGGAGAGGAGCCCACGCCGGAATCCACACAGCTGCCCGGCAGGAGCTGCTGCCCATGGGGGAGCCATGTTAGAGCACTTTGCTCCTGACGGATGGGCCCTGTGGTACGGATCCATGTTTGGAGCAGTTCTTGAAGAGCTGCTGTCTGTGGGAAGCCCACGTGGGATTGGTTTGGGAAGGGGAGCATCCCATGAGAGGGACCCCACATGGAGCAGGGGCAGAGAGTGACTGTGAGGAGATGAAGCATTACGGACTGACTGCAGCCCTTTTTTCCCTATTCCCCTGTGCTGCTTTGGGGGAGGAGCTAGAAAATGGTGGATGGAAGGCAGAAAAGTGTTTTGATTTTATTTATTTATTTATTTGTAGTTTTTGTGCTGCTCTAGCTTGTTAGTAATAGGTAATAAATTACATTAATCTTCCTGTGCTAAGTCTGTGTTGGCCGTGGTGATAATTGTTGAGTGATTTCCCTGTCCTTATCTCAACCCTTGAGCCATTTTCACTGTAGTTTTTCCTTTGAGGAGGGGGAGAGATTGTGGTGGAGCTCATCTGCCCAGCTAAGGAAAACCTCCACAAACTCTGAGGAGCAGGGAGCACTGCAGGGCCGCTACCTCCCCCTTGGGCCACAGCATCTTTGCTGACACACCGGCTGGAGCTTCCCTGCAGATGTCTCCCTTGCATTTTCAAAGTCGCCTTTGTGCGCACCCGGCTCTCTGCAAAACCATTGCTGTGACTCGGATTCGAACCGAGGTTGCTGCGGCCACAACGCAGAGTACTGACCACTATACGATCACAGCTGTGCGGTGGGAGGCCTCGCACGCACCGGGAGCAGAGGCAGGAGAGCGTGCTGGCTGTGATGGACAGCATTGTCCCCTCTCCCGTTGTGGGGCACCTGGCATGGCCTGGGCCATGAAAGCCGGCTATTTTGATCAGGGCAGCTCCGACTGGGCTTGTCTGCTGCTGCTCGGAGCCTCAGCAATGTGGAACAGGGCCCTAAAGCTACTGTGTAAAACTCTGGAGATGGCGGATGGCAGCCAGGGACAGAAGCTGTTACAAACAACGGTGCCATGTGATGTGCTGCAACAACACAGCAGGGAATATCATGCTGTGGGGCAGGATGTGGTAGGGTATGACACCCTAATATGGCAAAAGTACAGCTCAAGTAGTTGTACAGTAGGCATGTAATTATAACACGCCGTGCGGAGCCTCAGAGCTGCCCCAGACGTCTCTGCTCATATCAGGGCAGCTGCCCAGAAGAGGTGGAGTTTTAATAGGAAAAAGTTAAATGGATTTAACGGGAAAGAGTCAGTGATGGGGAGGCCTTTGCATTACCTCGCAACTTCTGTCCTTTGCAGCACAGGCAGCAGTTGTTTTTTTTTCTGTTGGATACCCGTTTTCCTGGTGCCCAACCCTGGGTCTCGAGGGCGGTGCTGAATGTGGAGTGCTGCACACTGCTCTTCAGGGGACTGCCGGCAGTGCCTGGGGTTCTACCAGGGACCCTGCAGGCAAGCCCTATTTGTGGCACAGTTTCTCCTCATGGATGTGCATCTCCAGGGCCTCCCACATGTTCTCATGCAGGAACAGGGCCTAGGGGTCTGCTGCTCATCCAGAGAAGGCTGCTCCTTGCAGCTGTGTGCACATGCCTTAGCATCTGCAAGAGATGGGGAACGTGGAGTTCTGTGAGAAAGAGTCTGCTGGGACGGGCCCTGTGCTTGGGCAAGGTGGCCTGCTGGCCTCTGAAGATGGGGCCCAGCTGCCCCTGTCTAGCATGTGGCCCAACCGTGGGCAGAAGAGGGGACCTAGAAGACCCCAGCACCTGCAGGAATCAGTTTCTGGGCCGAATAGAGCTCTACCTGTGTCATGGTCCTTCATGCATCTTCCCCTGCCTCAGCTCCTGGCACAGAAATGCTGGCAGAAGCAGCACCCCAGCTGAGCCCACCGAGAGGCCTCGTGTCCCATCCCTTGGTGCACTGGGATCTCCACAAACTGCCAGCCTCTCTGCTCTGCCAGGCTTCCCCAGAAGGGCTGCCTGGAGCCTCCCTGCTACCTGGTGGCCTTTGCCTGATGTGCTGCAGCAGCAGTGCAGGGTGGCCCAGGCCACCAGTAGCAGGACAAGGCCAGGGCCGAGGCAGAGGCAGCCATGCAGTGCCAGCCCCAGGGTATCCAGCACACTGGGGCCAGAGACAAGCGTCTGTGCCTTCCTCAGGAGATGCTTCTCCATGCAACACAGGCCTCTCCGGCTGCTGTCACCAGAGGATAAGGGCAGGAGGGAGTCTGTGAGGTCACTGCCAGCTCTGTGACACCACTGAGCGCATCACAGAGCCCAGGCGCAGGGCACAGACAGGACCAGAGATGGGCACCCAGCAGGGCCAGGGGCTGGGGGCTCTGCAGGGAGCCCCTAGGCAGGAGGCTGGGGAGAGCCATTCATAGAAGTCAGGAGAGCTGTAAGACTGAGGAAGCTGGGCGTTTCACTGGCCCGAAGGTTCCTGAAGCCTCAAGGCAGTAGTTTAAAACACTGCCTCAAACTGAAGCCCCTCTCTACCTGGCAATTTCTACTCCTGACTCGGATAGTGTTGCTTTTCCTGGCCACGTCTGAGATGTTCTGGTGAGTTTATGGCCGTTGCTTGATGGGTGGCTTATTGCTGTAGTTCTGCCTTTGCCATTTTGGCTGTGGTTGCCAACGCTGAAGGATTTCTTCAGAGAGGGTGGTTTTCTAGCCACCCTCCTGGACTTTTCAGCCACCTGGATATCCTAATGGTGGCCTGGCTGCAACACCCGTCATAAGACAGGATCTGGACCAGGGTCCTGCTGTCCGTGCAGAGCAGGCTGTTCCTCTAGCTACATGCACATGCCTCAGCACCTGCAAGAGATGGGGGCCATTTTGTGCCCTGAGTAAGAATCTACCAGGACCGGGCCTGGGCATGGGCCTGGTGGCCAACTGGCAGCTAAAAAAGGGGTCTGAGTCCCCTTGGCCTGGATGAGGGCCAGACTTGGGCAGCACAGTGGCCTTGGGCCAAGAGGGACACTGGCATCTGGAGGAAAGACCTTTTCCCCCAGACCTTTTCCCCCCAGTGTGTCCACATGGCAGCCAAAGATGGGCGCCCAACTACTCAGTTTGGTTGTGGCCCAGCCCTGGGCAGCAGCCAGGCCCCCAGGCTGGCCCCAGTCCCCCCAGTCCTGGTGGCCAGCTCAAGATGGGGACCCTTTGCTTATGGCTTTTATGCCCCCTACGTGTATGGCCCTGTGCTGGCAAGAGTCGCTGGAGTCCCAAGAGGAAGAGGAGTGTGAACAGCAGGAGGCTCTGGCCCTCCTGGCAACGAGCCTCAGCTGCCTCTCCCTGGGCTGCAGCACCCAAAATCAAGATCATAGCACAGGACCTGCTGGCCAGTTGGCAGCTGAGGATGGGGCTGGAGATTTTGGTAGCCCAGGCCCTGCTGGCTGGTATTTATAGCTGTCAGGAGAGGGTTCTGAGACCAAGGAAACAGCATGTTTCAATGGCCCAAGTGCTCATGAAGACTCCAGGTAGTAGTTTGAAAGACTTCTTCAAACTGAAGACTTTCTGGTCCACCCCAGAAACGTCCACCTGCCTTTTTATGACCATGAGCCCTCAGATTCTGAGACTTGCAGTGTGTCACAGTTGTCTGTCAGCACCAAATCTTTTCTTTCATGCAAGCCACTGCCAAAGGTGCTGCTGCCAAATTCCTGTTCCCAAGGAGACAGGAGTTCCAGCACCAAGGCTGTCAGCTACTCAACACTCTCTTCTTGCCCTAAGGGGTTGAAGCCTGGTCGGTCTGTGGGGGGTAGGGTACCGCCACCCCCCCATTCTCCTCCTTATCACTTGGTATTATGATTGTGTTTTGTTTTTGCTTTATATTTTTCCCCCTTACTTATGAAACCTTGCCAGGAAAAAGAGAAGGAAGTGGGGCGATGTTTGGAACCTGGCCAAAGTCATCCCATGTGCCCATTACACATGATGAAGTTCTGCTTGCCTGGTTTGCCATCTGCATGCCATTGTGAAGTTGTAACTGAATTCCTTAATTTGCTTGGCTTGCACATGCAGCTTTTACTTTACCTATTAAACCATCTTCATCTCACCCCACAAGGTTTTGTCCTCTTACCGCCATCCCGCCAGGGGTGTGAGCAACCTTTGTGGGTCTTAGCTGCCTACCAGAGTTCAACTACGACAGCAGGGGTGCAGACTGCAGGATCCAGGGGCTTCTGAAGCAGTACTTGCTGTACGTGTCTGCAACCAAAGACCCCTCTGGTATCCTCTGTTTCCAAAATGGCTGCCAAACCTTCCTGTCCCCCAGCTCTCCTGCAATCCCCAAAGCAGCAGGGTCCTTCCTGCAGGGTCCTGCAGGGGATTGTGGTGTGCGGAGGAGCAGAGGAGCCTCCGGTACCTAGGCAGCTGTTAGTGTGCAGCTTTCCTCCATTCCTGGGGCAACAAGCAGCAGCCTTCACCCCTCTGACGACAGGCTGAGTGAGCAGGGGTTTGGCCTGGAGAAAAGAGGGCTTCAGGGAGACTTTATAGCAGCCTTCCATTGTCTAAATGGGGCCTACAGGGAAGCTGGGGAGGGACTCTGTCAGGGAGTGTGGTGACAGGACAAGTGGTAGTGACTTTAATCTAAAAAAGGGTGGATTTCGATTAGGTATTTGGAAGAAATTCTTTACCGTGAGGGTGCTGAGGCACTGGAACAGGCTGCCCAGAGAAGCTGTGGATGCTGCATTCCTGGAAATGTTGTTCAAGGCCAGGTTGGATGGGGCTTGGAGCAGTCTGGTCTAGTGGGAGGTGTCCTTGCCCATGGCAAGGACGTTGGAATTAGATGATCTTTAAGGTCCCTCCCAACCCAAACCACTCTGTGTTTCTGCAGTTTGGCTGAAACAAAAATGGTGTCCCCCTGCCACAGCTGCTGAGGCTGGAACCCACACAGAGGGCCCTCCCAAACTTTGCTACATAAACCCAGTACACCCCCTCCCTGTCCAGCCCCAGCGAGACTCACAAGGCTTCAGGAGGCAGTGGAAGAGCCCTCATCCCACCCCAGCCCCTTGGCCCCCAACGTGAGTGGCTCCATGCCCTGACCAGCCAGCAGCAGCACTCTGCTGGGACTGGGAGAGAGAAGGACACCAATCCTTGATAGTGTGTGAATTAAACCTTTATTTGAGGTTTATTTATTTGCTCCGTGGGTGGAAGCTGGCAGGGCTGCAAAATCCCAGGATCTGGTGCCTGGCTTGTCGGTACAGCACAGGGCTCAGGGGAGGCCGTGCCATCCATCAGCATCAGGGTCCTCCGCAGGATGCTGTGTAGAAATATTCCCATCAGAAAGCTGGGTAGCCTGAACTGGGGCATCTGCTCTGCATCAGGAGGTGTGAGACCTCTTCTTTCTGAGAAGTTTCTCCATAGCTTTCTTCACCCAAGGTGTGTTTGGTTTTGCACAGACCTTGTTCCCGTTCTTAGTCTCAAACCTGATGAGATGAAAGGCAAAGGTTGGTGGGAAACAACAGCTGCAATCCCAGACCCATGTCCTCCCTCTTCCCTTCCCTGCAATCCTTTTCCCTTCCCTGTGGCCCTAGAAGCTCTGAAGAGCCTTCAGGAGCCCCAATGGACTTGCGTCCTTAACCATGCTCTGGAGAAGTGGCCAGAGAGTTGTGTCCTCCCCTCTTTGTGCTGCCAATCAGCCACCCTGCTGCAGCCCCTCCAGTGGATAGAGGCCATGTAGACCCATCCTGGTCCCCTGCAGGGGACTGGGTCCTGTCACCAGATGGGATGGAATAAAGCACCTGCAGCATCCCAGGAAACAGTGCAATGGTAGGGAAATTACAAGGACTTACACAATTCCTGGGGAAAAACACTCTTTGGGAGTCTCGTAGAAATCCTTCAGCACTTCATACCGGAGAGCTGGCTTCAAGAACTCAAAGCAGCATTCTGAAGGTGAGTACGGAGCTGGAGAAGGGAGAGAAAGAGAGGTTGTAAATGCTGGTTTGGAAAGCAGTCTTTAAGTCATTTCCCCGTAAGAAAGCTGACATGCACAAAATCCCTCAATTTCTGCAGCTGCTGCTACAAGGAGCCCCAGGTGACGGCAGGAGGAGGCACCACCAGCCCCATGCCAAGGCCACCCAGCTCAGGGTGCTGTCCCCATCCTTCCCTGCACCACTGGGACCTGCAGCCCCCTCCCAGCCAGGAGCCCTGGGGGTTGCTCCTCCTGCCAACAGCACCGTCCCCGCTGGGCTTTCATCCCTGAGCTCCCCAGGGCAACATCCCCAGCCAGGTCCCCAGCCAGCCAGGGTGCTGGCAGCCCGCGAGGTGCCTCACCTGTGGCGCAGTGCTGGGAGAAGGTGAGGAGCAGCAGGAGCAGCAGGACTGGTCTTGTGCTGAGCATGGTGGCTGTGCGAGGGCTCTTCCTCAGTACAGTGCTGCTCTGCCTCCTCTGAAGAGCTGCGATGTTAGCCCAGGCAGGGAGGTGCTGCAATTTATCCTCTCCACCCCGTCCCCCCTCCCCATTTTAGCTCTTTTCCAAAGAATTGCCACCCACTTCAAGTGAAAGCCCTATGCATTTTCTTAGGGGAAGGGAATTTCCATGTCACGTGGCACCTCTAGGGTTACAGACAGAGGTAATCCCTAGAAAGAAAGGACAAGCAGACCTCAATAACTTCTCTGTAAGCTGAGACTGGCCTGTGGGAAAGCCACAAAGCTGAAGAGGGAAGTGAAAACCTCCTCTACGGAAGCAGAGACTGTAGGGCTCCAAAACCCACAGAGAATGGATTTGTGTTGACAAAAAAGGCAGCACCATGCTTTCAGCACAAAGTCACTTTTCAGCCTGACAGCAAAAAAAGTATTTAAAAAAAAAAAGTTCTGGAGAAAGTGTGGATCGACTGAATTCCCGGGGGAGCATTAAGCAGGAGTGCAGTGACCACTGCTCCCACCAGTCCTTTGTAGCTCAAAAGCTGTAGGATGTCAAGATGTCAAGTACTGTCAAACAGTGTGTCACAACTGCAGCTGTTCCTATGGAGAGGAACACAAGTTTTCCCAAAAAAATCCTCTTCTATAATTGAGGAGAGTTGGGTGAAAGAAGAGTTGGGTGCAGCAGAGTCTTCCCTTGCAGATGAGGCTGCTTTAGCCTTCTGGCTGTGGGGCAGAGCAGGAGGCTGAATCAGGCTGAAAGATGTAGAAGGAAAAGTTTGTGTTTCGAGTTCTTGAGTATTTTTCCTACGTCTTCCTTCTCTTTGCAGCCTTGCAGCCTCCCAGATCCTGCAAGGACATGCAGAAAGGCATTGCTGATGGGGGCTACTTCTTGGGGAATGCTTCACCCCACTCTGCCCTGATGCTTGTTCTTTCCCTGTTCCCTCTTTTCTGCCCAGCTGTGAGTGAGTGTGTGGAGCAGCAGGGTCCCACACAGGTCCTAGGGGCACCACGGTCCCCCCTCACCCACTGTACGCTGCCCAAGGGGTCACCACAAGCCCTTGTTCACGTTGGCACCCCCCAGCTATCCTCTGTCGCTTTGGAGCAGGGCTCGAGCAGGTTATTGTGTTGGGCATCGTGTTGTCCCTGGCTGCCTTTTAAAAAACTTGGGGGAAAACTGCAGAATCCTAAGGCCTGCTCTTGCCATGCCCAGATCTCCTTGACCTCAGCTGCAGCAGGAGACACATCTCCCACTCAAGAAGGAGCTCCAGTGGTGTATGCCAAAAATTGGGCAGCAGAAGAAATTATTAAATACTCAGAGCACTGTAGTAGAGTTCCTCCATCCCAAAGATGTGACTTCTCCCAGAGGAGCTGCCATGAGGTCACCGATGCTGTGTGGCCCCCAGTCAGGGGGCTGGAGCACCTCAGCATCAAGTCCCCACCAGTGAGTACGCCCACAGCTGGTGTAAATCAGAAGATTTACACCCTTTCCCTGGGGCACCACACTGCTTGCACAGGGATAAGGCAGCGCTGGACATGGCATCGCCAGGAGAGCACAGCACGGTGGCTGGGGACAAGGATTCCTTCCAGAGCTGTGCTGCTCCTTGTCTGCTGGCACTCCTGAAGCAGGATGCTGGAAGCAAAGCTTCTCAATTTATGTTTTTCTTTCACCCCTGCGAGCTGTCATTCAAAGAAAGTGAGTGACAGTGCTCACCAAGCTCCCTGCGAAGCCAGGCGTGGCTGGAAGAAGGATGAAGCCTTCTTTTTGGGAAGGACAGTACCCGTGGGGCTGTCTCCTCAGCCTGCGTGTAGTAGCCACAAGCAGAGGTCAGGGCCCCCTGCCCTGCTCACAGAGATTCACAGAGGTGCTGCAACACAGGAGCAGACTCCTGAGGTCAGTGTTTGGCATGCTGTGCTCCCTCCAGGTGTCCAATCCCAAAGACAGCTCGTGGCAAGAGGTGCCATCAGCTCCCACGTCATTGGGACCTAGCTGGTGAACCTGCCACTCTTTCAGTACAAGGATTTGTGGCTGATTTATGACTCCAGGCTGTTTTAGGGTCAGAGCAAGCCCCCTTGTGCCTCGAGTGCACAGCCATCGATACAAGGACACGTCCTCTTCAACAGTCATCCTCCAAGCTGGAGACAGAGCCATGGCCAGGGGCACCGCGCCATTGCCTGCACTCGTGTCCTGGTGTGGGTGTGCACGTGTGTGTGTACGTCTCCCTTGGCAGAAGTCAGATGGAAACGGAAGATGCTGGCCAATGGTTAAGTTAACCAGCTTACAGGGATCTCCGGCTGGCCAGAGCAATTACGCAACTCCTTGTGTTTCTTTTCTCATCAACAAACTCTGCCAATTCACCAAAAGGGGTTCAACCCCCAAAGCAATGTGTTGTCAGACCATAAATGAGAAAAGTTCCCAGTAGGGAACCTTTAAAAACCCAAGAACCCTGGAAGCACAAGGTAGGCTAGAATAAAAATAACACATTTGTAAATAGATCGCATAACCCAAAAAATTGGTGTCATTCCTACTGGCATGCCTTCAACCCAGTGACTCAACAGCTCCCAGGGCTACAATAAATTCCTCATGCTACTGATCCATGAAAGCATCTTGTCTTCTTCCCACAGGCTTCATGGGTGCTCCCTTCTCAGCCAGTTTCCCATTTCTGCTGTGCTGCAGGCTCCCGTCTTGCAAACTGGTAACACCGAGCTGGGCACATGGACCATGGCACAGCTCCTGATGCTGCGTGGTCTGGCTGCATTTTTATATTGCTTGTGATATGTGTAGGACCAGGGCCACTGAGCAGGTGGCCTGCTGCTGTCATCTCCATGGCAGATGTCCCCAAAGTGGGGGGACACAGGCTCCCCCGCAGCCAGGACACCCACACCACCACCCAGGGGAGTGCACAGCCTTAACTACACCTAGGGCAAAACCACTTGGGCTGGACCCCAGGCAACAGAGAAACATTTTGGAAACGTGTAGGGAATGATCTTGCTGCCTGCCTTCCCCTGGCCTGGGGCTTTACCCAACCAGCCGTGCAAAGGAGAATTGCAAGCACAGGAATACCCAGCACAGGGATATCCAGAGGCTGCTCTGGATGGAAAGAACCTGGAGAAGTAAGTAAAATACTAGCGTGGCCCCACTTCTGCAGAGCTGTGCTTGTTTTTCTGGCAGAAGAGCTGGCCCGGGCTCCTCTACTTCCCCTTTCTCGTGTTTTCAAGCGATCCCTATCACAGCTAGACAATTCACAACTCCCTGGAGATCCCTTGATGTCTATTCTTTTACTTTTTGGGAAGGGAAAGGCTGATGCACTGTCATTAACTGAGGGATGCTGGAAAGCCCCACAGCTGACCCAAGTTCCCTTCTCAGCTGAGCAGGCTGTGGAGAATTTGCTTGTTTACATGAAAAATAAACATCGTTATCTTGATTCTGCAGAAGGAGGAAGAGAAGAGCTTGGGGTAGGGTGTTTGCCAGCACCTGTGCCACTGTGGGAAAGAAGGATTTTGGCAGAACGAGCCACGCACCTGGAAATGGAGTCTCAGCAGATAACTGAGCGTTCCCATCTCTGCTGGAAACACACAGCTGGGAGCAGCCGTACTGTCTTTACACTGCTTTGGAAGGTCAGGCTCTGCTCTCCAGGTGGTCCTAGATCCATTTTAAAGCCCTGGTTGATTCATAAACGTGATCACAAAACAAACGTGATGCTCTCATTCCTTGCCGGAGTTCATGCTGAGACTCCGGGTACAACCGTGCCAGCTCCTAGAGGCCGGAAAGACACTTCAAAAGGATAAAAACAAGAGTCTTTTCCAAAGCCTGCTTCCTACAGCTGGACGCTGGGGACCACCAGGCACTGGAAACTGGTGATTGACCAAGGCGTATCCTGTGCGGTAAGTCCTGCCCAGAGTCACAAGTTTCAAAGGCTGCAGGAAGGGTATGTCCAGGAGCCTTTCTCCAGAGGATTATCTGCACTGAGTCACTGAGCAAGCTTGCCCATCGTCTCCGGGAACTGAGAGGGTCTTCCCTGTGCCCCAGAGACTAGAAACTCACTCCAGTCAGGCAGTAGTCAACATAGCCAAGCAGAGCAAGGGCTGGAGGTACCTGGACCAGAAACTGAAAGTAGCCACTTTGCTAAGAAAAAGAGAGGATGGGGGGGGGGAAATGTGTGATGCCAGTTTCTTCAAATTTAGGCACGTAGGCAGGGGGAAAGTGACAGAACTGGAGGAAGGATATGTCCATACAGGCAAGAGCCCTGACTGTGGAGGCTAATGCAGGATCCTGCCTGATAAAGCTGAAGATATAGCTGAAGATAAAGCAGAAGCCACCTGATAAAGCTTTTTTTTTTTTTTTTTTTTTTTTTTTTTTTTTTTTAGGTTGGATGTTAAGAGAAACTTCTTTACTGAAAGGGTTGTTAGGCATTGGGATGGTCTGCCCAGGGAAGTGGTTCAGTCACCGTCCCTGGAGGTCTTTAAAAGATGTTTAGATGTAGAGCTCAGTGATATGGGTTAGTGGAGGACTGGTCAGTGTTAGGTCAGAGGTTGGACTCGGTGATCTTGGAGGTCTCTTCCTGCCTAGATGATTCTGTGAAAGCTCTTTTCAGTGCACATCCTCCAGACGTGTGGATGGTGAACTAAAATGTGTATACCTGGGACATGCACTGAAAAGGAGACATTTCTTCCATTTTTCTCCAGTGAGGTTGATCAACACCCATCAGGTTAAATGAAGGACAGACGTGGGGTGTCAGGAGGAGTCACTGCTTCCAAGGGAAAATCTGTGCTGGGGAAGCTTCTATGAAATGTAGAATTTGGGGGGCGGAATAATGTTTGGTGAGGATTCAACCTCCTTTTTTCAACCCTGTCCTTTCTTGAGCTCTTAGAGCTAAAGACAGAAATGGAGAACTAAACCAAAGCAATGATAACAGAATAAAACTAATTTCAGCTGGAGCTGGGAAGCCTTCAATGATTTAGTCCTGATAACTCCAAGAAGACAAGTTATGAACTTGTTCCTTAGTTTTTCAATAGGATAAAAGCCAACACTCTCAAGAACAATAATTGACAGTTGAAAGAATGCAATGAGAAAAATACTTTAAGTTTCCTAGATATTATAGTAAAAAAAATATTTGTGCTGAATATGGCCTGAGCTGTCAAGTTGACATCCCATGCTTTCTTAGAGGACTCTTCTCACTTCCTTCTATTATTACTTTTTAAAAATTATTTGCTTTGTGGCCTTGCAGCTCATCTGGCAGAATTCAGGGGTGCTTCAGAAATGAAGCTTTCCCCATTATCTGAGATGGTCGCTGAACAGGTCTGACCATGGCGAGGCCTGACAACCTCTGTATTTACAAGTGTAGCCCCTGCAGTAAAGCAGGCATGGACACAATCTTCGTAAAAGTTGATTAGGCAAACACAAAGCATGGCTTTGTGGCTAAAGCATGACTGCCTTAGAAGAACAAAAACCACACAACAAAGCTGCAGTTGCGCAGTTCCTTAAGGTGCAGATGTGCAGTTCCTTAAAGTCCCTTACATGGCTGTGGACTTTTTTTTGACAAGCTCTTGGTGTCTTCTTTACCATAAGGTTACCCCTAAACAAGGGCATCGCTAGCTTCACTGTGCCTGTGGCATTCAGAAGAAAGAGGAACTGGCTCCCGTGACCACAGCTGCAGGGTGGCAGGGCTCCAAAACATAGCTCAGCTCAGCCAGGGCAACAGCTTCAGGTGAACATAGAAAAGGATCTCTGGCAGAGACTTAAACACAGAGAAGAGGTGAGAGACCCCTTTGAAAACCGAAGGGGTCATGCTACATTATACAAAGCCAGTGTTAAGGAAGGGCTCGTGAGCTATCTTGAGCAGAGTCTGCCGTAAGCGTGTGCGCACTTGCATAACATTTCATAGAAAAACCACAAAGCTGAGCGGGGACAGAGCTGACATTTCTTAAATCACAGTCCAAGTCTCAGCCCTGAGATTGTGGAGACTGCAGGAGCCCTGCTTCACAGGAATAACCATAGTCTTCACACATCACCCTGGAGAGGAGTAAGAGCTCGGAGAAGACAACACCAGAGGTGTCTCAGTGCCAGGCTCAGCCTGCAGGGAGCAGCAAGAGCAGGATGAGCCAGGAGACAAGGGGGCAGGAGATGGGGCCAGAGGTGCAGCTACAACACCAAAAGGTCTGTCCATCCGTCCATGAGACAAGCTACCTACCGTAAAGGTCCAAGGTCCGCCCAGGAAATACGGACAGAGTGAGGATATCAGAGCAGCACTCCTACAGCACCCACAGCAAGGGCTGAAGGCCCAACCCTGAGCTTAAATGGGTCTTCTGGGCCTTGGGCAGAGGGCTTGGAGTGGGAGACCATCCACAAACGAGGCTGCTCAGGGTGATTAAGGCTAATTAGTACACTGACGGCCTACAACTGCATCGTCTGATGGATACTGTGTGGATGTCAAGGAATGGAAGAGAGCCTGCGTGGACTCCCAGTGACTCCTTGGTCTCATAAAGTCAATCAAAGCAGAGCTAATGAAGTGCTGCAGAAAGTACGGAGCTGGAGACCAAAGATATGGCATTAGTCAACCCATGGGCCCAATTCCTCAGTCTGTTGCACCTGAAGGCAGCCCGTGGCTCTCCAGGAGGAGCAAGAGAAGGGTAGCGGTTGGCCACCCTTTGCACAAGGTCTTTATTTGGACTGTTGCACAACAGAGAAGCCAGGGAGCAGCAGGAAAGCTGGTGTGTGCATGCCACCAGCTGGCTGAAGGTACCTGGCCATGTCAGTGCTGTCTCAGTGCTCTGGAGGCGCAGTCCCCAGACTGCATCTGGGCCGGTGACAGGTGCCTGTGTTCACCATATGGAAACTATTTCTGGCAGGCTATGAACTCATTTGTGAACCCTGCCCCTTCTCTGATAACAGAGGAGAAAAAATTTACTTCCCTTTCTGCAGAGCTCCTTACCCTCAGAACGACCTTTCTGGCCTGGTGACTCATCGGGGGGAAGTTTTTATGGACTTTGACAGCCTCCCTGCACACTCTGGCCAGCGGTGCAACAGCATGAAGGACTGTGCAAGAGCAGCCCAGGGCCTGGCTAGGGCTGGGAGAGGTCCCAGCTCAGCCTCTTGCCCCCTTACAGACCTGGCTCAGACCAGAATATTTTCCTGTGGTCTGACTGTAGGTTTGCTGGGTTTGTTGTCTGACTGTAGGTTTGCTTAAACAAAGCAAATCCCCCCTTGGTTTTCGGTATTGCCTTAGCACAATCGGAAACGCGAACAAATTCATTCCCTGAAAATTGTTTTGGCAAGCCTCAAACCCATAAACAGTAAAGAGGCAGAGCAGCAGGCTGGTGACATCAGCTGTGCTGGCTTTCCCATCTCTCAGTGATGCTGTGGTTCCCCCCACCTTGCTTTATCCCATGTGGTCATCTCCGTAGGGACCCGGTTTGGTCATCCAGGTCTGAACCCCCTGAGGACAACAGGTTTTAACAGAAAAACTTTATTATCTTCTAAAAAAATACAGTATATATCCTACTCACACACACTCATACAGACTCAGTACACAAACCAGTGCTTCTGGCACACTAGAACAAATGACATTTTACACCCCTGTCACCTGCGACAGATACATTCCCCTTGTGCCTTCCCAAACCGTCAGCACACAGCGCAAAGCAATGCGAGATGGTGGTCCCCAGTCTGCCCTGCCTGCAATGGGTCAGGAATTCTCCCAGTGACAGCCACTGCTGTTCCACAGCCCCAGCAGCAGCCACAACCCACGGGTAAAGCCCTGCTGCCCTCCCGAGCACACCTGGAGACCAAAGGTGTCTTTGCCCACTCCATCTGCTGTAGTGCCTTGGAGAGCGACCCCACTCCCATGGAGCCAGACCTGCAAGCCTTCCAGGACCAGCAAGAAAACAGACCAAGGTACAGCATTTTCCAGTGTTCCCAGAATAGTCTAAACTGAGCCACAAGCAAGGACGGGAGGTTACACACGTTCATATCACTACAAAACTTCACTACAAAAAATTATTTCTAATATTTCATATAAAAATAATGCTGTAGTCTATCACTCCATGAACTGCAAGGCCACGAACTCCAGCTGTGCACGAGCGGGGCAGATGGGAGGCACTGCTGATGGCTCCTGCAGTTCATGTAAATCAGCCCCAAATACTTACAGGATTTGGGCTGCACAGGAATGCTTCTGCACAAAGATGGGTTTCATCCAAAGTTCTTAATTACAAATAATCCAATTGCGTTCTCTACCCCTTGTACCTACAAAGCCCTAGATGAATCTCAGTCTACCCTGTCTCAAATCAAGGACATGCAGAAATAAGGGGCTGAGTAATATCAAAAAACAAAACACCAGTGCAGTCAATCCACCTCCAGGACTGGGAGGATGCCCCAAAGGTGGTATCTGATGGGTCTAACAGGCCTGTCTTTACAGCTGGCTCATCAGTTTTGCTTTGGTTATCCTGCTTATTATGTTTTTATTTTCTTATTCTACATGTGTATCCATAGTTTGAGATCTGATTCACTGAGGTCGGTTAGAGGATCTTTGATATGTAACTTTGATATAAACCTTTGATACTTTACCTACAAAGCGTGCTATTATAAAGACCTTTACTTGCTCAAGCAAAATTCATCGTGGAGTAAATGTTAAATAAGGGCTTTGATGAGCTGATCACAGATAAAAGATAAGGCTTACATACAGCAGTGTCTGGATGTGTGAAAATCAGAGACAATTTGTGTTAAAAAACCACCTTTGGTACTGTTACAGTGCTTTAATGCTGTAATCAGTGCTATATAAAAAGAACTACCATGGGACTGAAGTGTAGGATCATGAATGGGGATTTCATGCTTTTTTCTGGATCACCAAATGTGCTTATTTCTAGAGAGAATAAGGAATGGGAAGGAAGGTAATTATGCTGTGGTGTAGTAATTCCTATAATTACTGAATCCAGAATTGCATTTAGGTATTCTAGGAGTGTATTTTCCGTTTTTTGTGGTTGCTGAACAGCAGAGTACAGCAAAAATATTACAACATGGTAATAGCAAAATTGTTGAAGGCCTCTGGCACCTTCTTCCAGATTTTCTCTCATTTATAAAGGCTCATCCATATTATCCTGCCTTTGTTTTGGATGCATCTGGACACAGGGTACATTATCTGGAAGAAAGGGTTTTATTGCAGTTGATTTGTCAAGAATCAGGTCTCAGACTAAATGTGTGAGAAGAAATGCCCTTGCCTGTTGGGGGGAAAAGTGGCCTGACTTTGAGGAGGAGATAGACTGTGAGTGCCAGCACCTCTGAAAAGTAAAACCTGTAGCACTGACCTTCAGTCCCCTACGTACAGAGAAAAATCAGCTTATGTTTTACCCACCTCTGTCTGAAAGCTAGACTACTGCTGCTGGCTCTAGCCATTAGATACCCAATTAAATGGGATGTTTAATCAGCTGAAGGAGAGCCAGCTCCCACTGACTGCCAGCATCGGTCAAGGCCTGACAGAGAAGTGACCTGAAGTGCAAAGAAAGAAGCAGCAGAGAGTTTGTAAGTGCAAAATCAGTGTTTTGGTGTAAAGTTGCTCAAGGTGGCAGAGCCTGAGTCCAGTAGTGTGGGAGAGTGAGTGGGTGGCTTCTCAGCTAGGTTATGAAGAAATGCAGAAAAATTCCCAAGAGCAACTCAGATATTACTTTCTGCCCACCACCAGGCAAACAGCCACCAAGCAGCTCTATTAGAGCAATATCCTTTCTATGTAACAGTGCCAGAGAAAAAAGCTCCCCACATATTTCTAAAATAACGTCATTGGTCAATGACTACTTAGATACATTTTCGGACATTCTGCTCCTATAAAATCTGTTTTCTTAGGCATTTTTAGTTCCTGTACTGCTTCGTACTGGTAACTAGTTTTGCACAAGCTTAGCTTTCTGGCAGCAACCAGAAAGATCCCATGTTCTAGAAACCAATGTTCTAGACCAAAAATGTCCATTCCATAAAGCACTCAGATTATTTCCATTGGATAGACATTGTTTTGATGTCCCTCCTTCTGGTAGAGCAAGCCTTGTACCATCTCTCTTGACACTGTTTCTGTTCTGACGCCAAATTTTGTATATAGCCCCACAGCAGCAACGGTGCAAGCAATCAGTCCACATACCAGGGAGACTGGGATGATGAAGTGTGTTTGAGATCTTGCCAAGAAGCTGAGTGAAGGTGAATCATGTGGCCTTTTTGTAGTCAGCTGCGCTCTGGCTTGGCCTGAGAATGGTTGAGTAGTGAAAACTAACGTACCTGGGTGATCTTGCTTTCCTAAGGCCGATGAATAACCAAATGTTCTAGTACCAACAGCATCTGCAGAGGAACTGAAAATGTTGTTGGTATGGGCAGGAGGACCTTTGGCTATGGCAGTTGTGGGGTTTAGAGTAGAAGTTGAAGTAGTCTCTGGTGGAACAGGGGTGGCTGGGGCTGAGCTGATCTCCATGCTGTTTAGGATGGAGGGGAGATCTGAATTAGAACTCCTAGAAGCAGTGTCTGATGTGTTGGCTCTTGCACTTGTTGGGCCCAGGGATTCATCTGTAGAAAGTACAGGATGGTCCAATCCTTTAGTAACAGACACAGGGTCTGAATTTGAGCTAGGAGAAGACGTGTTTTGAACATCAGCTCTAGCACTTGCAGCATATCCTACAGGTTCTTCTGTCAATCCAACTGTGTTGTCAAAGCCATGCACAAGAGCTGTGGGATGTGAGATAGGCTGACTGGAGACCATGCCTGCTGCAGAAGTTGTCGAATGTGCAGGTTTTAAGGAGTCTCTGTTTGCTTCTGAACTGACTTCAGAGCGTGTAGCAGTTTCCCATATCGCAGGGGACGATCCTGCAGAGAACTGTGTGGTGCTCTGCATGGCTGGTGGAGATTTGCTGGTCACCTCTGTCATGGCAGCAGGAGCATGTGTTCTCTCCAATACTGTTGTGCCAGTCCCTTGGAAAAGAGTAGTTGCAGCAGTGGCTTGAGACGGAGCTGTTACTGTAAGACCAATGTGTTTGTGAAAAATGCCAGGCTTTTCTGGGACTGCTGCTGAAGTGGCAGCGTGTGGGAGTGGTGATGCTGCTGAGGCCTTTTTCTGGTCCAGTTTCCGCATAATCTTCTGCACCTGATCATTTTTTGGATCTGCACAAATTTCCAAGGAAGCCAGTGTAATAAATCTGAAGTGAAAATAAAAAGGGATCACTTATTAGAGGAAGAAAACATGGCCATAGATTATCAGAGTGATACAGAAGACATTAAGGTGGCAATGATGAGAACTGCTGACTCTCTTGAGCTCCTACCATAGTAAAAACCATCACATTGGATGGATTATTTATTTTAGGAAGTGTCTCTGAGATCAAAGTGAATAAGCAAAAGCTGAACATGACTCATAGGTGAAGGGCTTCCTCTTAAGCAGGTTTTCTCTTTCGAAAGCATTGTCCTTATGCTGAGTGCTGGCCGCCAGCACTCAGAGAAAGAAGCTACTCAGGCACCAGCTGCCCAGGGTCAAGAATACATGAAGACAAATCCCCGTTTTACTGACAGACAGTGAGATGTTCCAAGGTCAGCCCAGCAAGTTCACTTGGTGCAACCTCCTGGCCTGCAACAAAGTGCTCTCAGTGGTGCCTAACCTTTAAGGTAGGTCAAAGACAGCAATCATTCTGGGGAAAAAAGGCAGCTTCTCTCGTTCAGACAAGCTGATGAGTCTGAATCTGCTTCCACTGAAAATACCTGCTTTCACAGAACTATGTAAACTCTTTCCCTGTGTGCTTCCACTTCCCCATTCTGCCAGCGTGTACTTTCCCTTTCCTCATCTATTTATCACTCATGGTAGTGACGGTCTCACTGTGTGGGAGTGAACTGGAACCTGCTCTCATTTGCAGGATGTTGGCATTTAAATAGGAAGCACAAACAAGCAAACAAACAGCCTTCAAAGAAATGTCAGTGTTGGCTCTGTTTCCAGAATGTTTTTGCTCCCAAACAAGGATATCTGACAGTGTTGATTCTTAATCATTTGTGGAGGGAATGTGGCAAGGGAACCAGAGAGCGAAGCTGCTTACATGATGGCTTGTTTGGCACACTGGGGCTCAGTCTTGTGGTAGCTCTTTATCCGTTTCTCAGGTAAGATGCGCGTAAAGCGGTTACACACTTTTGAACACTTTATAGGTGCTTTGGGTTGACCTGAAATAAAATTTTCAACATATTAAACACTGTTTTTATTTATTTTTTTTTTATTTTTTATTAGGCACAATAAACATTGGCTCTGATTCTTTTTCTCCTCTGGGGAGAAGGTTTCTGAAGCTTGCAATGGAAATTTCCAATCCCTGCTAAAATGAGATGTTTCTAGGAAAGCAAATCCTGTCAAGGTCATGATTGTTTGCATCACTCAGACCATATGATACCCAGAAAATCAGAAAAAAAATTTAAAAAAATTGTGTGACTCTTGAGACACCATTGCAGCTTGCCTTATAGGATGTGCAAACTCTGGCTTGGGAAGCAGCAGGACCTTTCACCTGTGGGCAACAGGAGGCTGGATCTGAGCTTGGTGCCTAGAAGACACATATCTTCATCTATATCAGCCACTATATCTGTCCCTAACTGGGTCCTGGCACAGGTCAGAGAGCAGAATGACTGTCCTGTCCTTATCTGAATGAGTCATATCTCTTTCCCCTCTGGGGTGTCCCCTCCAGGCAAGTGACTCAGTTGTTGGATAGCCTCCAATGCCTCTTAGACTCAGAGAAAAGGTGCAGAAAAGGAGCCCTGATCTGTGCAGGGATATCATTGCAGCAGTCCAACTTCGAAGCCACAGCAGTCTCTCACCAAACATCTGTTTCCCATCTCTTCTGGACAATAGTTTTCATTTTGCAAAGTGTAAAAAGACTCCTCCCACACCTTCATTCAGAAAAGGGGTGAAGGCAGTCACACAACAGGAGAATCCTTCCCTGCACTTACCCCCAGCCTCCAAGAACAGGCGTCTGCCAAGAGAGCGGAGGTTGCACAACTCAGCAAGTTTTTTCTGCTGTCCCGGGGGGGCGAGGCTTAGAACAACAAACCCTGATTTCTCCGAGGCCCCCTGTGAAGAGGGAAGCTGGATTCTAGTTTAGGTCACACAATCTCTATAAAATGTTGCCTTAGATTCCCAAAGGCTACAGAAGCATGTCAGCTTCTACGTCTCAGAAATGTCAAAGCAAAGCTCTTTTGTTTAGATACTATCATCTTCGGTGGCACTTCAGGGTCAGGAATACGTGCTCCTTAAGCACTCAGGAGTGACCGACTTCCCAATTAACTCATTAACCATGGAATGTGCTGCTGTTGTCCTCCACTTTCAGATCCCTGTTCAACAATCCTCCAAGGGCCTGATCCTTCCCCAGACATCAGGGAGATACATGGCAGGGGTGGCCAGGGGCTGCTCAGAGTAAAGGGTTACTCAGGGTCTGGAGGCACCAGGCTAATCAGAAATCCAAAGACATATGCCCAGGTACACAAACCCAGACTAATCCTGGGTGCTAGCAGGCTCCAGAAAGTATGTATTTAGTTCTTCAAGTCCACAAAACCACTGTGGCCCACAATACATCGCAGAACTATTTAATGTGCTCGAACCTTTGGTCGCACAGCACAGAAGCCAGTTACCCCAGCTGATGGCACAGGGCTGTCAGCATGCCACAACCTTGGAGCAGCGTGGGATTTGTCAAGGAAGTGTCCTGCAGCCACCCTCCAAAATGCCCTTCTCTGACCAAGGGAAAAAAGGCTGAGGACAGGCTTAGCCCTGAGCATGAAGGAGAAATGCAGGAAACCTGAACGTTTAAATAGGGCTCAGAGCAGAAAGAGGGGACGTTTTATTTGCCCCACCTTGTTTTGCTCAGGGCAGTGACCGTCTTTGGATGGGAGTGGAGGGAATACATCTCAAACGTGTCTCTTGTTGCTCCTGCTGCTAGAAGGGCTGCCACTTTAGAGTTTTCTCAAATGTCTTTTTTTTTTTTTTTTTTCTGAGAAATTTGGAGGGAGGTAGAGGAGAATTATTGATAACCAATAACCGATTTTTCAATTATAGACATCACAAATGAATGATTTGCAATTAGCTGAACTTGTGCTGAGTTTTTCCTGGAGCGGAGGAGCTTGGAAAGCTCTTTCCAAGAAGAGAGAGGAGCTGAGGGGAACATGGGGCCATCCCTGGCTGTCCCCTCCTCCCAGGGCACACAGCTTCGCTGAGCTACATCTGAATCTTTGCCAAAGGGACCTCAGGGAAACCCAGGCTCTGGGACTTTGCCCAGCTGTGACCACCTCTCCTTGGAGCCATCCCTACCAGTTTTTCAGCACAGTTCCTCAAGAGACCCTGGCCAGGGAGCCCTGCCACTCTTTCTTTCTGCACAGACAACTTGACTTCATCCCTCTAGAGAAGATTGATGCTGGTCCCCACGTGAGCAGAGCCAGGCAGTGCCGAAGCAGCACAGGGTAAGCTGCCCGACGTCCCTGCTGCCCGCTTGACTCAGGCCAGCCCTGGAGAACCTGTTCAGAGGCACAAGGAGAGGCAGAGGCTCCATCCCCAGCTGCTCTCCTTGCTGTCTTTGCTCCTCCCATCTGGTGGCAGCAGGGCACGGTCTCTTTCCCTTTCTGTGATCATCCCTTAGACCTGGGCAAAGTCCAGTTTCACCTGGGCTGATGAGAAGCTGCCTGCCAGCTTGGCAATCCACCCTGCTCAATCTGTGCAGTGATCACCAGTCCGTGTGCAGATGGCTTAAACCGAGACCAGCCTAGAGAAAACTTCACCCACCTCCTCCCTGTCCTCCAGCCCCGCTCAGCATACCCCCCCCCCAGAGCATACCAAGATCTTTATCTGGAGAGCAGGAGAGCCTTTCCTGCCTGTGCACACTGTGCACGCTGCACATGCACACAGCAATCACGTCTGCAGGCAGCAGCACCCCCGGCTCGCAGCAACGTGCCAAAGGCTGGCTGTGCTGACAGCCATCCCGGGACAGGATGCTGCCCAGATGGCACGTGCTGAGGCTTTGTGTTACTCCGCCACTCTCCCCATCTACCCTCAGGAGTGACAAAAGCCATCAGCGGGGATGCTCAGGCTCTCTTGTGGCAAGGATGATGCCCTGGGCTCCCCCGCAGCTTCCCACCCGGACCATTCCTGCTACAGGATTTTTCCCACAGCCGAGGAAGGCACGAGGTCCCTTCATGCCTGTAACCTGACCCAGCACTGACTTCCCCGCTGTGCAGGATTCACTAATCCTTTGCACAAACCTCCCGATTCCCCAGCCCCTCGCCGTAAACCTTTCTGCTCTCCCAGGGAGCCCCGAGGGTTGTACGCGGAGCTGTGGCTCACCTCCAGCCGGGGTCAGCAGGCCCAGGACCCTCAGCACAAGCAGGGTCTGGAAAGAAAAAAGCTTCATGTTCCCGTGGCCAGCAGCAGGGAGGGTACACAGAGGCAGCAGTTTTCGCTCCTCACTGCCTACTGCATCCTCTGGAGCAACGCAGCTGCTGCAGCTCATTCCAGGACGGAGCTCTGATCTGGGACTTAAATAGGCTCGCTCCCCCGCCTACGTTTCTTGGTGACGACAGGAGGCGGAAGAGTCGGGACAAGAATTGTGCCTGTGTTCCAGAGCTAGATGGCTCCTGGAATTCCCCGGCTGCCGTTACCTCGGCTCCTAATAGCACACACACTACAGCTCCAGCCTCCTTGGCATAGGACTTGGCTTCTCCATCCCCGTGTCTCTGTGTCTCTTACCCACAGAGCCCTAAGGCATCACCATCCTTAGGCTTATAACACTCTCCCCAGCTCCAGCCTGCAGCTCCCTGGTACACCTGAAGCTCATTATGCACCCTGAATGCAGAATTGGCTATTCCCTCCCTTTTTTTTTGCACACATCTTAGAGCAGCAGAATTGGTTGTTGGGCCAAAAAAGGCAGCGTTTGCTAATTGGGCTCACAATTCATCAGCTATCCCGGTGAGCTCATGCCAGGCTGCCTCCTGGGCGACAGGAGCATCGCCGCAGCCAGAGCTGCGACAGAGCTCCAGGGCCCTCCCCAAGCAGCTTCTTGGTCCCTGGGCATGCTGCCTGCCTGCTGCTTGCGAGCACAGCCCTGGCTTTCCCAGAAACCAGCAACACACCAGGCCCAGCATGGACATGCCAACACTGTGGCCATATCCTGCACCTTTACTTTCGCTTTCATTTTAAATGCCATGAGAATACATAACTTTTTTTTTTTCCCTGCCAACTGTCTCAGCTGAAAAATGAAGATAATAGTATGGCCGAGACAGTGTGGCTACTCTTGAGAACTTTTTCCCACAGATTTCTTAGGGTGGTGGAAATTTGGCTTTTTTTGTGCTGTGGGAAATTCCAACAATCCTAGTTAGGTTTTTATTCCCAAGTAGAGAGAAAACCCCTAAGTTTCCACAAGATGAATTCTTAAATCTTTTGGTGGAAAAACTCTCAGCCTCTATCTTTAGCCTTTGGTTATATTGTGAGAGACAACAAACCTCATATATCAACTGAAATTAAACAAACAAACAACAACAACAACAAAACCTTTACATTAACAACAAATCTTTAAATTAATCTATTTGATCCAGCTGGAACAGAGCATTGTCTGTCCATCAGGATGCCTTCCTGCCCCCTTCCCCAGACGGTGTTTTCTCAGGCTTGACACAGCCTTACAGGAAATCCTTCTTCTGGGAGATGGCTTTGCCTGTGGCTGCCAGGACACCATGGCTGCTGGAGGGGTACAAGCTCCCATCTCCCCTGAAGACACAGGCTTTGCTTCTTCTGCAAAGGGATTACCACCAGCAAGGGATAAAAACGGGGAAAGGCTCCAGCATGCACACCAAGTGGGAGGGTGAGCACAATGTTTGCTAAAGGCCCAATTTGCCACAGGCATTGGCAGATTTATGGTGTAAACAGCAATCTGGCAGGGTAAAGCAGTGGCTTTTCCTGCACTGCCTGGTCTGGTTGTGATTTGTACTAGCGAAGGGACTTTGTTCCCGCAGGATCCTTGCCTCCAAGAGATCTCCATTTGCTCCCAGTGAGCTCCGCAGCTGGACTTGGAGGTGGCACCTGTGCAAGGAAATCCCACAGCTGGAGGATGAAGGGAACCGGCCCCAGTGTGGCTCAGCAGAACTTCAGGTGTGGGTCCCACACCTGCCGTTAGCGCTGGAAGTGGGCCACAGAGCGATTGTCTCAGCTCCAATGAGCTGTGACAAACCCGGGCTGCAGCAAGCAGAAAACTGCCCTCCTAATGCCTGGCCTGCTTCCTACACCTCCTGCCCTGTATTGATTCGATGGTGAAAGTTCTCAGGACTTGTTTGGGCTTGGCTTGGCTTCAACTGACAACAGCCAACTTCCAAGACAAAAAAAAAAAGAACAGAAAAAATGAATAACTGGGAACCGGAACACAAAAATCACACACAGGCTGTGCTAAGAAAACGCATTAAAATGAAACTAAGCGGAGTAAGGCTGGGGAGGGAGAAAGCCCACCATGAACAGCACGTCATATTCTTCCAGCAAAGACCACAGGCTGGGAAAGATCAGCACAGCCCTTTCTTCTGTAGGAGGACTGGAAGGATACTTCGTCGGGTTGCCCTTAGCATGCAGAGGCACCCTGAGAGGGTTGCAGAATACCAAAGAAAGGTGGTAGATGCTAGGAAGAAGGTGGGCTGGTTTTTTGTTTGTTTGTTTTGTTTTTATTGTTGTCTGGTTGGTTTGGTTTTGTCTTTTTTTCCCCCCCTGTGTAACTTTGACTGTAGTACTAACAAGGCTTTTATGCATTATGTAGATGATTTGGACTATTCAGCTGTTAAGACTTAACGAGACAAAGAATAATTTTTCAGCTCTGTAGGTACGTCACATTCACCTTTCCTAATGACAAGATTTTGGTGCAGCACCATCCCGTTTCCACAGTCAGATTCGTACAGATATGAGTGCATCTACAGCAGACCATAGTTCTTTATTGCTATGAAGGCAGATGAATAACAGCCTTCTCCTGAAAACAACATTTCCTCTCACTGTAAGGGACTACCTGAGGTTCAGCAGTCAGCATGGCAGCGTAGGTCCGTGCTGCACAGGGCTATAAACCAGCAAGCTTGAGCACCCAGAGGTGGTGTCAGCTTGGATTGCTGCCAGGGTCCATTAAATCTTTTAAAGATTAGAGAGAAGGAAGGCCCTCAGTCTTATCTGAAACATGGCCAAGGAAAAAACATGAACAAACATATCTCTGCACATCTGATGTTGGGTATGGGCGGAGGGACTTTGCACAGCGCACTGTGCTGGGCCTGGGACTGTGCTAACACAGCTGCAGGTTCAGTGTTTAGCACTCACAAAAAGACTCCAAGACTCGTGCCAGACAGATCAGTGGCGAGGCTGGAGTTTGGGTTGTCTGGCTCCATTTCCTGCTCCACTCTAAGGAAAGTTTCATTATCAGGATGGATGTCCTGCTATTAAATGCTGCCTCTGCTGCAGGAAAGGGAGAAGAAGGCCTGGTGTGGGTTGGATGGGGGTGACAGCACAAGGCAGGCTAAACAGCCTGATCTGGTGCCCTATCCGTAACCTTGGGATGCTTGGTGCTCCAAACCACAAATGACTGGAGGGGCAGATCCCATCTTTCCCGTGAGGAACAGAAAATCAGCTCCACCACTCTCAGCATTTGCCACCTACTGCAGATTTGCCAAGGCAGTTCACAGGCAAGTGCTGCAGCGCTGCGCAGGTTCGAGGTTCGCGGAGGTGGATGGGAGGTGTGACTAATGCTGGGGAATTTACCTGGAACACAACAAGCAATATAACCCTGCAAATGTGATATGCAAATCAATCAGAATGAGGGCTGTGTCAAAACAAAACAAAACAAAACAAAACAAAAACAAAACAAAACAAAACAAAAAAACAACAACAACAACAACAAAAAAAAAAAAAAAAACAACAAGAAATGAGCCAAGAATATGGCCCTTCTCTTTCAGGGTGTTTCTGTGTTGGAAATTCATGCTCCTTGTCTATTCTTTTGTGTGACCTGGAAGAAATGTAGCCCAGTGCTGATCAAATGACATTGCTGATGATTCCCACTGCATTTCCCACTATTCAGAAGCTCCCAAGACCTCCAGAGCTGGTCTTTTAGGTTGAACTGGAGCAGGGAAGCCCAGCACCTCTGGTAGCAGGTACTAACAGCATCCTTTGCTGTTCGTAGTGCCGAGTTCCTCATCTATGTCCTAGAAGCTTGCTGGAAAGAGGGAGCAGGGACACAGCTTTTGGGAAGAGCCAGACAGTCTTTGTACTGCAAAGGAGACAAGATGACCCAGGTCTTTAACTCTGGACATACGATGAGATTCTTTTTCCTCTCCTTTCCAACTTTCTGACACGAACCCACCCTGAGGGTCCTGAGCCTTAGGCAGAAACTGGGCTGCTGAGGAACCGTTGTTTCTCACCTCCCCTCTGGTGTAAGGGAAACCAACATCAAAGCCATGCTCACGCTCTGTTTGCTGCCAGCTCTGCTTTGTGCCCTCTCGCCTTGCCACTGGACACAACTGGAAAGAGTCTGGCCCCATCCTCTTGACACCCTCCCTTCAGATATTTACACACATCACTAAGTTCCCCTCTCCATCTTCTCTTAAACAGGCCCAGCTGAACAAAGCTCCAGGTGCGGGCTCACCAGGGCTGAGCAGAGGGGCAGGGTCACCTCCCTCGTCCTGCTGGCAGCGCTCTTCCTATGCACCCCGGGACACCATGGGCCTTCCTGGCCACAAGGACACACTGCTGGCTCACGGCTAACCTGCTGTCCACCAGGACTCCCAGGTCCTTCTCCACAGAGCTGCTCTCCAGCAGGTCAGCCCCAGCCTGTACTGGTGCCTGGGGTTACTCTTCCCTCGGTGCAGGTCCCTGCACTTACACAAAGACCGCAGTTCCCTGCACATGAAGCTCTCTGGGGGTATGGCTAAACCGGTGCAGAAAACGCTCTTCCACAACACTCATTGACAAAACAGATTTACCCGAAATGGTTGGTGCTCTACGCTGCCTTCCCCCAGAGCACTTCGTGCTCCAAGAAGCCAATGAAAGACTTCAGTCTGCAGAAATGCAGTGTTTTTTTTTCCAGTGTTGTTATGTGTCTGTCACAGCACAGGCTGGTATGGCCTGGAGCAGTCCAGAACCAACCCAACCTCACCTCTCCCGGCCAAGGCAACTCAGGAAACAGATCCTTAGAGCCAAAGGTGGCCTCTCATTTTGGAGGTACCCTCTGTCGATGCCTAATGTAGAGCTCTTGAGACATCAGTGTGATGATGGAGAGAATTGAACAATAGAGGACCAGGAAATGTTTGGCACTGCATGGCTGAATGTTCTCATATGAAAAGGGGCAGCAAATGAGGAACAGCTGTTTGGGGCTGTCTGTAGTCAGCGTCTTCACAGAGGCAGAACTCCTATTTGGGAAGTATTTACCAATTTCAGGGTTTATGTCTTCAAGGAACTGCTTTAGTTAGAAAATGTAATTTTTAAAAGTAGCAGAGAACATCACACCAGCTTTCACTTCTCTGAACACAATGGCTTCCTCCTTCCTTGTTAATAAGAACAATTTAGGACGCCAGCACACAGTGCAAAGTGCTGATGCTCGGTATTTTTCCACGAGGCAGCCCACAGCTACCGGTCTGGACCCCGAGCCAGCCTGGCTGCAGTGGGCTCCCCTGAATGCGTGTGGGAGCCCCGGCCTTAGCTTGGCTCCAGTCACTGGCAGGTGTCCCAGGGCCAAAGCAGACACCTGGAGTGTCTTCTTTACCCCTGCAACAACATGCGGGTGGGTAGCAGGGATCTGGCTGTGTATTGCAGTCTGTGGGATGCAGCTCTTTCCCTGGCAGCATCATATATGAGCCGCATCTCTATCATAGAATGCTTTGGTTGGAAGGGACCTTAAAGATCATCTAATTCCACCCCCCCTGCCACGTGCAGGGACACCTCCCACTAGAACAGGTTGCTCAAAGCCCCATCCAACCTGGCCTTGAACATTTCCAGGAATGTGGCATCCACAGCTTCTCTGGGCAACCTGTTTCAGTGCCTCAACACCCTCAAGGTAAATAATTTCTTCCTTAAATCTAATCTAAATCCACCCTTTTTTAGTTTAAATCCATTACACCTTGTCCTATCACTACACTCCCCGATAAAGGGTCCCTCTCCAAGTCCCTCTCCCTGCCCCACAAGCTGCTGGCTGATCCCAGTGGGACATTTCTGGCAAAGGCAGCCCATGGTGTGGGTAAACATTGGGCACAGCAGGGTCTGGTCTGTGCTGCTTGCACACGGGGCATGGAAAGGTGCATGCCTGCAGTGGGAATCCGTGCCTCTCCTCAGCAGCCAGAGCAGCGCAAACTGAGCAGAAGTCATTCTGCAGCTGTCCTGTGGAGAAGTACAATAAACAAGATGTAAGCTGGTTGAAAGCATTGCATGCAAAGAAACAAATACAGAACAACACACTTAAGATCTTCCCAAACAGAGAAGAGTGCCTTGTCCCCAGCAGAGCAATGCAGGAGAAAGCATTAGGCCCCTGGCTTCTGCTCAGTTCATATGGAGGTGGAAAGATCCCCTGATGTTGCAATCCTTCTGAGTAGCTTCAAGCCACGAAAGCAATATTTCCACAGAGCTGGCATGAAGAAGGAAATACCATATTACCCCCAAAAAGGCAGTTTTTTCAACACCACACTGCAGGCAAGAGAGGGGAGAGGGACATCAGGCCTGGTCACAGCAGAAACCCTCACACCCCACGGGAGGCCATGGCTGCTGCAGGCGCTGGTGCCAGGATTTCCACTGGCATTGGCGTGGCTGTGCTGTGTCTCACGCCACGGTGGTACATGGGGGGTCTCCCCTCTTTGGAAAAGGGTCTTGGAAAGGCCCTCATGGGCACAGGCAGGAGGTGGGGAGCAGGAGGATGCTGCTGTTCAGCTGGGTTACCTTTGATAGAGCCCAGGACCAGGCTCTGGATCTGGAAGAGGATGAGCATGTGCCTCTTTGCAGCAGCCCTGCTTCCTCCCCCATCCCATTCCTCCCTCACATGGCAGCAGGAACGGGGGGCACACGATGCCAGCCCCCCAGCCAGCTCCTTCTCCTGGCAGGCACGGCCAGGTCTTGGCCTCAGCCCTGCGCTCTGGGGCCGCAGGGAGCTCCCCCCTCCACCAGCCTGTGTTGGCCAACACGACTGCCACCTCTCCACCGTGTCACTTCCCGCTTCTCCAACCAACTTGTTTGCACATGATTGCTGGCAGTCCAAGAAGGTAGCTTACCAGAAGCAGCTTTTTTTCACTGCCTTCTCAGAAAGGCTGCTCATCTGTCTCCTTAGGGCAGCGAGCCATGTGCCTTCTACTGGTGGCTATGGGACCAGTTTGGCATGAGCTTACCATTAATCAGTGACAGTGGGTGGAGGGGTCCAGAAAGCCTCTGTCCTGTGGTGCTGCTGGGGCTGACCCTTACTGATGCTACCAGGGTTTTGGGGGAGGGCTGGCACTGTTTGGCCTCTGCCCTTTTGAATCCTACCTCCAGCAGTGTCCCCACAAGAGATGATGGCACCCGTGGGACAGTCCCAAAGGGTCGGAGTGGTGCTGTGCCCTGACAGACGTCCCCGTGCTGGGCTACCATCACCTTCTGGTCCAAGCTGAGCCTTCCTGTCCCACCAGCTTCCAGAGCCCTGCCAGCCGCTCACAGAAGCAGGACAGCACAGCCCTGCACCCGCAGGCCCTCCAGACCAGAGCTGTCAGCCCCCGAACCTGCTCGGAGCACCCCGCTTCTTTACGCAGCTCCTTGCACCAAGCCACAGCGCTGCACCGGGCTCACAGCCCGTACCCAGGGAGGCACACGAGCTGCAGGAAAAACCCAGGAGCCTGTAGAGCTTAGGGCAGGTGACAAGCCTTTACATGAACAACAAACACAGCTCAGCAGGAAAATAAACTCTACCAGGCGTGTCTCCACACAGCCTCTTAACCCTTTCAAGGCTTTCTGGCTCAGCTGGCTGACCAGAGTCACTGGGCTGCTTTTACAGCTCTTCCACCCCAGCCTTGCTGAACCTCACCTGATAAGAGCAGGGCAACTCCCTGTCCTCTGCTTTTGCCTAGAGCCTCCGTGCTCTCCCTGTCTTTCAGCTAATTGATGTGCTCCCTCATCAGCTTATTTAGAGGACCAGTCAGCTTGCTCCTTGGGGAACATGTTTTTGTCTTTGCCAAACTCTCTTTCTGGGACCATCACGCTTCCCTCACCACCCTCTGCTTGGTGCAAGAGTTCTGTCTCCTTACTGTGGTCCATGTGCAGTGAGTGTTCAATTACAGTGCAGCTGACTCGTCACCTAGAAGAGCAACAGGTTACAGATGGTGGCTGTTACTGGGGACAGTGCCCAGCTGGTGTTGGCTGGGGATAGCTAAAAAAGAGGTTGCTGGGGCTACCGACAAGGGATTTTCCAGCTCTGGGCCATCGTTCTCATGTTAACACTAGGCATGCAGCAGGAGAGAGGGGGAGAGTGAAAGAAAAAATTAACGAGGCATGTCTGGGATTCAAAATGCTGTTTGGGGAATAATTCCTCACCCTGAGACAGAGCTGATTGCATCATGTGCTGAAAAGTGGGGCTTGTGACTAATAGCGTTCATGCTTGTACCTGTGTGACAAAAAGAAAGTGTGCTGCAAGGGCTGACTTGCCTGTGCCCCTTCTTGCTGAGCCGGGCTGCAGCCCAGAGCTGTCCCAGCTCCATGTCCAGCGTGCACCTTCAGGCACCTTGGGTTCACTCAGCTGGCAAGGCTCTGGAGGAGAGGTGACATTTAGGCAGCAACCCCCCCAGGACACCAAGATCTGTGACAGATGGGACAGGCGACCAACGGCAAGCTCTCGAGCAAAGGTGACGCACTGCCAGCAGTGAACACCTCTGCAAGGTTTCCTCTTGGTGGTGCCACCAGCCTGTGAGCCCCTGGCCACCACCTGATGGCTGACATAAAACCCCCGATGCCCACAGCTCCTGGCTTGTGCCCAGGGCTCCTGGCTGGCTGCAACCCCCCAGCCTTGCTGGCCTGAAGGTGACACGGGCCACAGCCGCTTTGTGTTCTCTCCTACTCCTTGAAAGGGTCCTGCTCGCACCCAGGGGCACAAACAGCACTCTGCCCTAGGTCTGCAGGCCACCGAATTTCCCCGAGTTGGAAGGGCCTTTGCCTCTTGCTGCAGTGGACAATGCCATCATGTGGCTGTTGTGACTTTGCTGAAACACAGCACGCTGCTGCCTCTTCCTGCCGTGCCAGCGGGAGATCCCCTAACTGGGTGCCAGTAGCAGCACCAGGGCTGCCAAGCACTGACCTCACTTGCGGGTCCCGCATCCCACCACAGCTGCATCCACCCACAAATTCCACGGATCACGAGGCCGTGATTTCAGTGCTGTTGTATCATTTCCTGCTTACTGCGGTGCAGGAAAAACATCCTGCCTTGGTGCTACAAACAGCTCCATGCAGCCCACTCTGAGGCGGCTGGGACTTTCACTGCGGAACAATGGGCTGACCAAAAAATAACTTTTCCTCTTGGCTCTGTTCCTCTGGAAGTAGTTTTTCCCCTTTCTGTTCCCCCATTCCCTTTTCCCTGTACTGGCTACTTTCCCAACTTTCTTTCTTAGTATCATGCACAAGTGGCTAAGAACAATTCTTCTGGGACATTGGGACATTTGTCTGATTGGCAGGCAAAGTAGGAAGCTGAAGGCAGACTCAGTACAGAGTTTGCCAACTCAAGTATTCCAAACATTTTTATTTTTTTCCCCTGGGGAAGTGCTGGTCCCAAAAGTCCCAAAGTTACAAAAACAGCTCAAGAAGGGAGTTGCAACCATGGACCACCCTCCCACCGCAGCACAGGCTGGTGGCATGTGGTATTATTCAAGATGCCCTGCCACCTCCTCCAGTACCACAGAAGTCCTCACTTCTCCAAAACACACCACATCACACTTAGTACAAAACCACTATTAAATGTACTCGGATCCTCTGACTAAACAAAACACCCTAAAATAAACCAGGCCAAGGTGTGCTGTGAGGCCAGGCGGCGGTACCCAATGGCGGCACCGCATGAGGTACCAAGTCGCGCTTGCAACCATTGCATGGAGCAGGCCGCGGCCCTCCATGGTTTTCCCCTCACAGCCCTCGGGTCAGCAGAACAAAGGCGCCGCGCAGTCCTGTCAGCGCCCTGAGGCGGCCCCGCGAGGCCCTGGGCTGGGACTTCCACCGGGTGTTTTTGTCTGGAGGTGGAAGTGGTGTGGGCAGGTCAGCTCACGAGCCAGATTTAGCCTTAGCAAAACAGAGCGCATTGTCTCAGTACCGAAACCGCTGCCTTTGATAGTGACCTTTTGGGGGAAGGGGGGGGGGGGGGAGGCTGTTTGTGAGGTTTAACCACTTCGAGGGCAGCCGCAGCAGTGTGACGCCTTTGGGGCACGTAATTGATTGCCCTGCCTTTCGCAGACACCATGCAAAACCCCACGGGAGACACAAGCGGTGGCGAGGGAATTACGAAAAGGTTCCCTTGCTGTGAAGCGGCTTTGGAGCAGGAGGGCAGCCCTGTGGGTGGCAGCTCTTTCGGCTGCTGACAGCCCCAGCAGCTGGGCAGGGCTGGAGGGGAGCTGTGGCGCTCCCCACACCCTCAGCCCTCACCCAGGGGGTCGGTGGTGACCTGAGGGGCCTTGAGGAACACCGAAAGGGTGAAGGGGAAGGAAGCAGGGCGGGCTCCATGTTGTGTAGCACAGGGCAGGCAGCAGCACCCAGCGCTGTCAGGATGGCCGAGCGGTCTAAGGCGCTGCGTTCAGGTCGCAGTCTCCCCTGGAGGCGTGGGTTCGAATCCCACTTCTGACAACTCGCGGATCTTTTGTGCGCGCCCTACGTTTATTTTATTATTTTTTTTTTGCTGTTGTCGTTTTACGATCGTTTCGCGGCTCTCTCCGCAGCGCCAAAAGGCGGGAGGTGCCCCCCCCGCAGCAAAACGCGAAGCTGTCAGAAGTGGGATTCGAACCCACGCCTCCAGGGGAGACTGCGACCTGAACGCAGCGCCTTAGACCGCTCGGCCATCCTGACCCGCTGCTGCAGCGCTCCCTGCAGCCCCTTTAGTGCCACGCCGCCGAGCCCCGACGGGGACCCCGTCCCTGTCCCCAGGAGCAGTGCCAAAAACTAGCGATGAGCGGTGCACCCCAGGGATTGATACTGGGTCCGGTCCCGCTTGGGGCCTGCATTAATGAAAATCTGACAGAGGTGGGAGGAGTGCCTGAGGCACCCGAGGGTCATGGTGCCATCCAGAGGGTCCTGGGCAGGCTGCAGACAAAATCTGCCTCCTGCAGCTCAACAAGGGCAAGAACCAGGTCTCCAGACACCGTCTGCAGCGACAAGGAGATTGTAACCCCGCTCCCCTCCGTGGGGCTGTACCGGGGGCAGCCCCAGGAGCCCCCGCCCCGACGGGGCGGGCCGGGCCCGTGCCCCGCAGAGCCGGAGCGGGGAGGGGGGGGGGGGGGGAAGGCTTCCCCCGGGACCTCCTCCCCTCAGCCGGCGCTGGGGGCGGCCCGAGCCGTGCCGAGCCGTGCCGGTGCCGGTGCCCGCAGCATGGCCGGGCTGCCCGGCACCGTGCGGCCCCGCAGCGGCTCCCCCGGAGCCTCCGCCGCGCTGCCCGCCCCGCGCCTCGCCGCCCTCGACGGCGCCTTCGTCTGCTCGCCGCTCGGGGGGCTGATGGGCGCCCAGGCCGTGAGTACCGGGGTACCGGGAGGAGGGAAGGGGGGGCTCGGTCGTGGACCCCTCGGGTGCTGCCCGCTCCTTGCGGCCTCGCCGCCGTGCCCGCGCTTTCCGTCGGCGAGGAAATGGGTTCGTAGGGGGGCTTTCTGAGGGAGCTGCCGTCTGCCAAATCTTCCTGAATGCTGGTGCAGGCAACCTGAGTGACCTACGTCCTTGGAATGGGTTCCTTTCCCCTGCAGGCTGATAGGCAGGGTTTGGGGAGCTGATAGTGGCTGATAGTCCTACCCCGTACTCAGTGGCATTGCCCTGGCCGAAAGCAGACTGGATTTCCCTTTGCCCTTCCCCGTCCTTGCTTTCTGATGAATCCCTAACCCCGAGATGCCGCAGCCTCACTCCCTCTCCCCTTCTCCCCTCTCCAAAGCTGAAGGAAGCTTCTTCTGTTTGTCCTCACGGCCTGGGCTCAACACCCGGCAGCTCTCGGTGCCGGGCACAGGACGATGCACGCAGCCCCGTGGGGCACAAGCCGATGGACCCGCAGTCCCCATCAGGGTGTGGGCTATGGGACAGCACCGTGCCGGTGGGCGAGCTGCGTGGTGCATGCCCCTCTGCCCCCTGCCCCACCGGCCGGCACCGTGGGGCTGAGCTGCAGGATCTCAGCCCACTGGGAAGGGTCAGGGAAGAGCCTTGCAAGGGGAGGCTCTTTGTTTTTTGTTTTTTCCTATCCAAGTTTCTCCTGAACGCCTGTTTTGCGATCACGAGTGTTAGAAACCAACATGAAAGAAAGGCGGCATTGTCCCGATGGAGGCAACAGCAGCCGAGCACCAAGGCTTTGTGCACAGGGGGACAAAGGCTGTTGTGTCTCCAGCATGACAATAAGCAATGCAGACGGTGGTAGCGTCAGCGCCCTGCCAGCTGCTTTCAAAGGGCCGTTCTCCTCGCCCTGGATGGGCCCACAGCTCCCTGCCAGCTTCACCCAGTTCTGCCAAAACAGAGGCTGGCACCTCCATTCCCAGCCAATCCCACGAGAAATCCATCAAATGCAGTCTCCAGTCATGCCAGGGTGAGGATGATGGTTGGTGAAGCCCTTGCAGGCAGGAGCTCTCCCTCGGTACCATGATTTTCAGTGGTACAGGAGCTGGACAGCCCGTGCATGCAACTGCACCTGGAATCACAGAATTGTTTAGGTTGGAAAAGACCTCTAAGATCATCTAGTCTTTGGGATGTTCCCCAGCAGGAAAGTGGGAACTGCACGAGGAAAAGACCATCTCTGTTCTTTGGCTAAAGCTGTTGCTTGCAATAAGGTAGCACGAAGCTCATGAGGTATAAAAGGCCCCAGATGCAGGGTCTATGTGGTCCCTTAGAAATGCAAACATAAATCCCGTGTTGTTTTTTGACACTTGTATGCGCATCGGGAATTGTTTCGCTGTTTACTTCTTGCTGAGCAGTAGAAACAGACTCAGCTACCTGCTTCTTTCTGGATTACACTGCAGGTAGCCTGCAGGCACACGATGCGACAATTATGTAGTTAAACCTGCTTGATGCAAAAGGTGAGCCCTAGAAGCTGTACAGGATATGAAAACCGAACCAAACCAGTCCACACCTAACTGAACAGCAGCAAGAAGCTTGCTTTTGTGTTTTTCTTTCAAGTGATGCTGTACCTGGGGGACGTCATGGCTTGGCTGGGGCCCCAGGAGCCACCACACATCTGGATTTATCCAGCCCAGGTCACATTCCCAGTGCAGTGCCAGCCTGGTACGGAGCAGCCAGGCAAGAAGGGACCTTTGGTGGCAGGGATGCCCAGGTTTCACTGACTCTGCCTTGCAGGACATCCCTGTGCTGGTTCCTGGGGCCAAAACCTGCAGCAAGGTGACCCCAAGTGATGAGTCCCAGATGGAGACCCTGTCCCAAGCTTCCTCATGGTGACGCTTTCAGGCAGCAGCTGGGATGTGCAGACCCAGTTCCTGCACCTGCAGGAATGGCCACCTGAACACTTTCCCCTTCCCACCCTGCAGGTGCTCGGCCTCCTGGTGTGGACACTCATTGCCAACACGACCTACCACCTCCACGCGGCGTACGGCTGGGTGATGTTTGTGTCCATCTTCTTCTGGATAGCAACAGTCCTCCTCTTCATAACCTACCTCCTGCAGCTTCCTCTGAAGTTCTACGTGATCCCCTGGCCCCTCGTGGTATGTAACCGAGCATGAGCAAGGGGCATCCCCCCTGGGAAATGCCTCAGGACAGCCCCAACCCAACCTGTTGCAATAGGCCGTTGCTTTTGACCTTTTGCGTTTTAAGCTTTTGGAAGTGCCTCCAAGCGCAGGCTGCTGGGTGTAAGGCAGAGCGCAGACCTCACCGCCTCTTCTTTGTCTTCCCCAGTTGATGATCTTCAACGCTACAGCAACCGTTCTGTACATCACCGCCTTCATCACATGCTCCGCAGCCGTCCAGCCTACCTCGTGGCGCCAGTGGGATTACAACAGAAGAGCTGCAGCGTCCGTAAGTACAAGCACGCAGGCGAGGGCTGAGGTGCTTAAGACACCGCGCTCACACGTCACTGTGCTCCTCTTCCAGTTCTTCGCCTGCCTCGTGATGCTCGCCTACGGGGTGAGCACCTTCCTCAGCTTCCGTGCCTGGAAAGGACTCGGCAGCAACGCGGCCACCAGCCAAGTGACCAACCACGCGTGAAGAGCAGCGTGCACCCGGGCAGGGTGGCTCAGTGCAGCACGTCACCGAGCCACTCGTGCCACCAGGGCTTCTTCTGGACAGTGGTGGCAGCAGCCAGTGCTGCTGGCCCACACGCCAGGGTCCTGTGGAAGCTGTTCTGTGGTCTCAGGTGATGCTTCTAGCTGATGTGTCCACAGCGCAGACCCACCACGACTGGTGCCATCACCAGCAGCCTCACCAGGAGGCTGAGGGCTCACTGGAAGCTGAAGCTCCTGTGTGTCCTTGGGACTTGTTCCTGCCCTCACACACCCCAGAGGAACCTGATCCTCACTGGAGCAGCATTGCTGAGGGGATTCATTTGGCAGACTCCAGTACCAGAACTCACTAAAGCAAGCTTGGGTTCCTGTCTCTGGTCATTTGCAGTCACAGTGTAAATAAGTGCAATTAACTTGTATTGATGGGGGCAGAGCTAAGCCAAGGAATAAGTCTAAACTATTACTATATTGATTTAAAAAAAAAAAATGAAGCAGAAATTTTATGCTTTAAATAAAAATCTGAAATCCAACATTTGAGTTTGTCAAGAAAATAAATCTCTTTTTATGAGAAAGAAGATGGCAGGTACATCCACAGAATGGGCAGTGGAGATTTCACTGACCATTTCCTAGCGTGTACGGGCATTACAACCCAGCCCACAGGGAGAAGGCACAAAGGCCATGGTGCATTGCTTTGCTGCATGCACGTACCATGAGCACAAGAACATGAGGAGTGCAAAGACTTTGCTGAGCTCCCTCCTGTACACACAAAGGTCTCGGTGCCACACAAGGCATTCAGTTAATGTTTCCACCACTTCCCTTTCAGAATTTGCATTAGCAGGGCAGTTATGTCTGTTAGCTACAGGTGGTCTTCAAAAAGCTAAATGAAGGCTGCAAATGCTCTGGGAGCAAACACAAGGTCAGAGCCTTAAGAGTAGGCTGACCCATACCTGAACACAGAACCATGCCGCGCTGAAGTTCAGCTGTAGTATCTTGGAGATGGGCTGGCACTTGTCAGAACTAGAACTGATGATCAGCCAGACACAGCAACGTTTCCTTTCGCATCCTTCTGCTACAAGCTAGTAGAAACAGATGAAATAAATTTCATCTATTTACAGAAGGCTGTCACACAGTGAGCTATGCTGCAAACGTACCACACACCCTGTTTGCATGGATCTAATTTTAACTGGTCTACAGAGGTAGGCTCAGGAAATTTTGCTACATTAATCACACACACAGAATCACACAGAATTTCTAGGTTGGAAGAGACCTCAAGATCATCGAGTCCAACCTCTGACCTAACACTAACCGTCCCCACTAAACCATATCCCTAAGCTCTACATCTAAACGTCTTTTGAAGACTTCCAGGGATGGTGACTCCACCACCTCCCTGGGCAGCCTGTTCCAGTGCCTAACAACCCTTTCAGTAAAGAAATTCTTCCTAACATCTAACCTAAAACTCCCCTGGCGTAACTTTAGCCCATTCCCCCTCGTCCTGTCACCAGGCACATGGGAGAACAGGCCAACCCCCACCTCGCTACAGCCTCCTTTAATGTACTTATACAGAGCAATAAGGTCACCCCTGAGCCTCCTCTTCTCTAGGCTGAACAAGCCCAGCTCCTTCAGCCGCTCCTCGTAGGACTTGCTCTCCAGGCCCCTCACCAGCTTCGTCGCCCTTCTTTGGACCCGCTCAAGCACCTCGATGTCCTTCTTGTAGCGAGGGGCCCAAAACTGAACACAGTACTCGAGGTGCGGCCTCACCAGAGCCGAGTACAGGGGGACGATCACCTCCCTAGCCCTGCTGGTCACAGTGTTTCTGATACAAGCCAGGATGCCGTTGGCCTTCTTGGCCACCAGAGCACACTGCTGGCTCATATTCAGCCGACTGTCCACCATCACTCCCAGGTCCTTCTCTGCCTGGCAGCTCTCCAACCATTCCTCTCCCAGCCTGTAGTTCTGCTTGGGGTTATTGCGCCCCAGGTGCAGGACCCGGCACTTGGCCTTGTTGAACTTCATACAGTTGACCTCAGCCCATCGGTGCAGCCTATCCAGATCCTCCTGCAGAGCCTTCCTACCCTCGAGCAGATCGACACACGCACCTAGCTTGGTGTCATCTGCAAACTTACTGAGGGTGCACTCAATACCGTCATCCAGATCATTGATGAAGATGTTAAAGAGGACCGGCCCCAGCACCGAGCCCTGGGGGACGCCACTAGTGACTGGAAAGGCAGGAATTTAAAAGGGCTTGAATAAACTCCATTAGCCTCTGACAGGTCTGCTTTAATTTTCTGTGGAAGAAGAGTGGGGTAAATGAAGCGTCAGGTTTTACCAGCTATAAATACATGTCAAAAAAAATCAGTGAGAAAATTAGCATCTTTATGAATTTTTGTGACAAAGTTAAAACTCTTAAAAAGTAAAGTCAGACTTGCACACAGATAGTCCATCATATATAGAAATTTAATCTCTTAAAAAAGACCCTCTGCCTGATGGAAAACACATCGAGGCAGAGACCAGTCATGGAAGCGTCACAGAGAGATGAGAAATACAGAGTATATTCTTCACATGTAGAAGAGCAGTATAGAAGCAGAAAGGATTTGGTCTGAATGGCTCCACTCAAACTGGGGGAGTTTTGTTGCAAACTTTTGTGGTGAAGACTGTGGTCTAAAATTGAAAAAGGAGCAACAACAAAAAATTTCATTATGAGTTGTTATCGATACACCCGAATACCTACAAACAGCATGAATATTTGGTTGTGAAAAACCTTCATAATACAGAAAGTTTAACTACACCCCCACCTCACAACTAAGCTGGTAAAGCTATTTTAACATGCTACTTATGTTACTTCACAAAATAAATTAATCTGAAAATGCTAAATTGTGAATTGGTGAGTTAAGAAAGCAGAGTAGTACAGATTTATCAGGAGCAAGAAATGAAGCACCACACTTTTGTGAAATGGTGAATAGTGACTTTGGTATACAGTTAACACTGAGACACAAGTTCCCGTCAATATATGAATTCAACCATAACAATTACAAGAGAACTTGCTTAAAATACAACAAACTCCCTCCAGTAAGGAACTGTCTGAGGTACTCATTCAGACTGCTGTTATTTTACATAATCATCTAGAGCAATTGTAACAGAAAAAGAAGAAAAAATATTTCCCGTAAAAAACATCAGGAACATTTTTAGTTTTAGTTGCATTTTTAGTTTTAGTACCATTGAAATGTCTGGCAGAGGTCAACAGGAAGAAGATTTCATCTCATTTGTTCTGGTAGACATCCTGTCCACAAACAAAAACTGGTAATGGCCCGGCCATAGTTTAGCTCCATCTAGGTTCTCATCAGGCAACAGCTGCCGACCAGCACCTTCACCATCACTGCAGCACATCTCCCCTGTGGCATCGGTCATACACTCTGTGTTTCTATCTACTCTTACGCTTTTAAAGATGGACTTGCTTTGCCTGAGCATGTCATTAATCTGCTGCTTAATGTGTCTGAACAGCGTAAGAACAGCAGCTCATTGTAGCTCCAAATACATTTTAATTCCAAGCGCCATCAGAGATGCAGCTGGGATTTTGTGACAGGCTTAAGGCTACAGCTCCACTAGCAAACAACTCATCTATTTTTCAACTCATGTTGAAAAATGTGTTGCTTTGTTAATGTTGCCAACAGTTCAAGAGCAAACGCATGCATTTGCATCAAATGCTGTAAATGACATGATGGTAAACATGGCTGTGCCCAATCTACCATCATGCTTACAGTACTAGAACGAACACAGCTCTGCCACTGCCAAACAGAAGGTAAGAAACTACAGACATAGGCCAGATTTGGATTTTTCACGGTTATTTTTTCAGTGTAGAACAGCTGGGGCCTGAACAAAAGTGAACCAGAGAACTTCAAAAATTAAGGATGAGACTTTAGCCAAAGAGCAGACAGATTTGCACACTAGCACATCAATTCTCACAGAGCAGAGAGGCTGTCTCATGCTGGAACATCTACATACTAAAACATATTCCTCTGCTAGAAAGCCGTAGCACACAAGATCATATAAAGTTTAAAAAAAAAAAGGCATTGACAAGGAGAAACTCAGCATTACGTATTTGCATCTGTCCTTCCAAGAGCTGGACAGACACACTGCCTTCTTGGTTCTGAGAAGTTCTGCCTTCTGGGAAGATGATTAAGATGTCAACCCATAAAACACACGTACAGCCCTACCTATTGTCCTCAGCTGAGCTTCTCACTATGTGCAACAATTAGAACGGCACACAAATACCATGTGCTTATTAAAAATAATTACAGGGGTAAGGTTGAAATTTTCTTCTGTGGTTATTGAATACCAACGTGTTTCTAGGATCAGGTATGTGACAGCAGAGACTGGAGGATGAAAGAGTTTTCATCGTGTAACAGCACCTTGATTCTTGTGACCTTTAGTGTTTTAATGTCCAAATGAAGGCAGCAGCACTCATCTGGAAAAGGAAAGTAGTGCATGAACTGTTCTAGGAGGAGGATATTGATGATTTGTTTAATGATGTCACCACTAATCCGCTGCTTAAATCCAGACTTCGACCTTCTTTTTCCTATAAAAATAAGAGAAAAAGAAATCCTTGACTCAGTGCTGCATTGGAATAAGCAGGCTTTTAAATTCAAAAGATAAAACGGGAAATTCATATTCTGCCTGTTAAATCAATATAAAATTGCATGTTACCTGAGCATCTATGACTGCATGCAGCTTGCTGTGAGACTTCAAAAATCCTTATCAGAGCATTTTTTTCCTATTCATATCTGTTTTTTCCTATCCATATCCAAAATTCAGCATAAGATTGTGCAAGAAAACCTGAAGTAAGTACTTTTGCATCATTTTGCCAGCTGTATGTCAGCTCAAAGCAGCATCTTGCTTACATCTGGTTAAGAATACCCAGCCAGCAGATTTACACAGTGCTTGAGAAACTAGTGAAATCTAGCTTCTGTGAGTTTGCCTCTCAGGTGTCTCCAAAAGCACAAATCCCAACTGAAATTACTCCTGCTGCTGAGACACAGAACGTCTCCTCAACCTGCTTCCATTTTTGCAAAACTTGAAGGGGTGAGGGGAGGAGGCAGACAACGAGACAGTTCTGACAACAACTTTGACTCTTTTGCTCCTTTGTCAAATGTGACTGGAGAGTATTTGCATGTATTTCATTGCCTTAGGAAAGAGCCCACCCAAAATCCTTTAATATTTTTCTTTGGTCAGCTGTTTCTCCAGCCCAGCCAGAGAGGAGAAATACATTTGGAATAAGTTTAGAAAGCTAACTTTGGATTGTCTGCAAAAAATTAATACCACAAAACACCTGAGCAGTTGCGGCTGGCCAGGACCTCAGTCACCCGGTCCAACTCCCTGCTCAAGTGAGGCCACCTAGAGCATGCTGTCCAGGATCATGTCTAGCCAGCCTCTGAATGTCTCCAAGGACGGAGACTCCACAACTTCTTTGGGCAACTTGTGTCAGTGCTCGGTCATTCTCACAATAAAAAAGCATTTCTTTATGTTCAGATGGAAATCAGCCTTCAAAGATGCAAAAGCTTGAGTTTCTCCACATATCAACTTAATCCATGTTTTGTAGAAGTTATTAAATGTGCAGTTTGAGTTCAATAGCCACTCAGTTATTTTCCTTTCGATCCTGTATAACTGTTGAATAAATGCTGTTTCCTGCTTTAGTAATAGTGTCTTCAGTACTCTCAGGCAGAGCTATACAAAAACTACAGCCGTTAAACCAATAAAAATAAACAATGTGAAATACTTACAGCTCTGTAATCCAAGAACATTTCTTTGAAAGCCAGGAAGTCAGTAAATGTGAGAAGCATGTCAAATATATCACCTGCCATTTCATCTTTGTGCTGTCTATAGACGGAAGAAGTTGGGGAATTAGAAAATGGTCTGTGAAATAAATTCTTATTTTAAAATAGAGATTAGAAGTGCTACCAGGACAAGTAGAACAGTATCAACATTTAAATAAGAATATTATACACCTCTCATAAAGCAAAATTCTAGACAAATATTACCGTGTAGTATTTCCAAACCAAATGCATTAATATATTTATCTAAATACAAGATGTAAGGGTATCAAACCAGTCCTAGGAAACCAGACAAAGAACATGACCTATAAGTCAAAAGAACTAATATTCAACTAGCATTTATTTTAGTTATTCAAAACTAGAAAAATAATATAAGTTGTCCTTTTGATAGTTTCATAAACAACTACTAGTAAAGTAATTGATTTAATTAAAAGAGGGTATAGCCCACAGAGACAGAGAGAATAACAAAAATACAGCAGGGAGGTGGGCAATGTGAAAGTCTGTTTTTAAAGTTCTAAGTAAAAGAAGGTTTGGATAAGGGTGTTTTTTGTTTGTTTGTTTGTTTTTGTTTGTTTTGTTTTGTTTTTGTTGCAGCTGTTATTGTTGACTTTTTTTTTTTAGTCTACCAGTGGTCTGTAGAAAAAAATTATAGAAAAAAACATATTTGGTATTCTCATACTGATTTCTAGTCTTATCCCTTAAAACCCAACATATTCAGCATGATAGCTCTAAAATTTAGAATAGCAAAACATGCTGGAAACAAGGAAAGGGGTCAGTCAGTAGCACTGCATACATGAACTGTATTACTACTACCACTAAGAAGGAACCTCCTTCTCACGGAAGAACTGTCAAACCTAAGTTTTAATCTAGACAGGAAAAAAAAAAAGAGAGAGAGATGTATATAATCCACACCCAAGAAAAATCAAAGCAGAAGACTTACTGCAATGACATTGTGAAAGCTGTCATATTAAAACCAGGAATCCGATCAAGTAGTTTTTCTTCAATGTATTTCTCTATTAATGAGATCTAAAAAATATAAATAATACACACCCCAATATACTAAATAATTCAACTGGAAAAGAGTAAACTTTGTAATGCACACTTAAAACATATGTTGTTTACTACAGCAATAGACTTCTATTCAAGAATTAGAGATGTTTTGATGAAAGTTTTGTAAACTTTCATGTGGAACAAAGAGAAAAGAACCTAAGGCTCCAGAAAGAATCTTTTTGGATCACAAATCCTGACAGTGCTCGAAAAAAGAGACAGAGGGCGGTTAGTAGGCTTTGCTCCATGTAAACCCAATATTTTATAAAGGGGGGAAACAAAACCTGACACTCTCCTTAGAAGAGTAACAAAAAAGCAATACGTGCAAAGAATAGGAAAAAGTATCTTACATATTCATTAAAAATAGAAGTATAGATGAGCTTGTTTTCTTCTGAGTCATCAAACTCCTGGTAGTGCTTCTCCATAAAAGTCCTCTGTATTAACTGGAAATCATCATCTGGACCACAACAAAAAGACATCATACAGTTAGGAGTTTAGTCATTCTTTTTCTAACACAAACCCCACATTCACCAGTCCCCTGTTTCCCTGAGACAACGAGAGAGCCCTGCACATGTGCAGTTACTCACACCAGTACCACAGCTGCTGTTGAGCCAGTGTCTGACCCATCTGCGGTAAGAGAGAGGCTGCTGCTAAGAGAGAGCAGCAATACTTCAGTGAAGGGAGCCACATCACCATCTACAATCACTCCTTGTAAGTTTCATTTCCACTCAGTCTTAAAATAGGAAGACTTTTTTCTGTTTTGTTAATAAGGTTATTTACATGCAACCACCTTTAGTTCAGGATTTTGAGTCATCAAAAACTTGTATTTTTTATAAAATGAATACCTCTTCCCCTACAAAAATTCACTGTATTTTCCTTTGAATGCAAGGAGCACCAGGGAAACTCCCGGATTTATTTTCAATTACTGAAGAATTTTTTTCTAGATGTGGACATGAACTTGGCAGGCTACCACCAAATTCAACAGAAGAGGAACAAGCATCAAATTTACACAAAATACACCAGAATCAGCTATCTAAACCCTATCACATTCAATATGATTTGTTATCATTTCTTCAGATTCAATTGCATCGCCAGGCAAACTGAGGCTGCAGAAACTACAATCACTCTGTGAAGGATTTGGGCAAGAAATATTACATACTGCTCTTATGAAGCAGCCAGCAGTTGATCAGCATAAATTCTCTCGGCATCCTCAGCTTCCGAGCACACTTCCTAGTTTTTGGTCAAAACTACAGTCCTGAAAATTTAGGACTTTTCATTGCCTAAGCTCACATGGTGAGACTGGCACCACTCAACATTCCTCCTACCAACAGGTTCTGCCACATTACAGGTGCACACGTACATGGAAGTTACGTGAAACAAAATCAGCTCAGGTTAGCCTTCAAAAGGGAAAAGTGGTAAAACATGATGGCACCCATCTTCACTTACAGAACACCTACGGTTGCAGAAGGCAGCAGTACCAGGTGCCGGGTACTACAGCACCAAGCTACTGATCTTGAGAAGAAAGGAAGAAAGTTGCCCTAAAGGAGGCAGGGGCTATTTTGGCTCCCTAAGTCTGGCTACCAGACGAGCAGCTCGCTGTATTTTTAGCACCCATCTTGTTGTCTGTAACTGCTTGCAGAGCTTACCCATTATAATATCCTCCAGATTCCCAACAACTGCATCAAACTCCGCATCAGAAGGGGAGGAGCTGAAAGCAGAGAAAGGCCGTATTGCATAAGCATATACTCCAATATATAAGTAATAATTATAACAGCAAATTAAGTATTATCCATCCCACAAATCCAGGCTGCTACCACAAGCTTTATTTCTGCTCTCTTCCCTGCATAACTCTACGTGGTGATGACGGAACTCTAGGCACTCTAGAGAATGTTTTGCAATACTTGATCTTCTAGAACCATTTAACATGTACAAGTATTATATCATGGAAGACACTTCAACATTTTTCTTACGCAAAAAACATCTCTCCCTGCTACAAATAAAGGGCACAATCTCATAAGGCCCTTCTGTTACGAGCAAGTGTTAAATCCTGGTATGGATCTGAAGTCATCCAGAGAAAAAGCCTTTATTACCAGCATTTCAGGACCCCAGATCTCTCTGCTTATTTTATTGTTATTGTGCAGCTTGCTCAGACACATCAGGTAATCCACAGAATTTCCTTGGCATCGCATTCAGAACTCATCTGTAGTGGACTAAACTCTCCCTACACTCTGCAGCAGATGAAAGTTTTTTCTGAAATATCACCCCACAGGACATTTGTCTTCAAGAAAAAAAAATAACTTTGATCAGCGTAAGTACCGTTTAAAGACAAATTTAAAATTAATTTATTATCTCTCAAACATTTCATTAATAAATCAGAGCAGACCACTCAGACCAAGTTTTCAGACTAATTTTTAAAAACCTCATTATTTTGCTGTTGAACAACAATCAGCAAAATGAATCCAAGAGCAGTTTAACCGCCTAGCCACAGGGCTCATTCTGACCAGGCAAAATGTTTGAATGAGTCTGATCACCAGGTGATGTTCTAGCAACGTTTGCGATCTGTTAAACCCTGAAGAGTAGAAGCCCGGCGAATGGAAAAGCATGCTCCTCCACCAGAGGGCACGCCACCACCAAAAGAGGAGTTTACACAAAGCAGCCACAGCATTACATACATGTGCCTAAGCATCATGTTCAGACAACAGGGGTTATCACTTTCCATTTATGTGTAAAGATAGGAGACTTTGCAATGGATAATTTATATTGTTATTCTGCAAATAAGCACTACCACCATTTTTATAGCTTAGATTTTATAGCTTATTCTATTAATTTAAGCTGCAGTTTCAGTTTGTGAATTTTAACTGTTCCAAAACAGCAGCGATTGCATCTCCCTGTACAACACACCTACAGCTGCACAGCAAATACATGCTCACAAACCTTGTCACATCTGGGCCAGCACAACCTGTGTTGCTGACGTGTGAGCAAGGGAAAGCGTGGCCTTTTAGTCCACGGGGTTTGACAAATGAACCAAATCTATGAACTTGAGTGACAGAGGCATAGGCACACATTCCCTTCTCCCACAGGCTTTAGGAGAAAAGTTGGCCAGACAGATGTGGGGCAAAGCAGCATCTTAGAGTCTACCACAGTAAAATTTGGTTGAGATCACCTGTAGAAGCATCTAAGAGGCACATTCAAACTCACAGAAATACTGTCTTGTTAAAATCTGTGAAATAAGACAATATATGGACTTGAAAAGGAATGAGAAATTATGAATTTAAAGTGAAGGCAGAGGACAGTTTTCAGCCTTATTTTTCAGCATTTGTTGGGATCACACAGCAAGGTCTGTCTGGTTCTGCACTCACTGAGCTCTGTTTGTTTGCTCTTCATCTAAACTCTGAACTTTTCCCTCCTGGGGCTTTGCATTGTTCTGTGTCCACGTTCTCCTACGAGGCAGTACCTGCTAATGACTGTGGTGTCAATTAATTCTCGTAATCACATTCCAATTACCATACTTTAACTAGGAAATAGTTTATTGATAATCTGTACAGAACACAGCATACTTACATGGCTACACCAAAGTCTTCCTCATCCGAGGCCTCCATCATTACCGCATACCCTACCAGATGGGGGAGAGAATCCGCTGCGCTGCTGTCAGTGGTCACTCCTTATTTTCAGAGGAAGAGCTAAAGAACAATATGCAACGTTGCATTAATAAGAACTCAATCTTTAAATTACCACAAGGTTTTTCAAACAACAAACCAGCAGTAAACCTTTAATCTCTAGATGCGGGAATGTCAAAAGCTTCAAGTTTTCCCCGAATTATCGCCGCTTTTTTTCTGCAATGACCCAAATTCTCGAGGAACTTTCTCCGCCTGGCCCTCAGGCGAGCTCCGGGCGGTGCGAGGGCCCTGCGCGTCCCACGGGGCGCCAGCCCGGGCTCCTCGGGCCAGCCCAGCCCCCAGCCCCCAGCCCCCGGCCCTGCACCCCTCAGAGCCCCTCAGAGCCCGGCCGGGCCCGCGCCTCCCGCCCGCTGCCCGCCTCCATCCCCCCGGCCCGGCCGTTACCATGGCAACGCTTCCTTCCGCCCGCGCCTCAGCCAATCGCGGAGCGGAGGCGGTGGCGGAGGGCCCGCCCCTCGCGAGACCAGCCAATGGGAGAGCGCGGGCGGCGGGGGCCGCTCCCGCCGCTGCCTCCCCGCGGGGCCGGGCCATGGCGGTGGGGGGGGCGCTGGGAGGGGGAGGAGCTCCCGTCAGGGCCCCGAGCGGAACCCGGTTGGGGGCGGCCGCCCCCTGCCCGCTGCCTCCTCGCAGCCCCGAGAGGCGAAAGAAGCGAAGGCTGGGCAGTCTTACAGACGTTTTATTTGCGAACGGACATCTCGCTACAGCTCACGTCTCCCTTCTGGGGCTGCTCGCGCTTCCTGCCCTTTAAAGAAGCCTTTAGGGACCGCTTTAGGGACCCTGCCCACAAGAAGCAGCTGCTGTTAAGCAGGAGGCCCGGGCACTTCTGAACATTTTACTCAGTTAATCCTCACCAGGGAAACCAAAGGGCTGAGGTTCCTGGCACCCATTAAGGCAGAGTTCAGAAGGGGGGGGGATAGCTTTGTGCCTAGTGTGGCATTTGGAAGCATTTAAAATTTCATTTTCCATGGTTCTGGAATTCAAAGAGCCTTTTGGCAGTGACTGTCTTCACAAGTTTGCCTATTGCGAAGGGACTCAGCCCTAATTGGAAAAGTAGAGAACACCAGGACATGATCAAGTAGGCAGGGAGGAAAGGAAGGCCCCCAGGCATAGGTTTGCCCTTCTGACTTTAATCAACAGAGGCTTCCACTGTGAGAAAGAATCCATGTTTTAGAAAAAAACAACAACAACAAAAACAAACAAACAAATAAAAACAACCGAATAATAAAAAGCAAGAATTAGCCTGCATTTGGAAAAAAAAATCGATAAGAAAAGGATGCCGATAATTTTCCTAATTAACACAGTTGAGGCTCTGGGGACTTCTCCCTCTCCTTCCTCTGGCAGAAACTCAGCACCCTGAAGTTAACGAAGGCAAAATGTTAAAGGAGCTGCTATGCAGCTTGACTGGGGGTGCTGCATGGCATGCAGTGCTCTCAGTTTCTATTTAGGTCAGTAGGAAGCAACGGTACTCAGCATAAGGAGTAGGCCTCAGCTTTGCTTTGTTAGTACTTGACGGTAAAGATAAAAAGATTTTAAAAATAAAATACATCCCAGCATGAGAATTCATTACAGTAATCTCTGCTATTGAATCACTGCCAAGAAGGGAGATGTTTCTGGTGTAAACCGTGTGTGAATGAATAGAGTTCTACAATATATATCCAAATCATTTTCAAAAAAAAAAAAAAACAACAAAAAAAACAACCTGTACAAGCCTTGTAAGAGTCTCATAGCCTCAGTTGGTGCAAAATAAGTATAATTCCACTGACTTTTGTGCTACTTCACCAACACTAGGTGCGAACCCTGATTCCTCGTCGAAACGAAATAAAACAGTCAAAAGCTGCCTGCTGAAATACATCCTTAACATACAAATGTCACAAATGTATAATTGAAGTAGAGCAGAGATCCCCCCATATGATCCCTACCAAAAATACAAAGCATGGCCCCAAACCTGATCAGAACAGGACTGACACATGGCAATCAAGGTGCATTTTCAGAGTTACAAAGTAAGAATGAACTTGCTCTCCAAGTAACATTTTTCTCCTCACATAAACTGGCTCAGAATTCTTCTCCAATCCTTTAAGATAGCTCAATATTTCCAAAGTGAACATAACTTTCAAAAACAATACTGATTAGAAAAGATGTTTGCAGATACCTTAAAAAATACCCAGAATATCAAATTAATTCCAGTCCAGCATTATAATTAGTTAATAATAGCTCCTGAAAATTATATCCTCACAAAAAAATGTGGGTATTGAAGTTAAAATCATCAGAAATATTATGTACTTGAAAATACCACCAATTTTTTAACAGTTAAAAACAAATCAGAACTTTCTTTGGAATCACCGAGTTATTAAAATGTGAATTTCTTTATAGTCTCCACACTGTCCTTTCAAACCAGTCTGTGTACAGATCAAGTCTTTGAGCAGTTTAATATCCACTGTTGGAAAATACAGAGTCTCTGACCAGCAGGAGGCTACATTAAACAAGAAACATTGGCATTCTTTTTTTGTACTGACTTCTGCCAAAAATAGAGACTTTCAAGCACAAGACAGAATGGCCCTGCTTTAGGAGATGCTTTCTCGTATTTCTAAAATGCATTGTATTTGTACTTCCAGTGCAAATTTTTTCAGCACTTGTGACAGGCGAAAAGGAAAGGGGGTGGAAGAGAGATGCTCTCCTATGCTTTTCCTTGGAGTAACCAATAGCCGTAACACACTGAACTACCAGCTTTCCTTACTGTTGAAACCAGTTCACATTGCTGGCAACCTGAAATAGCTTATTAAAAAGATTTCATTTTTAAGATAAACAGATTACACTTTAGCATGAAATCTGGCCGTGGCTATGGTTCTATGTGCGTAAAGATTGGTTAGAGATGCTTTCCCCTTTCGGTATTGGTTGGAGTCGATTAAAAACAAGTCTGTGGTATTTCTCCACGTGTCATGAAATGTGAGAGATCTGTCTGACTCGGGTTTGTATCTCCTGTCGACACAAAGGGCAGGTCTCCAGTTGCAAGGCACACTCCATGCACAGGTCACTAGAGGAGAAAGAAAAACAGTTAAAGCCTGTATTCACAATGTGAAAAACTTTAAAAAAAAAAAATCCAAGCATTAAGTAGTTTCTTTAGCCTGCTAGAAAAGCAATCAAGATAAGTGTTTCAGTGTAGGGATTAGGAATTGCAAATCTGGTGTTGTGGATCCACAGGCTTTGAGAAGAGGTCCTGCTGCTCCGTATCTTACAGACCTAAAACTGCATCTGCAGTTGGTGAGGATTACACTTGAACACTTTTGTTCATCTCAATATTTGCTTTGGTTTGGAGAATAAGAGTCCCAGAGCCTGCATGAATCTGTCTCAACTTCTGGCTGAGGCACACTGAACATGTCTGTTCTTTTTAAACTTTGTGGCATCCAGACTGGAAGACCCATGGCAAGACTGCTCCCATGAGAGCTCTAAAAACACTACAGGAGTGGATTTTGTTGGATTAACTTCCCAGTTAGGCCTGCTATGGTACTCCTCATATTGCTGCCCCATTTTTATCTTTTAAAAAGGTATTTGTGACTCGAGACAATCCATTTATTGAATGTTTAATGAATATTTGGATACATGAGTTTTTTGCTCCCTGCACATGATCTGGATTTTGTAGCACTAGTACTAAGCCAGTACTCAGCAAATCCCTTGAGATCAAGGAATTGGCTACACTCTGCTTATGTCCCTTATGCCTATGTCCCTTGCCCAAGGACAGCATATGCACATAGCCACAGCACTTCTCTAACCCCAGACACACACAGCTGGGGCGTAAACCTGTTTGGGGACAGGGTGGAGAAGACAGACAGTGAATCTATGTTTAACTGCCATCAGTCACATCCTTAAAGGGATGAGTTATTTCCTTTATGCTAGAGAGTAAATCTAGATAAGCAGGGACTGTATCTAATCTCACTTAAGCTGCATATCAACAACACTTTTTTTTTTTAAATGCTTTTTACCTGTGTCCACACGGCCTGAGTTCTGTGTCTGCTACCTCATCACAGCAAAGTGTGCAGCAGTTCTCTCTGATACTCACTTGCTTCAACAAAGCCAGGCGCCTGTGTCTGCAGAAATAACCACAACCCCCCCAATTAGTTTTACTCAAAAATGACAGATTCATAACAATTCTGAGTATTGCACCAAGACCAACGCAACACTTATCTGCACTACTCAACACTAGCACTGATAAACAACAAAAACTATTCACAAAAGAAACTTAACACAGATGTTCAGGACAGTCTGACTCCCTGTTCTAGTCTGTCAGAAAGCGACAGATTAGATTACTGTTCTTGTTCTCAAGAACGGTTCCATAAAGCTGTTTACTATCTGTATTTTAAAGAGTACAGATGAGGAAAATAACACCTACATGTATGTATCAGTGAAACTTGGAAACCCTGTAATGCTGCAACACGGTTTAGAAAAATACAAATGAGAAAACCAAAAACCCAGTGTGACAACTGCCACAACAGAAGATGTGACATGCACTCCATTCTCTCCAGCATTTATGTTATACCAAGGAGGCCCTGAATAGTTCAGGTACACAAGCTGTATATATGTATATTCATTGTGTATTCATATGTAAATATATAAGATATGAGCATATATAAATATCATATATATGATATACACATGCATATGAGTGCATGTGTAAAAAAATCATGCTTGTTATTATGAGGAATGTAAATTTTTGTCAAGTGTGTTTAAAGAAGAAAGAAGTCCACATGACATTGCTCTAATATCACATTCTGGCCAGAAACTGGTAGGAATCCTGCCTTTTTTGAAATATGATATTTCAGATTTCAAATGCATGCTAATCAAAACTGGTTAGTGACAGGGTGAAGCGTCTAGCCCAGACTGCGTCCTGACATTAACAGCATTAAATCCAATATAACTCTATAAAAGTTCGTTAATTCCTATGATGGATAACTGCGGCCAATTTGGCCCTTGCTTTTTTCCTATCCATTTTAAGATCAAAGCAATCTTGTAATTTATGATAAGCTTATAGCTTCCAAATAGTTTAGATTGTGTAAGCTAAGATCATCTCCTCCATACAAAGACTGTCCAAATTTGAATGGAGTCTTTCAGTGCTATCACATGTAGTACTGAAATAAGCTTCAATTCAAGAAGCAAAATTTCTCCAGTCAGAACTCAACAGGAAGCCAGTTTCTCCTCGTTTCTCTACTTGTCAAGATGAGTTCTTGCAGCTATTGCTGAAACAACGTGAGACCAGTGCCAAGGTGACACTGGTGTCAATCACACCTGATCATCAGCTCCTTACAGCACACACTAAAAACTACAAAACCTCTCATCTAGAGCATGATACTAGGTACTGTGAACAAAGGGCTGATCAAGAATGTTAAATTCTTAATCATCTTAATGAACTAAATCAGACTCTCAAAGGAGCTGCAGGTGTGAATTACTTTGGCTACAAGGAAATGTAAATGGTCTTGGAGGCTGGATTTAATTTTGCTCTTTGCATGAACTCAGTATCAGATACATCAAGCTTTGACAACATGAGACTCAGATCCATAAGTGATGTAGTGTTTTTTTTTTTTTAAAAAAAAGAAAATTAAAGTTACTTAAGCACCTAATTCACTGAAAAAAATCAGCTTGGTTTTGGATTATTTATCTCTGAATTTGTTATAGCCAGGGATATGCACCTCCAACCTAATTAAAAGAAACAAAAGAATGTTTCAACAATATATATATATATATATACACATCAGTCTAGATGGCCATCTTTAGGCAAAGTTGGAAATGTGGAGTACACTCCATTCTCCTGTTACTATTTGTGTTCCAGAAAATTTAATTACTAGTGACCAAATCTAGAAAAGCTGTTATATTTCATTCCTGCCAGAAATACAGGAAGTTTAGGAAAAAATTACCCAAATCTGTTTTTGTCTGGCTGGATCTATATTTAGGTGGATAAGCACTTGAAAATTTGAATAACCTTTGTTGATAGCATTCATAAGCGTTGAAGATGAAAATTTCCCCCCAAAAGCCCAACAACTTCAAGCCTTACAATCATTCAGTACATTCACACTGCCAAAATCAAATTAGGTCATTTTTAAGTGAGACACCCTTTTTAATTAGAACTATGGCTCCTCAACAAACGTAATCGTTCAACAGAATGAGGTATGTTTAGTATGAATAGTTTAATGTGCAATAGCAGTTAATTTAAAATTATCTTAATATTGCAAACAATTACTTTAATGTAATGGTGTTTGGCTGCTTATCCCCTGCTCTACCTATTAAGTTGCACTGAAGCCTATAGTCTAATCCTTTTCTAAAAGACATATGGAGGCACGACCTCATAAAACAAAGCTTTTGTAAGTACAGCATAAGACTATGCAACTCAGAAGTGAGCTATTTAATTTCTTCATATGCAAACATTCTCACACTTGACAGAAGGATTACCTTGGCAAAATGATCTTCTCTTCTGCTGTCAGAAAGGCATAGTCATTAAAGGTACTAAATTTCATTGATGGTGGGTACTTGAAAGGTTTTGCCCCAAAGTTGAACTCACATTGTTGGTAAGACATGAAGCTAGCTGCAGCAAAAAAGCCAGATCTGCAAGATGAGGAAAACACGTTTTAGGATGACTTAAAGCAATAGTAGACTTTGCCAGACATGGCACTTCTATTACCAGACAAAAAAATACCCTGAAACAAAGATTGTTTTCTTCAATGGAGATTCAATAAAGCTAGCTGGGAGAAAAACCTCTAACGCATCCAGTTTCAGTCACTCATACTTTTTAGTTCTCAGATTTGGAATTTACTGTCAGAATTTATCTGACAATTTACTCCCAAGTCAACCAATAAAGGCTGCTTACTCTACAGTTAGGAACAGTTGCACTTTACACTAAGAGCAAACACATACATCTTAACAGGCCACAGCCTGATCCTCTTTACACTGATCCGCTCAGACCTCTCTTTCAGCACAGTGTTTTCCTTCCAAAAAACCTGCTGTTTAGCGGAGTTGCAAAGCACAGTAGCAGCTGTGAGGGACACCTAGATGTCCACCACTCCTTGCTGCTTTATTTGATCAGGCACTGCTCTGGGGAACTCGTAACACTTGTACAGGTTCCATGCACATAGCTAAGCACACGACAAATTCAGGTCTGTGAGCTCTTTTAGCCCATGTCCATCTGCTTCTCCTTGCCCTTGCAGGATTATCTTGGGCCAGCTGTCCTCATCACAGCCATACAGACACCTTATAAAAACACCAGAGCTATCATCCCTTTCAGTTTTATTTACTGAAAGAACCCAAGCTGGGTAATACCTTAATTTTAAGTTGTGTAACAAAATCTGTTAAGTGTAATAAATGCCATACTCCACATGAAAAACAGCACTACAAACTGAATAGACTGAATATATTTTGGACTTCAAAGCTGTGCTACTATCTTGTTTGTACCTTGAACTTCACTTTGACGAGAACACATAAGTGAAATTATTACAATACTTTCTAACTGGATATTACTGTACTAACGTTTAATGAAGCTGTATAAAAACCCTCTCTCAAGTATCACTCCAGCTTACCTTTTCAGAGCTGAAATGCTCACCCCTTCTCCATGACAGAGCAATTAGCCACAAGCTAATTTTAACAGAGATTGAAAAAAAAAGTCTAACAGTTTCCAGTAGTATTGTTAGAGACATCCTCCCACGAATATTCAGTGCACTGCTACAGGATCTGGCCTCATTGCACTGCAGCAAGCTCTTATGCACTCCTCAGAATTCACAAGGCTAAGGCTTTTATTTTTAAAAAGATCAAAAGTTCCAAGCACTACTAGACGTTTGTTCATCTCTGCTACAATCTTGTATCACCTCAGTGCTGTTACAGTGTGATAGTACAAAAGCTTGGGTTGAACCTGCACTCTAAAGCATTTGGTTGGACCCTGAAATCCACTTGTAAAATGTTATCCTAGTCACTAAATTTCTAAGCAATTTTTGTTTGGGAGGCCTGCTTAACAATTGTTTCAGGTAAGCAAATATGAATTTACACTTCAAAGGGGAAACGTTTCACATAATTAAAACTATTATCCATACAGGCCACTGTTATTCCAAGTGAACGCATACTTACATAGCTGATGAAAATACTTGCTTCTCTGCAGGAAGTTGGTTTCCATTTAAATAGAAGATCATTTGCTTTTCTTGCAAGTCCAGTAGAAATCCTATTGTGTCTCCTTACATGCAAAATAAAGATAATTTAAACAGTTCAATTATGTTAAATGACAATAGCTGAAACAGTTACTTTAAAGTATCACATCTCACTCTGAGTTGTCTAAGAAGGAACTGTTTGAAAGCACACAGCACAAGGTGGTACAGGCAGTAGCTAGCAGAAACAAGCAGTACAATATACTAAAAAAAGTATTTTAGTCTGCCAGGGCACTAATATTACATGGCTGCAGGAGCACTGCAGAGCATTAGCCAAAGCCAGCAAAAAAAAGCTGCTTTTCCCATCTGTCTTGGACAATTTAACATCAGTTGAAGATACCTTCAGAACACATAGTTGCTAAGTTTTTTAAATGCTTGTGCCATGTATTTGAGAGATGTGTTAATTTAGCCAGAAACTGGGAGAAAATTTTAATAGAAGGTACAGTTTACAGAAGCATTGCTTACACATAGATCCCTACCAAGATTTTAAAGCTAAGATCAAGAACACAGCTTTGCTGTCCAAGTAGTTATCCAAGAATTTAAAGCAAGTAAGACTATACAACTCCTCCTTAACCTTGATCTCTAAAATAGATTTTTTTTTCTTTCTTTTAAGTAACTGTTTCAACACAGAAAGAATCATTTCAATTCTCTCCTAGCACTACAAACACCAGGAAGTCTTACAATAAGAAGTCCAGCAGCTTTAATTGGTGTTACAATTTGTACTCTGCCTATGAAAATAAAGAGCATTTAGCTAACAAGACCCTCTTTATGCACATGGTGGAACAAGAGCATGGTGCCTGTTTTATACCTTTAAAACACTGCAAATTAATAGCACAAATTACAGCACAGGCATAATTATTCAACATTTAGTATCACCAGGATCAGTCATCAAAAATTATTTCATGCCACTAACATACTATGTACTCCAGATGCCTGCGAGAGGACAAGCCCTGTGCAGAAATCCAGTTAGGATGAAAAGCACACGACAGGACCAAATACCTTCTTTCCAACAGGGATGGGAATGTGGTTTACTTCTGGCATTATACCAAATCAGCTGCCGGCAGCCATCATATGCGCAGGAGTATTCATCGTCCCCGATACCATAGCCTTCCTTTAGGGAAAAAAAAGGAAGTATTTCAGTCTGAAAAGAACTAAGTTTTATTTTTATTCAGCTAAACCATTCATCCAAGAGCAGGAAGGGTTCCCATCCATCTCTTCCCTTGAAAATCATTTTTTAAATGAAGTCTTGGCTTCATTTTCACATCAAATGGAGTTTGATGGAGACAACATCCCCCTCTCACCCCCTGAAATATTTCTCAGACTGTATGAGCTCAACTTCTATTGTCTACTAACTTGTCCTATATTTAAAGATCACAGATCTAGTAGCCAAATAATTACGTTAATTTTTTGTAGCTTAAGAAGTCAACAGAAGTGCAACTTCTCTCCTATCCTGAAGTCCCAGTATCAGGCTTGTTGTAATAGACATTCACAAGATAACCAAGCATCACCAGCACACACGGAGCACAAGGAACAGTCCCACAGACCCTTCACTAGCTGTGTCACATTCTGTCCCTGTCAAGTGACAGCCTCCCTCATTCAGGTGTAAGCCTGATGGAATTATATGCCATCAGTATTTAGCCACCAGTAAAACAAACATTGCAACGGAATCATCCAGCTCAGATGTAACATCTCCTGTCTTCATACCTTGAGCAGGAAGCAGGCAGAAAAACATAAACACACCAATCTCATTTATAGTAATTGGGAAAAATCTTTTAAGCCTCTTAGCATTCTAAAGGCAGACAGACTGCCTTTTATTTCAAACAGTTTCTATTACACTCAATATCAACAATGCCTGTGCCCAGGACAGGTCTGTACAGTTTTTTTGGGTTGTTTGATTTTAAATTACACCATCAGTAATTCCAGTATAACTTGACAGCTATAGAATGACTTTCTATAATAATCAGAAATAAGCAGTATAAATGCTCATCTCTACATTCAAAATAATAAATTTTTGCAAATGTACAGAAAAATTGAAGGAAAGGAGTGCACACTTACTGCCACAGAATAACCAGTGTTCTTTTCATAGCTGTTGGAAGTAGAGAAATACTGAAGTTACATTGTCATCTAGCTGATATCACGTGTACTCACATGATTGAGAAACTTGCTGTCTTTGGTAGCCCATCCTATCTGCATCACTCCCGAAGTAATTACTGTAACTTCGTAGTACCAGACTCCAGAATCAACACAGAATGTACATCTAACGCTTTCGAAGGATGAGGCGTCACATCGAGCCTACCAAAACCAAACCAGAAGTTAATTTTCTACAAAACAACTATTTAAATAAGCTCCTTCCTTTCCTGGACCAAGTTTCTCATGTGTAAGAATACACCAGCGCAATTAGGCTAAGGCACCAAGGTGGGAAGACCTGAGTCAGGGGCTGTTAGCTAACACTTGGTAGGAAGAACTTAAAGGTATTCACTGTTACATGGAAATTCATCTACAAAGTAGAGAAACAAAGTAACATGGGAAGCAAAAACATGGCTGAGACAAGGATCCTGCTGTTCTGTACTCCTCAGGATTAGATAGGACAAGAAGTAGGAATTAGACTTTGGTGACCAGTTTTAGTTTAAATGAATGAAAAATGAGCTGACGAGCATCTTCACTTTTCTGAATATAGGCACTACTATGAACATTTCTACAACAGAGGTCAGCTTGATCAGAGGTTTGTAACATCATTAAATAAGCTTACTATACAAAGCTGGCAGAGAAGTTTAATTCTAGGAAACCACAGGAGCAAGTAGCCAAAAAAGTAGTTAAAACCCATCTTTTTCTTCAGACTTTTTTTATTCAAAACCACGATGTGACATCCTACCTCTAATCCATGTGGTGAGATCTTCAGGTATTCACTGACATCGTTGCTGTTCAGCATAGCCCTAATGTTGGTCAAGTCAACCTTCTCGTATGTGAACTGCCTGCCTTCTTTTAAAACTGCAAAATAAAAGTAATTTGAATCACTGCTGCAGTAAAGCTTCATTTTGAACCTTTCATATGGTGACAGTTGATTGCATTGGGACACAGTTCATTTTTGGCATAACGGAATGAAATATTGACATTTTGCCTCCGTGAAAAGAGTATCACTTTCAATGATACTGTTAAATGTCCTCTAAACATCAGAGCTCTGGAAGAATTTCCTCAGAATCTCTAATCTCAATCTCCCCTCTTTTAGTTTAAAACCATTCCCCCTCGTCCTGTCATTATGTGATTAAGCAAAGAGTCACTCTCCATCCTTAGAAGTCCCAAAACACATTAGAAACTATAAGGCCCTTGGAGTTACTGGGCCCTCCAAATCACAACTCAACAAGTGAATTTTATGATTTTTAGTCATCCTAAAGGATGGATCTAGTGATTTGACAAATTACTTCTCATGCTCAATCAGAAGAACATTTTCTTTAAGTGTCTTTAAAGAATCTTTGACCCTGCTGGCCTAAGATCACAGTAGTGACTGCCACCATGGTATCATCAGTAACCCAGCTGTTCCAGACACAGAGCTAGCACTGTTTAGCTACTTGGCACCTCCGCTGAAATGTGGGCTACAGGAAACATGGTTAAAATAAGTAGTTTCATTCCAGCCCCAATTTGCAGAGTACAAGCCACTTCCTTTCACAAAAGCTTTCCTTGCCAAAATTTATTTTCCATTCAATTAGTCTGGATATATTCACCTCTTTTTTTTTTTTTCGATAGCGGTTACAAATGTTGTCAGGTATATTTATAAAAAGAGCTTATACAAAGCAAAATGCAGAGCACTCCTCTATGCCTTTGGAGAATTGCTTAATATTAAATGAATCTATCCCTTTACTATACCTACACAGATTGTCTAAACTCCACTGGGCACAGAATCCAACCTGGCGTTTTAAATAGTCTGGATGATCCGTCCATTTCTCTAGCAAGATCAGTTGGTCACTAATGCAGGATTCAGAAACTGTCATTTTATTTTCACCTGCAATTTAAAAGCAAAAAAGAATGATTTCTATAAATTACCAGAAAGTTTACTTAAAAAGAGTAACATTGAGTAAATGTAATAGGAAAAAATCAGCACTACAAACAGCATCAAGTTCTTTTCCCAAGCAGACATGAAGTTAACTTTGCAATTACATATATAAAATCTTTGTATGGAGCCACACCATCAATAGACAATTAAATTGAGACAATTGTTCTCAATACATTTTTTTCCAAAGGTTTCATTTCATGTAGTGTAAGTCTTTAGGTAGCAATTGCTACATAAAGACAGACTGAGTTTCAGCAAATCTCTTCAGTTTCTGGGTGGGGGTGTCGTTAAATCAGTATTTTTTCCTGCCTGTAGACACCCAATCATAGCTGTTCATCTGTTTAATATAGATTTCTTTCAGCAACAAAGGCCTTGATGTCTTAAGTCCTTATGCAGCTATTTCTAACTGATGCAGACTGTATCGAGTTCCAGAAAAATCTCAAGGTTAAGGGGTAGGTGACAACTACAGCAATAACTATTTCTTCTGACCTGTAAGTGTACCAACATTTCTCTTCCACGTTTTTGTTCCTACCGCTCCAGTCTCTCACACTCACAACAAATGCGATCAGATGAAACAAGTGACAATCACAGCAGAAGCCATTCTATTACCATTAAGAGCAGTATCAGGCCAATACTTACTTGTTTGTGCAAACTTCTCCAGTGCTATTAGTGCAAAAAGCATCACTGTCGGGTGAGACTGGAAATTCTAAATATGGGTAGAAATAAAATTTATTTAATAAATACATGACAGAGGGTACAAAGAGCTATTTTTCACTGAATGTCTTAAGTTGAAATATACCTCCCCAGGTCATCTAGTCCCTCCTTCTGTCAACAGCTGGTTCAAATAGGTTAGGCTGCTCAGGGCCTTTCCTATGAACTTCTGAGTATCTCCAAAGGTTGAGAACACACAGCCTCACTGCAACACCCTGGTGTAATATTTGGCCACCGTCATGATGGAATATTCTTCCTTACGTCTCCAGTTTATGTTCCAGCCTGTGCCTTTTACCTCATGTCCAAACATGCACCTTTGAGGAGCGCCTGCCTCCATTTTCTCCACACCCTCTTATTGGGCCATTAGACAGCTATAACATCCCTCTTGGCCTCCTCTTTCTCCAGGTTGAAGAAACCCAATTCTCTCAGAAAAGGTTAGAGAATTGTTTCATCTCATGCTTATGTTTTCAGAGTTCCCTACACAAGAAAAGTCTTCATGTAGCATGGTAATAGGGAGGTTTGTGGGAGAGCATGGAGAGAGAAAGGGACAGGATACACAGATGTACTTTCGTTAAGTAGCATTCCTAGCTGATAGAGTAAATGTAACTAACAGACCAAGTACAAAACAGGGTGTGCTAGTTTTTGCTTCACCTTCCAAGAGTTCATAACAAATAGCTTGAAGTCAACCAACCAGGAATATTAGACTGACTCCTCAAAATGGCCATCTTTTCAACATGCATCAGTGCCAGACCTAAGCCACTGACCTAACAAGTGGAATCAGAATTGCCTTTAAGTTATTAGCCCTCAGCACTGATTCAAGAGCACTGAATAGAAGCCTGGCATTTCTAGACCAAATAGCAGAATTACTTCTTCAAAGGTAGCAGCAAGGTACCTTATTTTTTTGGGGGGGAATATTTTCATTAGGCCTTTCTGAACTTAAATCTCAACTCTTTAAACTAACCTTTCACAATAATCAGAAAAACCAACAAGCAACAACATTCTAATTGCTATGTATGGATACTATACAAGATACATATATTAAGATCAAAGATACTTACCAAGCTGTGAAGTAAATATTCTAGTATGCCTGGGCTGAGTAAGCCTATACTTGCAGGACCTGTAAAAATACCACAAATTAAGTCCATCCATGGGAACTATCATATATCTATCATTGCGCAGAAGTATAAGAAATATTGTTTCCAAATATTTGCTATACAAATAACTACACTATTACCAAATCACAAACATTTGTTTTACCTGCTATAAAGAGAGACAGTTCTAGCCACACTTAGTTTTTGAAATAAGACTCCATCAGCCTCTGCTTAACACTTTTATGCTCATTATTTTTTAGGAGTCTAGTTCCCCTTTACTTTTTTCTGAAGAGTCTGGCTCCCCTTTACTTCCACAGGGAAAGTGTAAAGACTAGCTCCATTCATCAGTAGTTCAAAATAAGCAAAACTAAGTGTCTAATATAGCCTACTTGATAGTTAATCATACAATTTGCAACAGCCCCGTGGAAAGCTGCCAATTAACAAAACTGTCCTGAAATGCTGCTTGCTTAATCAAAAGAGTTGCAAGGGAATCAAACTCTAATATCTCTGAACTCCAAGAAACTGAGTGGACTCCACCATGACATTACCAAGTTTTCTGTATGACCTACTGCAATGAGATAAGTTCAAGGGTCACTAAGAAAAAAAAAAAAGAGGGTATTGGATCTCATTGTGACTTACTATGACAAGAAAGTGGAAGTATTACAACATAAAATGTTTCCTGTCCTTGTTCTTTACTTTGACAGAAATACTAAAATTATGTTTTTAAGAACCATTAGGTGATACCGAACAATCACTTTCTTCATTTCCTTTTCCTGTCCACTTTCAGAGGAGAAGCTAAAAACTACATAGAAAGATGACCATCAGCAGGAAGGAAATGTAATCATCATTTTCCAGCAGGGTACTAGAAAGTAACAGGGCATAAAGTGTTCCATATGAAAAGTCACCTTAAAACAATGTTGCTGGGATTCTAAGTAACAGCAGTGAATATTTTCAGTTAACTACAATAAAACACACCCTTAGCAGCAACAGCATCTTTCTTTTATCTTTCTCCACTGCCTCTAAGACTAGTCAATGGGCAGAAGTATTAAATCAGTAAAGAGCTGTGTGTTCACAGCAATTGGGCCAGACTAAATGCTGAGAGAAGACCAATTACCAGGGCTAAATCACATATTGTAAGCGTAAGTGTCAATCCACAAACATATGCATTTCAAATTGATAACCAAACATCAAAATAATTAATTTCCAACTACCTGGGACTGTAAATGGCTCATTCAGACCCAAGCTAGTGACTGATGGCTGAATCGAACATTTTAATTAAGGAGTAGAATTGGTCACACCTGTCAGACAAAATATCCCCCCACATGAAGAACATTATTTGGTTCTAAAAAACGTTTCTGGAGTTGTCTGCACCATGGGTGCTAAAGCAATAGGCACTTAGCAAGCTTTCAGAATAATCCCATCACTTTACCTGCTAACTTCTCTGCTAAACAGCCCAGTACTGCAGTTGTATTCCGATGTTTGGCAGGGTGACAAGCATCCTGACAAGCAGCTGCTCCACTTAAGTTTAATATTTCAGTTAGCTTTTGTAATGCATCCTGAAAAAGAAAAATCCAATCTTTATTCAGGAAAACTGTGTCAGTAATGTTGTACACTACGAATTATTTTTTACAATATACTGCTAAAATCACCATCACATTAGAGGCAACATAGGATGTTATCAAAGATAAAAATATAATAAAGAAAAGATAGGACAAGAAGTTCAATATTCCCAAGAGTTGTAACTTTAAAATTGCCACCATATTGTTGGCCATTTAAGTTGTTGGATTAACAACTATAGGATACTTTCAGACATATATGAGCTCCTATAGCAAGAGGATTTTGGTATTATTTCTTTGCTTAGTATTCATTCAGCAGCTATGGCAGTATTGCTACCTAATCAGTTTTAAGTGCCCTAAAACTCACTCCTTTTCTTGAATAAATAATTCAGGACTAAAATAGACCTGCCAAAGAAAGCCCACAACCCCATCAACAATTTAGGATGCTGTCAGCTTCACAAGATGTCATAAACAGATCCTTCAGAACATAAATGTCTTTCTATAGTCCTATAGTCACACTAAACAATAACAATGAAGGTGATAAATTTAAAGTGCCATGCTTTGACTTGCTTCATTCAGACAGCATGGTATGGATAAAATTCAAGATAAGTCTAGATCACAGCCCTCATTTCCAGGGTAGGTAGGGGTTAATCTAGAGTCAAGTTATCATACAGAGAACCCTGCCACCCCGAATGTTCAAATTCCCCTCAATTTTCCAGACTTCATAAAAGTTTCAGCTGATTCAGATATAAACTGCATATTCTCAGGCTATGATATAATTAAAATAGTACTTCTCATGTTGAAGTCATCAGAAGGCCATTTGAATAAAGAAACAGTACTGCCAAAAGTGGATGCTTACATGCTTTGTGACCTGTGTTCTGATCCACACTTAATTTTCTTCACTTGACTGATATTTGTACGGTGATAACAGAGTAGTAGTTATTTTCCCCAAAAGAAAAGCCACAAAAACAGAAGCGATGAACAGGACTGACAGTAAGTGGAAAGAAGGCAAAAAAGAAAAGGATGACTGAGCTAGAGACTCAGGATGGAAAAGCCTAACTAAAATTAGATTCTTGACATACCCTGTACTGCTTTTAGCCACTATTAGAACTTTCACAGAGATCAACTACTTTGAGTTAAATAAAGACTTTAGTCTAAACAGCTTACTGTGCTGCCATTTTAATTCTACAGACTTTACAGCCCACTGTAACAAAATAAAACTAAAAACAGCTTGCTACTGTTCTCTAGCTGTAGTAGAAGTTGGGCACTGACTTAAACTTACTCTGAATAGGCAAAAAGTGAACAAACACTTTACTAGATTGCACATGACCTGCAGATCCTACAGCTGTTACTCCTTGCACTTCATTGTGCTGTAAAGAGATTGCACAAGAAAGAGGCCTGAGTAACCCCAGGAGGCGGCATCTTGTTCCCTCTGTCTTAAGGTCAACTATTTCACAGCCAAGTCCTTAAAATTTAAGTACCTAAATAAAAACGATGAGGCTTTTGAAACACAAATCAGATGATAACAAGTACATTGTACAGCTGAAAAAAGTCATATAAAGCATTCAGTGGTCTCAATTTCCTAATTTGTTTTTCAAACCAGGCAAGATTTCTAGTCATGTTTTGTTTTCAGTAATCATTTCACTGCCTATGACAGCAATTATACAATATTTAACATGTAACTAAGTCTCAGATGACTTTCCCCAATAACCTATAGGAAAAAAGTTTTTGAAGACTAGAGTTTCACCAACTCTCCAGCCACTCACATTTATGCAAGACAAAAGCTACCACTTCATATCCATAACAATGCAAATTGAAAACTAAAAGTGGAAGCATAAGTAGTAGATGCAATGAAAGCTGTAATGTCATCACCTGTTTCAGATGAAATGAGAAAGAAGCAAGCATTTAAAGAAAGTCAAGTGCTCTGTAAAATCATCATGTTCAATAGTTAGCACCTTGAATGAGTTGTGAAAGTACGTGTACCAGCAAAGTATGAAGACCATGGATCACCTTTTCATCCAAAGCCAGTTCAGTGTTCAAATCCGCCAAACCATATCTAAAACTTTTTACTTAATTCCTGTACCAGTTAACAAGGTTAACTTATTTTAATACAGTAACATTTTCTGGTACCAACACCAATTCTATCAAGAGCCATAATTTACCTCAACCAGAATTTTGGTGGAGGTCTTGAGTTGGGCTAGTTGCACCTACCATAACATAGTTAAAATGTCATTTAACATCAGACACCCAGTTACGTTGCATTCGCTGCACATAGCAGGGAAGGAACAACTAAACAATGACTTGTACATATGCATCTTTCACAACTTGAGAAAAAACAGCAGAACTTGTCCTGCTTTTGCAGCATCCATACGTACTTATTGTACAGTATGCATACCACATGGCAGGAGAGGAGAACAATTGAAGCAGCCAAGGACCAAATGCCTTCTTTTTCCCTGGGGACCACTACCTTTTCATTTTCCTCTACACTGCTTCTAGCATTAAATACCAATTAGATAACAAGCCACCACAAATTACTCAAAGTTACAAGTTACACCCATTTTCTGAACGGCTAACGGTCTTGTATCACTGATTAAACCCACCCAGAAGCTATCATGGGAGTGGCAACCATGAATAACTGAAATTCATTTGCAGATAAACACATATTGCTTCAACTTACTTTTGTTGGCAACGGACATTCATCAAGTAGTAGCGTTATAACAGCTGGTCCCAGTGGATCTTCTAGTGGAATAACTCTAATTAAAGACTGGACAACTTCCAACCAGCCTTCATCTGTCAACCACAAAACAGAAGTAACATTTAGAATTAACACTGCAATTCTGAAGCGTTCAATATACATCAGCATATGCAAATTTAAGTTTTCAATCATTAAAATTACACCGTGATTTTACATGAACTAGGAAAAAATGCTTTACATTTTGCATCAATGTCTTAGTTTGCAGTAGCTTGGATGTCAAATTTCAAGGGGAGAAAAAAGTTTACAGCAGCTTGGGCAATAGTATACAGCCATTGTTTGGAGAACAGTCCTGCCCAGGCCAGAGCATACTTTAGTTTCCACTAAAATTAGAAAGAAACACTCATGACCACTATGGACAAGCACTTTGCTCCTGTGTAGTAACTCAGGAGTTCAGTGTGCAACATCAACTCTAAGTGTTGAATGCTGCACTCATGATGACACTGAAAAGACACTTGTGGTCAGGAGAAAGAGCATCCTTCCTGAATTCCCTCAAGTAACACAAGACCTTGGAGGAACTGCATTGGCTTGTCCTATGCCTGGACTTCCAAAGAAAATCTGATTTCAAACTGAACTCTCATTGTTTAGTGAGTGGCCAAGGCATTCTACTTATATGCAAATTGTTGTCTACCTACAGATGTTAAACTACTAAAAAAAAGTAAACAGATTTGGATTTACAAGAAAAAAAGTTGCATTAGGAGTAAAATTAGAGGTAATTGAGTCTGCATCTGCATACAAGCGAGTGAGGTTAGAAGAGACTTTGTGTTGCCTTCCACAATGATAAGTAAATATAAAACAAAGTATTGAAATTTGTTAGCGCATTACCCCAAAAAACTTTTTACTTAATTCCTGTACCAGTTAACGAGGTTAACTTATTGGTACCAGAAAATGCTACTGTATTAAAATACCAATTCTATTAAGAGCCATAATTCACCTCAACCAGAATTCTGGTGGAGGTCTTGCGTTGGGTGAGCTGCACCTGCCATAACAGAGGTAAAGCAACCCTCATATGGACACAGCTTGGCTAGCAGAAGAAGTTGGGTATGGACTTTGAACAAACATATCAATAAAATTGAGATCTAAGGACAGTAAAAACCCTAGACAAAAAATATGTACTATTAAAGAATGTACTATTTGGCAACACCGAAACCCAAGCGTTTAAACGATGTCTACGTATATGGGCTGGTTCTGCCCTAGTGCAAACAGATTCTTTGTGGCTTGTGGTTTAATGCTGTTACAGTGTGTTTGGGAGCCAGTTGGCTGCTTCTGGGGAGCTCTTGCAGGAAGTGTAACTGAGTTCAAAAAACTCGGATACCGTCAGCTCAGTGAATCTTCAGAAGGACAGAATTACATTTTGGAGTCCGAGTTCCTAGAGCTACAGCAAATTGATAAAATACATGCTAGCAGTACAATTATTTTGCAAAGAAAACAGTGCTGTTTTTTCCTGTGGAGTCACAACTGAAATGCCCAACACAGTGCCTTGATACCTGTTTCTGCCATTTCATGCAACGTGATCATTGAATAAGGAGGCTCCTGGTCACTGAAAGAGATATTACAGAGGTCAAAATTTATGCACAACCATCAATGTAATACACAGACAGAAAATTAATCCCGTAAATATTTAACAAAGAGAAAGTTACATAGGCAGCAAAGTGCTAATGCTATTTTCAGATCCAAAACAAAGATGAGATTTAAGCCTTCATCTGGTTTAAAGTCAACATCCACCTATCTACAATAGCTGATACATGAAATTGTTATCCATACTTAGATGTCTAAAGCTAAACATAATACCTAGACTTAACTGCTATTCATCAGCAAAGTTCCTCAGAATATGTAACAAGAGACCATTTCAGAGGTCTTGAAGCATATCAAGAGCAGTGTACAAGGGACACACCATAAACATACTTTTTCCAGAAACATTGTTGAATTTTCCCCCTAAACTGAAAAGCCTACCGTTTAGCAGCATCATACACTACAAACTCAGTAACAAGAGCAGTAGGAAATCATTAAGACAGTTTAACAGAGGATATTTAATGCAATTCCTTTTCCAACATAGGAAAAAAATAAAAATCCATTAGATTAATTTCTCAATTTGGTTTGTCGGAGCAGGGGCAAGAACCTATTGCCAGGTCCTCTTATTTTAATAAGAGTTCCTGCTCAAATAAGTACCTAATGCAAGGTCTCCAAAACTCTATTAACTAGGTATCTCCAGTACCAGAAAGGTTTATGCAGCAGCATATCCTGAACACTTTGCTCAGTGCTACTTAAGCGTTATGAACTAATCCCAGGCTCAGAATGATACATTCCACAATCAATTTATTACATGCCTTTGAAATGAAACTGGAAGTGCTAAGCACTGATAAATTTTAGAAAGTTTCAACACAGGTTAATTATACAGATAACAAAGCTACCTACTTTGAAGGAATTAATTATAGAAAAGTCTTAGGTTTGATTGATTATCGGATAAAAATGCATGCTTTTCTTAGCAAAACCTCAACATTCTCTAGTCATTATTTCCACAAGAAAATGCAAATGTGAAACTTTACACTTTTATATTGCTTTAACATTTGAAACATTTTTTTTTCTCCCCCCAAGCATCTCTTCACCTTCCATCTGGAAACTTATCTCACCAGCAGGAAAAAGTAGTGCAATGATGCAAGCCGAATTATCTCAAGAAAAACAGTTAAGACTCTTTAAAGAAAGAAAAAAAACACCACAGACTGCACGTAAAGGCTGTGAAAAAAAGAATGACATTTTTATCAGCAAGATTTTCTGGTTCTCTTATGCATAGCAGGTGTTAACATTACTAGCACTGAGCAAAGGAGTCTTGTTCAACTCACTTGCCATTTTAACCACTGAATTTCTAAACATCCCTTCCAGCACCCACCTTCCTCATATTTGGAAACAAAACAAAGCAATTTTGCCAATATTTCAATTTGTAAAGCAGCACTTGGGATAAACTCCAAAAATAAGTATTTATTCTTTTGAGGCTAGGAAATGAAACCTCACTCCTTTCCTTCTAGAAAGGAGATCTCTAGACAAAAGGAACAAAAAGCAGCCACCATATACTTTGAATCCAGACTGTTTTTCTTTTTTAATCCCAAGCGATAAACACAGAAAGCAATGGTTCATTGTAGATCACAGAACAACAACTTAATCTACAATTTATCTCAGAGCATCCCCATCTATTATTTTCACTAAAGAATTAAAAAAAATAAAAAGGGTTTTGTCTTCCATTCTCCAGGCTCATATCTTTGCCTCTTTACATCTGTCTTATCACACTGAAGTCTGTATTTCCAACTACTGTTACTGACATGTTTCCATTTTGATTTATCTGGGCATGGTTTTTGACACGAAGTTTGTCATTTTCCCTACCATCTCCTTCTGTTTCAGCTTTAGTGTTTCCAAAAAAAATCCAGCTCTAGGAGGAACAGGTGATAATGGCACATACTTATCCCTACAAACTCACACAGAAAAACAGTTTCCAGAAATGGATCCCTCCTCCCTCCCCACACTGTTTATTCCTATTAACCTAAAAAGGACCATGATGAAGTCTCACAGGAAGGTTCCTTAAGCTTTTTTTCAGGAACATTTAGATAATCTGTCTCATGAATAGGTTCCCCCATACTTCACAGCCATAGGTCTTTGTCACATAGAAGAGAGTCTGCAAGACCTTGTACTATTTGGCTGTGACTATTTGCAAGACAGATGTGTCTTATCAACAGCCTTAATATTAAACGAGGGCAACCAATATGCCACTATAGCCATATGGTGCTTGTGAGACAGCATCTGGAGTACTGTGCCTATTTTTGGGTTCCTCAGTATGAAGAAGGCATTGTAACAGAGTGTGTCGAGCAAAGGGCTGCTGTGATGGTTAAGAACATGGTATACAAGCAGATTTATTTAAACCATTAGGAGGGTCAGGGTACACTGGAACAGGGACCTAAAGAAGGGTAAGAAATTGAGATTTTCTGGAAACATTCAGTGCTTGAAGTGGCCCAAGTCACCTGCTCTAACTGGGGCTGGGTTTTAAGTAGCAGGCTTGAGTAGCTGAACTTATGGAGTCCCTTCCAACCTACACGATTATGAGAGTCTAAGGAAGTATTTCATTGAGTTAATATCAAAAAGAGATATATCTTCAAGAATTTGTAAGAAACAGGACTCTAGGATCAGTGACATAACTATGCTTATTACTGTTCAGAATCAAAGCAAAGTGCTTACAAGATTAACAGAATTGTTTGTAAGACCAACAGAATCAACTATGCACAAAAATGCTGTGAAACAGCTTACGGAGATGAACTTAGCTGAAAGGAAAAGGCATTTGAAATTAGGAAAAGGTTTTCAAAATTTTTGCACAATTTTGACTTAATGGTTTGAAGACAGACCCCAACAATAAGATAAAAAATAAAATAAACCCCAACCACTCACAACCAAAATCCCAAAACATACACACTCCCTCTTAAATGCAAGTTTTCAGGATAAAAGTCCTGGTATTTTCATTTAAAGCATTTTACAACAGGAAGGCTCCTCCTCTACAGGCATATTTGAGAACAAGGATACAGGTATATGAATCACGGCTCATTTTGTCCTGAGCCTCATCCAACTTAAATTGAATCCCGTTACAAAGCTACAAGAGTGTTTTTCTTTCTGTTGTAGTCTTTCCGGTTCCTAACCTGCATCTAACCAAAAGTGATGAGCTACCTTAATCCTTCACTCTTGAGGTCCTTTTATAGAAGTCTGTAAAAAGCAATGCAAAAGAAAAAACAACACTAAAAGAAGGATCTATCCATAAATATCCCACATGCCCTCAGTGGATGCTTTGAGCATGCAAGGAATGCAGTACTGGGATCATAAGCTGAACAGTCACAATGTGCAGTCTTTAAGAAGTAGACTTACAGGCAGAAAGAAAACCTTGGTCTGTTTACACAAACTAACAAAGATCAAACAAAGCTCTCAGTTTTGCTTAATCATTTCCAAAGTAGTAAATACAGCCTGAAAACAGAAACTTCGCTTAACAATCAATTTTTAGGACATAAGTTCTCAAGCTCTGGAAGATTTTTTTGCTTCCTAACCTGTATACCTATACCAGGCAAGCAATACTGAGCCCGCTCCTCATCCCATCTGGGTGTAGGCCCGCACAGGAACTGTGAGAAAGCTCCTCAGCTCCTGCAAGAGTCTGTACCTGGACGCTCAGGAGCTAGGTCTATTACCTAGGAAAGGTGCTGCTCTCCTAAGCCTCCAGATGGAAACACGCTGCTGCTTCAGGGAGGGCCAGGTGCAGATCGGTGAGAGGATGGAGTCACAGTTTGAGAGGAGACAAGAACATTGTATTTTTCATTCATGTTGAATTATTCCTTGAGGTGGTACTTACTTATCTACTAACGTCCGAATTACAGCCAGTGTGTCAAGTACTAGCCCATCCACATTCTGTTTTTTCCTTCTTGGTTCATGAGGCCCTCGACCTCTCCTAGGTGGCCGGACAGGGTCCCTTGGGTGGCTTCTTGCTTCAGGTACACGTACTCTACTGCTCTCTGTTTGTCGATTCTGAGATTCCACGTTGTCTTCTGCTCCACTGTCATCACGGCAAACACACGAGTTTCCCATATTGCAAGCCCCCAAAGCTCCCAGTAAACGGGGAACGCGGTGCTCTAGAGTCAACAGTAAACCTTGAAAAAGGCTTCTGCTAGCATAGAACACAAGGAAAGCAACTACAATCATCTAGAAAGTTTTAAGAGTAATGTTTGTGTGATCCTGTGAATTGTGTTTGCATTATATGCGTTGCTATCAGCTGGAATGAATGGGAAGTTGGAGGCTTAGTTTCCGATACAATTGGTTAAAATACACATTGGTCATCCAGAAGGAGGTCTGAAAAAGCAAACCCAAAACAAGAGTCAGTGTTACTACTTCTAATAAATAATAGAGTTCTCATATTAGTAAACAGAACTAGTCTTGGTGTACCTAGGAAAATACCTTGGAAACATACTGTTTGCATCTGAAGTCTACTGGGGTAGGGAAAAAGGATGGATGAGGAAGAGCAGGAAGATCACTGGTTAAGTAGCCCATTCCCTCTACCCCCTTCATTTTTTATACAACCTGTTATTTTCCATTTTTTTGGCTGCAGAGGTACAGTTTTGTCCTTAAGCCTAGTGCACCACCACTCTTTAAGTATTAACAAACCAGTTTCATTTTCTCTTACCGTCTATAGAGACATACTGTTCGACTCAACTAAAAGCTGCACATTTAAGAATCTCATTTCATACTAGGAATATTCAACATGATTTCCAGACAGATTCTACAAGACAGATGCAGTTCTACAGAACTAAACATACAGTTGTGGCCTATCACAACAAAGTACAGATTTAGCAGTGACCACGTGTTCAGTCCATCTGTGTGTAAACATTTTTTCAGAACGTGCTTACATCAATTGGATCCTCATCCAAAGATGCACCAAGTACTGACCCCAAAGTATTACAAGGACCATTTTAATGCCTACAAATCTGAGATTTGTAAAGGGGTGTTTTCTGTGCAAGTTGGATGATTTTTGAGTTCTAGCACGAAGTCAGTCTTCCATTTTTGAGAATCAAGAATAATTCAATCATTCTTACGTTCTTAATTCAAAGGGTTTGGATAGAATACAGGCCCAGTAGTAACAAAGATTGTAGCACAGTCCCTACACATCACTGAATCAAGAATGCTAGCAAGATCAAGACTGTTCAAAATACTGCCTGATCATAAGGTGATTTTTCAAGCCATAGGGTATATTTGTATACAACATTATATAAAAACTTGACTAAAATAAAGCCTTAAAGACATCTTTTCACTGCTTAGGTACTCCAATCATGTCAGGATAAAAAAGTTACTTTCAAGACTATTTTTTTAAAAAAATAACGTACACTAACACTAAAGCTAGAATGATGATTATCAGGTTATTACTGTTTTAAAATCATATAACAAATGTGTAGCAGCATAAAACCAAAAGACAGTTGAAGGCAATTACAGCCTTTCAAATACAAAAGGCCTTTTACCACCTCAGCCAACAGGCAATTGCACAGTTGCTAGCTGCCATCCGGGGCAAGATTATGACCATATTATATGGGAAGCCAGACACCAGTTGTAGGAGTAAGCATAACATCAAGTATTTGAATGGAAAGCTGTCACTGAAAAAGCACTTCAAAAAAAGCTCTCACACTCTTCTATATGTTTTAAGTACATTACCTTCACTGAAAAGTTCAGTATTAAGGTAACTGAAGGATAACTAGGGAAACAATGCCCATCAAGTGACATTAAATATCATAAATACAAGATCTTGATTTCCGGTTCAAGAAGCTTCTAAACCACCAATCATTAAAACGGTTTCAGTATCACAGCACGCTTGCCTTATTCTTTAAGCAGTTTGATCACAGCAAGAGGTGGGACTGCAGGCTCAGCTCTTCCACCTGAGCCAAGACATTTGCTACCTTCTCAGTCAGAAAGTAAACTGTAGACATAAGAGTGCCAATAGAGACTGCATAGATCTTAAGCTCAATTGTGTAAGATCACAGCCAGACTTGTTCAAATGACTTTTGAAAGCAAGCAAAAAACACACCCCACCATAAAAAACAAACAAAACTAAGAAAATCTCACCTATTTAAGGATTAGGTAGTTACACTAAATGTAAAATATGCCTTCCTAGGAAAAAAAAATGTATTTAGGTATCCAAATAATGTAAGGGTGTTTTAATAACAATTCTGAAGATCAAAATGGCATTATTAGTTTTATGGATTAAGAATCTGTAAACATTGTGTAAAGATTGTTCCATAACATATGAAAATGTTAACACAGTGAATCTACTTTGTCAAACCCCATCAAAATGAGTATGAAAAACCTGTATTTTAGTGATCAGCAAGGACCAGAAGCCTACCAAAGGAAACAAAAATAGAGATGTCAAGATCAAGACTGATTACTGAGACCTGGGTTTTCCGCCTGGCAACATTAAGCATGATTAAAAACAAGTGATTATGATCAACTCACCTTTAAGTGCGTTTGGTTCAGGAACAATTGGGCTTGCTCATAAAGCGCTGTAGCAGAAATGGACTGTATTTCTTCAGGGCACAGATGCATTTGTATCCAGAAAAACAGCAGTATATATGCCTTTATCATGGGCAGTGAGTTATTACAGTAAACTGCTTTCGCTTTTAGAAGCTATGCCAGAGAGTCCCTGAAAACAGAGAGAAAAGAAAGAACAATTCATTTGGAGACTGCCTCCCAGACAGACACGTTCCTCCTCCTCTCCACACCCGCAATGACATCAAGTCATGCTGTTATTTTCAGCTGCAGTCAGCCCTTACGGGGGAAGTTCTCTCACAGCTCCAAAAGCAGTTTGCCACCTACCAGCTTCAGGACCAGACACAGCTACGGAAACCCCAATCTGTTGCTACAGCCGAGGCACCAGACACCACAGCAAGTGCAGAGCAGTGACCGATACCTTGCTGCAGATTACCTGGTCCAGATCACCCTTATGTACGCTAGGGACACTAGGAAATCAAAGCAACTACACTGTAGAAGTTGGTTAGATAAAAGGAGAAGAGAATTTTAGCAGCTGGACTCAATGGTCCTTATGGGTCCCTTCCAACTTGGGATACTCTATGATTCTATGAAATGCCAGGATACACTCCCCTTGTTTAGTAAACAGCTGAGTTTGACAGCATCCACTTGTACATAAGAGTAAGGAACAAACACGGAGCTCGTTTCCATGCCTCAAAACCTAAGGTAGCAAATATTTCAGCACATAAGCTAGAGAAAGAGATTGCTACCGATCTGCCTTGCAAAGCAGTCGCACCTGGACACGGTGCAGATGTAGGAAGAGAGGTTCTGAAGTGCAAAGTAAAAAAAAAAAAATCTTTTCAAACAGTGGTGTTTGAGGTTGCGTTTGAGTTAGCATATTTAAGGGACGATTTACAACATTATAAGTCAACTATGAGCTTAGTATTGGGCTGCTGGTAGCTGTGTTGCTGTTAAAATAAAGAGGACTGAGCTCTGCACATCTGCAACATGCATGCTCGTCAGGGAATAAAGTGCCACTAGTGCAAGAAAACAGAAGAAAGCCAGTCAAGGAGAGAACTCACCATACAGACTGGATTTTTACATGAGAAAAAGGCATTTCTAAAACAGATAAACACCAACACTTTTGGAAGAATTTTGGCAAAAAAGACATTTTACAACTCAAATGCAGTTGACATTTCTGAGGATACGTTTTCTTCACTTCTGTAAGAGAGAAACAAGTTTAAGGATGATCAATTTTGCTTCTGTCCAGACCCTGAGACCTTAGTGACAGATCCTGCAACATGATAGAGATGTTCTGCACATCTCAAAGGATGAAATATATTGTTTTCCAATGAGAGGTAAAAATCTACTCATATATACACAAAAATTTGGAAGACTGAAAATTTAACTTCAAACCTAACCTTAGGAAATACATGGACATGGAGGGGAAACATGGGTACGAGCATGGGACTAGAGATAAACAGGCTCTCTCCTAGAGTACTCGCCCCAGTGTCAGCAGCTCAGTCTCCTTAGACAAAAGACTGCATGTTTGTTTTCCTGTCAAAACACAGCAAAGGAAGAGAATCAATGTCTCTTAAGCCATTTATATTCTTTTTTCAGTAGTTACACGGCTAAGAGTCTGTGCAACAGGTGTTAAGATGTAGCCACATTCCATTATAATGCTGTGATGAAATCAAACCACTCTTTAAACCAAAACCATTGTGAGCTAACAGCTAAGATCCACCTCAGCAACAGCACAAGAACCAGAACGAGACTCCCGGGAAGGCACAGGAACAGAAACCTGTTGCCTCTTGTCCAAGCCACCCCGACGTCATGGGAATGCCATTTTCTGAAACAGCTTGTGCAAGTCAAACTAGAACTGAAAGTGTTCAGATGAAGCAACTGTGCATGAAAATACCAGCAGTGATTGAGCTATAGTATGAAGAGGGCAAGCTCTCCGCATCCACTCTGAATGTTGACCATCACTTGTTATTTTGGGATGCAGGACTACTAAGTTGCCAAACACATAATCAAAGACGTATTTTTTTGCTCTATCAGAAACTAGCACTGAAATTTCTCTCACCAGCATCACACGTGGCAGCCCACATCTCTGCCACCCAGGCTTGCTTGGAGGTTCAGCCAGAAGGCAACAGCCTCCTGCCCTAAGCAAGCCACTCAGATGCCATTTGACCACCTGAGTGGGATCAAAGCAGCCACTGGGCACAGCTGAAGCCCACAGCAGCTTTCTGGGCCCCTGCTCATCCCCACCAGCCTTTGGGACTGATTCCCTTACAGCAGCCACCCTCCAGACTGGCAGAAACATGCCTGGAGGCACAAGGAGCGACAAGCTGTGCAAACTGACCAGCCTGCCGCAGCTCTGGAAGTCCAATGGGGAAAAAAAAAAAAAAAAAAAAACAACCAAAGAAAACAAAAGCCATTGAACTGAATACTATTTGAGTGGATCTACGTGTGCCTGGTGGCACCAGTGGTAAGCCCACCCCAAGAGGCATCCTCTTGATCATCTGATGGAGCACACCCATGCATAAGGCAGCTGGAGGTGGCATCAGTCTCATTGTCTCTGTAATACACAGCCCAAGCATCAGTGATTCATCCCCTGAAATATTCAGTTACAGCCAACCATAATAGTGCCTCATGATGGAAAAAAAGCCTCTCCTTTCCATGAAATGGAGCACATTGCCAAGAAAACAACAAAAAAAACTTCATACACAAATGAGTAAGGACTGTTTCAGCTACTAGAACCACTTCTCCAGCTCCTGCCACTATGACAAGTGAGAGCAGTGTTTTCTTCTTTTAAGAGCAGCATAATGCAGATGCTCCATCAGTAAGTGATACAGTAAAGCTGATAGCTTTTCAAGAGCTAAACTAAGTTTTAGGCAGCAATTTCCTATTATGGAGATAAATTAATTAGAAATATTCCCTCAGCATTTTTTTTCCCAAAGAAATGATGCTCCTAAAAAGGAAGAGATTGAAACATTTGTGATGCCAATTGGATGAAAGAGTTCAAGCTACAAGAGGAGACACAGCTCTGAACTGCTGTAACTCAGAATAAGAGGGAAGTCCTGTTTGCAAATATAAGCTAATAACATGGAGAAGGTGACAGCTTTGAAATGATTAGGGTAGGTAAGAAAAACAACAAGAATTCCCAGCAAATTAAATACAATTGTAACGTGAAATTAAGATTTTCTCAGGATATCACATTGATGTAAGAAGTAAACCTCTCAGCTGAAAGACTTCAGCAAGTGAAGAGCAGAAGCTGCTTAGTGTCCAGCACAGTGACCAAGCAGATGCAGAACTGGACTGCAGGATTCAGGAGGAACAAGTAAATTCTGTGTTGATTCTTCTGAACATCACCTTGTAGAAACCACTTGCAAAACCCTAACACAATTATTTTCTTTAAAAATATCCCAGAGGATAATGCTATGGGAAACAGCATTTACTGGCACCCAATGTGTCACCATTTGCAGTACAAAGCCGTTGATGCAGTTATTTGGTTTCATAGTAGTCGTAGTAAAAGCACCCTAAACCAAAAGCAAACTGACCTTGAATGCCCCTGTTCCACAGAAGAGGAAAGATCACTTCTCCAACTTGCCAGCTCTTACCCAAGTGATTGTCAACTGTTGTGAGGCTGTGCAGGGCTTACGCAAAAATTTGGGCTTTAACCCTGCAACTCCAGTTTTGTAAGAAACACACTGTTCTTGAGAATCTGATCTCTCATTGGACTTGTTGTGGTAACAGCCAAAGGAGAAAGAAGAACGATTCTAACAGGTTTTTTCCCCCTGTAGGTTTGCTATCAAAGTCATGTTTTAAAGTCCTCGGTACATTGGACTTCTTTTTCTTCCTTTAAATCTGTTTTCAAGCTAGTACAGAAACACTAGTTATGACATGGATTTTAAACCAGTTTCACTTTCTCTCTTAAACCAGCATCTCCAAAGCAGGCCTGGCAAACCCAGCAGCAGGGGGAAGAGAACCCTGCCCCAGCGTGGCCCAACCTGGACTCAGGGACAGAGCAGCACCCAGGGCCACCAGGCATCACAGGGCCCTGCTGCCGTGCCTTCCGAAACAAACCAAAGTCATTACCACCTCCTAGCTTGCACATCTCAGATGTCTAAATGATCATGAGATGAGATTTGGATAGAATTGTTTCTAGGCCTTTAGAAAAGGCTAATTTTGCTTTAACACTTTGAATTTCTAAATGCTCTCCAGCACAAGCATCAATAACACAGAACATGACTTCCAGGTTCTTCTCCTCCCAGGGGTCATGATTTTTCATTTCAAACAAAGATACAAGGAAAGAAGGAAAGGTCCTGCTCTCATGCTTTGAGGCAGATGAATGCACTTCTGAGATACCAATCTTAAAAAGGCTGTAGTATCTGAAAGCTCCAGGGTGTTTGACAAGGTTGCCTCCAGCAGGCTGACGTGGCAGAGCAGTACAGGCACAGCAGTGCCCGAGGAGCAGAGTGTAATGCACTGCTCCAAAGTGGCTGGAAGATAAGTCTAGTGCCCTGTGGAGGCCAGGCAGCACTAGCCCTGCAAGCTGAAAACACACGAGCACAACAGAGTAGCTGATCAGTTTTATTTGAAGTGGATTAGCTATACCATTTAGATTTGGTATGGGCATTCATTCAGAGGTTTCAGTTAATTCAGGTTGATCTTCCTTGCTGCTCTTAAAGCTTCAGATATCAACAATGAAGATCTTTGCTAAATTTTGAGGGAAGAAAAAAACAAGTCAGAATCCACTAAGAAATTCCAGAACAGACAGTGTTGGGAAGAAAGCACAAACATTTTGAGTACCAAGCAGAGGTATAGGATTGTGGAGGAACACAGCAAAAATGCCAAGTTTTATTTAAGCTTTTTCAGGTAAATTTAGTAATTCATACCAGGTTAATGGTTTACCTGTATTATTCAGTCAGAAATGTTATCAATAGAAGTATTCGCAAATTGTGGAGAGATTGGTTCATTGTGGTCGACTACAAAGATAAGTATTTAAAGCACCTCGTACATGAACAAAAACTGAGAGGATTCCGAGGCACAGAGCAAGAGACTGAGCAGTTCAAACAGTCACACAGAGTAGCCCTGCCATAGGAATTAAATCCAGGGCTATGCCAGCGCAGCGCCAGCCGAGTAAACACACTGCTGGCTACAGAAAGATGCTACAGGCATGGACTGATGAAAGCAGGGTCAGGTTCTTGTCAAACCACCAACTTTGTGCAATTGAGCTGAAATGGCGAAATCCCAGTGTTGCACTGTTTCTCATCTGTAAGCTAATCTTAGGAGAAACAAAATGCGGGAAACAGACAAAACTGGGGCTTGTTTTCAGAGAAAGATTAGGTACCAGCACATACAAGGCAGGAGAGTCTCCTGCTCTAGACCATAGAAAAGAGCCCAGCTAGCTGGTATGACTAAGCTGTTATGAATGCATAAAACACACAGAAGTACAGGATGTGTGAGAAATTTTGATAACATTGCTGAAAAATTCAGCGATGCCTCAGTTGGAAGCTTGCATTTGTCGGCTGACAACTGCCTCTGAGAGCAAGGCGCAGAGCAGACAGTGTCTAGAGCCTCCTATTCGCAGCCTCACCACCACATTTGTCACTTTATGACAATGGTTATCATCACAAACAAAAAAATAGCAACATGGCAAGAAACAGGACGAAGAAACTTTCACTTCTTGTTAACTCAAGAAGCAGAGGGTGGACTAATCTTTGAGCAATGGCAGCTGAAAGCCAGATTAACAGCCTTCCTGGCCAGCCACAGCACACGGGCAGTTGTGAGCTGCTCTGGGCTCTGGACTGCCCAGGGACAGATGAAGATGTCCTTCTGACCGTCTCCTCCTGTAAGCTGATGCAATGACAGCTGTTGAGTCAGATGTAACACATAGGTCACTAGGGTAGCAAGCTTGCCTTGAAGGCACTCACAGAAAGCTTCATTCTTGATCTAGGACTGCTACAGCCTGCAGAACTTGATGCACAGCTCTAGAAAGGTTACTCGAACCCCTCATCTGACCCATTCAAGAGAAAAACAGGAAATCATACATGAACACAGTTTAATTTAAAAACCCCAGCTGGGTTTTTCTCCATACTTAGGTTCTTCCTTGTTACAAGTCTGCTGTACAAATGTGGCGCAGGAGAGATGCTGCTGCTGGGCAGGTGATCACGCATGATGAGCACGTAAGTGAGCAGCAGGCACCAGGCCTCATGGACCTCCTCCCACCACCGAGCTCCTGACCAGACCCTGCAGGTAACAGCTCACCCACAGCTGGAAGGATTAACAGGGACACATCCCTCTGTCCAGCAGCCTTCCCCTGCAACAAAACATACAGTATCTTAAGTCCCACATCTGTATATCTCCATGAGGAAACTTGGAGGAAGTTGGACAAGGGGTTTCAGAGCTCTCATGGCCAAGAGGAGGAAGGGGATGGACAGCTCAGCAGCAGAGCCGCTCAGGTACACGTACCTGGCCCTCTTCCTAATCCACATGTTGCACAAGGCAGACTACGAGTGGTTTAAGAAAAAACATGCCTGTTTTATTTCATTACAGTTGCACATCAAGTAGGCAGAAGACTGAAAAACAATTTAAGAAGCTTTCCAAAAAGCCTTTAATGGTATCAGGAGTCATAGTCATCTGGTGCTTCTCTTCGGTAACTTCTTGAAGAATTTCAGATCCTTAAACTTTACTTCTCTTAAGTGCAACTATCAAAACTACTATTTCACCAAATGTATCTAGGGGTAGTCCTCTAAGCAAGAGTAAAATTTTTTTGTTGTTCAACTTCATCTCATCTTTTCCTTTAAGTCCTTTGCTGCAGTACTGATACACTGATCAGAGTTTCCCAGAGAGCAAACACGCATCATTTCTCATTTATTATTAGATTAGCTTTATTTTTAAAAGCAGTGAAGAAGTCTGGGCTTTCTTCACATCAGGCACCTTCAATGTTAGAGAAAAAAAAAGAAAGCATCAAGGTATTTGCTGGATTTTCTTTTCCAAGCCATCTTGCACATCCCACTGCCCACAGGAAGGTAGATGTGCACCAGTACCACAACCTTCTGATCTGTAGTTCAGGCTGTCCTCTAGCTGAGGACTCAAACTGTTTCCAAGCAGTCTGTGCACATGCACTAAAACAGTCCAAAAATTCACTTCGTCTTAAAACATCCCCAACCCTGGTCTTTCTCTTCATGTTAAGTATGACACCAACATATTCAGAAACTTAAAGCAGAAGTGAAGTACCTCCTATAGCCAAGAAGTCTAAGAAGGGAAGAAAAAAAATACCTGCAATTCCAAGAGTTGTGCATACTTAGAAACTACTGATACATCTCTCCCCTTGAAGAAGCAGGAAGAGGACAGATGTGTTGTCACTGATGGGGGTTCCGCAAGTCACTGTGATCAGTGACCACACACCAGTTAAGTGACTGATGGGTGGGATCTCACCTCAGAATTTGAGCATACAAGTACGCCTACTGAATGGGCAAAGTGACACATCAAGTACACAGAGATCCCATAGCAGAGTTGAAAAAAACTTCAAGAGCACAAGTTGGGCCACACTAACGGTAGATCACAGCAGCAGATTACTGTAGGCACTGCACTGGTCAGTCACAAAGCCTGTGAGTCATATGTCAACATCTGACTTGTATTAAACCTCAAGGACATGAAGAATAGAAAAGGAAATAAAAATCATGCTGGCAAAGCTGCTGACAGGACATACTAACTTTATAGTCACTGCATATAAACCTAGAATGGAAAACAAAGTATATTGTCAGGACATGGGGAAATGCAAGGCACAAAATGACACAACGGAATCCTCGTGTCATACTTGGAAGACAGCAAGGCTCGGGGCAGCGCATGCGCCTGCCCTGCTTTGAAAAGAATGAATTCAAAGTCCGTGCAATCATATGCTCAGGAGATAAAAAACCAAAACCGAAACAGCTTAAAAATGCTGAACTCAACAGATCATCAGTGGAGCAAAACACAACAAGCTTTCTTATTAGCTTGTCTTCAATTACTATAAGGTAATGGTATTTTAATTTGCTGCCTCTGTGGAGAGAAGAAAACCCAGCAGCGTACACCAAGATCTCCACCTTATGACGGTATCACCAAATATCTGGGATACCCATAGGAGATGGGTCATAATACAGTGCACGTTATCAGCTACAGGAGGGTACTAATGTGAAAGGAAGCTTAAATAAAGAAGCCTAAATAGTAAAGAGTCAGTAAACATCCCATAGCAGACCACCACACTCATCGCTAACTGGTTAAATTGCTAAGTATTTCCTTTTACTCCTTACTTTTTAACAAACAAGCAAAAAGCTTGAGGAAAATGTATGTCTATATTGCCTGATGGGCAGAATTTAGAGATGTCAGTGAGATGTAGGTGGGAATCAGAATTCCAGGAGTCATCTGTCAGTCCACCCGTGAGGCTCACAGCAAGTGAAATGTGCTGAGAGCCAAGACCCCTGATGTGAAAATACTGAAAACATACCGTGACAGACTGCCAGCAGTTATGGAAGAGTTATGAACATCATCTCCTTTCTAAAAGGGAAAGTTAAGAAAAGCATAGGACATCACAGTGAGTTTAAAGGCCACTGACCAGCTGCTCTGTTTTGAGGCCAGAGAGCAGAATACTGAAGCAGTTAACAGGAAGTGTTGCACTTGAACACCACGCTATAGAGCTGAAGGTAAGCAAAACAGAAACTGAAAGACTTGACATAAATCAATGAATCCATACAGCCCAGAAACACACAAAAGATCATACCTGAAGATAAGCAAAGCATGTAGAACAGATAAATTAGAGATTAGCAATGTAAGAGTACATAAGAAACTGAAACTGAGCTAGAAAAACAATCAGGAATAGCGAGAATCATCAGAAGCATCGTGCATGATCCAAAACATTGCATTAAAATATCCTGGAGGAGCTTCCTATACAAGTAATGGTAAGCAGATGCTGAAATTGAAATTAGCAGGAATCTCAGGAGACTGCTTGGATGAGAAGGAGAGACAGCGAGCAGCAATCATATAGCTCCATCTGTGCTGCACACACAGAGAGAGATACCGGGACAAACACACAACCTATTCAGTTGGACGTGTACATCAGAACAGATAACTGACTGAGGTACAAAGCAATAACAGAAATTACCTAAAGGAGGGAACAGACACCCAGGTGCCATCAGGACAGAGGAACTCTTGCTGAGTGTGCTTCAGCAGACAAGAACAAAGCCATATGCAAAACCACTCATAGAAGAAGAGGCCAGATATAGATCAAAGAACAGATCAATTATTTGCCTTTGGATGAACCTAATAAAAAAACAACCAAAACACTTAACAGCATCCTAAACCCTGAAAAATGATGGGCAAGTTTTGAGAATGCATGGTCCTCACAAACTTCACAGCCAAGGACACGTGCCCAACAGTAGACAAAAAGCTGAGAGGGTATTTCAGATTACTTGGTGGTGGTGAGAATAACTGAGACAAACATACGCGGGTCTTCATGTGACGGTAGTGTCACGGCACTGATCAGGATGGGTATGTAGAAAACGATGAGTAAAGTAGAACTGAACTGAGGATCGGCATAAGAAAAAAAATAATGGAAAACAGCACTGCTGGCAGAGGACAGGCAAAAGTTAAAGACCTAAGACAAAACCATTGCAGAGCGGAAAAAAGCCTCCTGTATCAAGGGTAACAAATGCTGACATGAACATAAAAGGAAAAAATAAATCAACATTCAGAAAGCAGTGAAGTGCCTGGAAGGCTGGAGACGTTTAGAAGAAGGCAGCTCTTATCCTTGTGCTTCCCACAGCCCAGAGCCCCTGGGGGAGATGCTGAGGGACCCCACTGAGCGCCCAGATAACGATGGGGCCGGGGTGGCCGCTGAGAGCGAGGCTTGGTGACACCAGAACGGGAAAACCAGACACCAACACCGGGGAGGAACCTACCTGGCAGGGGCACCGCACCCACCGGTATGAGGATAGGAGGCAGAGCAGCTGCAAAAGGGCTGAAAACGAAGGCGGGCGGGACAGGAACCAGCGGGGCACAGCCGGGATTACCGGCGGAACGGCTGCACGGGGCCGGGTAACGGGCAGCGCCGGGCACCGAGCCACAGGCACAGCCCAGCCGCTGCCCCCCGGGGCTGTACCGGAGGGGCCCCGGTCTCCCCCCGCGGTGCCGGTGCGGGGCTCTGGGCTCCGCGGCCTCACGCCACCGGCACGGGCGTTCCCGTCGCTTCCTGCCGGCCACCGGCGGGGCCTCGGGGCGGGGCTCCCGCAACCGGGGAGCCCGCAACCGGGCCCGGCCCTACCGAGCACCCCCCCCAAAACCACCACCACCTCCCGTTATGGCCGGGCAGCCCGTCCCGCCCCGAGGTGCCCTTCCCCAAGCGGGAACCGACGGGGCAGCGCCCTCCCGGTGCCAGCCTCGCGGTACCGGCCTCCCCCCACCCGGCCCAGCCCAGCCCTTACGGGACAGCCCCCGGTAATGGTGCGCGGTGCCCACCCGTAGCCGCCGTCCGCCCCGTGCCCGCCGCAGGGCCCCGTGCAGGCGGCGCCGCTCCCTTTGTGCCGCGGCGGCGCGCGCTAAGATGGAGGCTGCCCCGCCCCCCCCCCCCGCCCCGCCCCGCCCCGAGGCCCCGCCCCCCGCCGTTTCCATAGCAACCGGCCCCCGCCCCGCCCCCGTGTGACGTCACCCGCGCCCCCCTCCCTCCTCTCTGCCTCAGGAAGCGCTCCCCTGATTGGCCGCCGCTGGGGGCGGAAGGGGCGGGGCCTCGGGGTGTGGGGGGGGGCTGGGCCTGCTGCATGGCGGCGCTCGGGGCTCGGCCGCGCCGCTCGCTCTGACGGGGCCTGGGCACGGGTACGGGAACGGGGGCGGGAGCGGGAACGGGGGGGGAGGGCCGGGAACGGGGCGCGGGGCCGCTGAGGAGCGGTCCTGGGAGCAGGCCCCGGGGGTGGGAGCAGGCTCGGGCCCTGTGAGGCTCTGCCCGGGGCTGGCGGCGCGGGGCCGGGGCGGCGGGGGGCTGCTGCGCTTCGTTTCTCTGGCGCTGTCACCGCTCTGTCAGAGCGCTTGGGTTCCTGTCCAAACGGGCAGGGTGAGGTGGGGTGAGTGGGAATGCGGGCTGCCTTGTTTGTGCGGTGTTTGAAGCCTTGTGCTGAGGGCCTGTGTTCAGGAGGGAGATCGAACCTTCTCGTTCTCCAGAGGTTTCCAGTTCCAGCCACTGTCAGAAGTGATGCTCTAAGAGCAAGCGTTATATGTGTTCTGGAAGCTGGACCCATCTTAGTAGCAGGTATTTGTGAGATACTTGGAAAAAAAAAGGAAAATCGCCACCCCACAGTCAGGCCTTCCTTGCCCCACTTCTTAAAAGAAAATCCTTTTTAGTCTCGTTTTGATAATTCCCACCTTAAAAATGCATCACGCTTCTAGCAAGTATTTGTACGGTGCTCCAACCTGGCTTTCTGAGATCTCAATTTTTTGTTTGTATTGCAAGCAATATCCCACAGAAGTGTCAGTTTTCGTGAGAATTTCAGGACTGCTTTCTGCTGGAGTGGGTTTGTTGTGGTGTGGAAGATGGGCGGTAAACTGGTTCCTTCCATTATTTGAGTTACTGCATCCCGCCCTTCCTGGAAGAATAAATGGACTGGGTTCTCTTCCAGCGCTGAAATGCAAGCAGGGTGAGGTCCGAAATGGACAGTAATTAGCAGTGCGGGGGGCAATTATCTGTAGTCCTGAGGTACTTGTTGAAGTTACATCAGGGAAATATGAAGGAACTGGACAGTAACTGCGGTGTTAGCATGGCTTTGGCTGAATAGCTATTGGTGCTGCGTTTATATTGTGCTTGTGTACAGGGGCGTGATGTAAGAAACAAGTTTTGTTCCTCCTCTAGTTTTTAGCATGGAGCTGCCAAAACAAATCTCGTCGGGAGCCACTTGAGTAGCACAAGCAGCTTGGCCTTACTTCATCCTGGGGTTGTGGGTGTTAAGACCTTGTGTTTCTTTCTTAGGCTGATTCCTTGGTGCATCTCCACCCTGGGCCTAGTCCTTGGGTATCAGGAGCTCAAAGCAGAGAAGGGGGTGCAGCATGTGAAGAGTCTGTCCAGATTTCTAATCCCAGCCGCATTTTAGCCCAAGGGAATTCCCTCCCTCACCTGCTGAGCACTGTAGAGCTGACACAGGTTGGTCTCACACCCTGCTCCCTGCTAGCTCCCCCAGTGCAGTGTGGGCAGGTCTGGCTCCAGGCACCCTGCTTCACAAATTTGTTTTCTGCACTGCCTGCGTTCTGCTGGTGAGCTGTCGGAGCACGGGAGGGTGCCTGCAGCTGTGCCTGGGATGGGCTTGGACTGGGGCATGTCCATGTGCTCTTCAGGGATGATGTGCACAGTCTGCTTGATGCAGAGCTGCAGGGTGCTTTTGAAGATTAGGAAGCGTAGTTGGTAATTGCTGAAGTCTCACTGTTAAGCTCTTAGAAATGTGAAATATGTTCATGTATTGAATTAATTGAAAATAGGCAAGCTTTCTCAAGTTTTCACAGGATGAGCGAATGTAACAAATGTCATATCCTTTCCGTGGAGTAGAGGGGTACAAGAACTGAAATTAAAGGAGCAGGGATGTGGTTTTCTGTAAATTTATTTTTATTTTTTAAACAAGGTAAATCCAAGGCGGTGTGGGGAAAATTACATTGAAATAGGACTTCTGGAAAGGTGGCCTGAGGCAGGCAACTAACAGGAAAGATGTAATTAGCAGAAAGAGTAAAGAAGGAGTAATAGGTGATGCCATCAGCCTTAGGTGCTATCACTCACGCAGTTTGTGCTTATCTCAGTCGGCACTTACTGTCTTCAGCCAGCTGCAGTTGTTATTCATCCTCTAATTTTATTTGACTATAAAGTGTGCCTCTGAGACTTTGGACTATGGTGTAAGAATGTGGTAGTAATATCTGCTTTACATTGTGGTATACTGTTCATGTCCCTGCTTCTAAAAAGCCCCTGCAGCAGATGTGCAGCTGAGGAATGTTCGTTACCAATCAGTATCAAGTGCTCTCCGTGTTTAGTTTCTAGCCTCCACCTGTTTTCTCTTGCAAAGAACCTTCTGAGTGTAGCGGGTCTCTTTTCAGGGGGTGTCCTAATGTCGTGTTGTGTTTTTAGGACAGGCTGTTCCACAATGGATGGGGGAGATGGTACTGCCGACCTTGTGATTAACAAGAGGTTTGTATCTGAAGCGGAGCTAGAGGAGCGGCGAAAGAGAAGGCAAGAGGAATGGGAAAAGGTCCGAAAACCTGAAGATCCGGAAGGTATCGGATAGATTTTAATAACTGAAGGAAAGAGATCAGAGAATGTTTCACTTACACGGAGAACAGAAGTAAAAGTAGTAGCTTGTATTGTACAAGTTCAAAAGGTTTTCACATGAAGAAACTAAGAGCTGTTGTTTTTTTACACATCACCTAATTTCCTGATTTGCTCCTTCCTTACAGAATGCCCAGAGGAGGCATATGACCCACGTTCATTGTATGAAAGACTTCAGGAACAGAGAGAAAAGAAGCAGCAGGAGTTTGAGGAGCAGTTTAAATTCAGTAAGCACCAATATTTATTACTTTGAACAAAACCTAGCTCACTGTATGTTTTCTGTGCAGCAACTGTATACAGCATCTAAGGGACATGTCTGCATGTCTTGTCCCTCTCTGAGAGGGAAACTGAGATTTGAGGAAAGTATTCAAAGATATTCCTGCAGGTAACATATTGTTCTATGCACCAAGACAGCACTGCACACATACGAAACTCAGAAGTCGGTTGCCTTTTTTAAGCTGCATTCCTGTAAAGTCTGGAATATGAGGCTTATTTTGCATGTAAACCAAAAGAAAACAAAAAAGCTCTGGTGCCAATTCATGGAGAAGTGGCAATGCAGTGTGGTTTTGTGACCTGAACTCATGCTTTAACACAAGACCATCCTATTTGAATCAATAAAAAAAAATAAAAATCTGTTGCAACAGGTGTTACATTTCCTATCCATAATTAGGTGACTCAAAGTTTACTGAGTGATTTGAGGCTCAAAATTAGTGTTCGGAAGAAGTAAATATACAGGAGTTGATTCTTCAAAAAGTAGATATTGAAATTCTAGTGAATTGAAAACCTAATTTCTACTGATGTTTGAATTTCTAGTTTTACAGAAAAATCCTTTGCTTTGTATCACCTGTATATGTGCTGATGAATACAAAGATGGTAATGAGAACTAGAAAATTATTAGTCAACCATTTGGGGAAAAAGGGAGCTATTGGCTTTATCTAAAGAGAAATGAGGATGATACTGTGGGACTCCATTTTAAGGTGGGTTCTGATCAATTCTGGTTCTTTAGCTGGAATCCTTACTCTCAAGCTATTGTATTTTTTAAGCTCCATTTTGCAGGACTGGATTCTGTCTAGAGATTATGTGTTTGGGATGCAACAAAACTATGCTTAACCTCTAGCGATGGCAAAATGTTTGAGTCCTGTGAGGTAACGCTCCCTGGTGGCGCAGATGCTGTAAAGTGCGTTACTAATTACTGTAACAGCCTTGCCAGTGTTGTAGCAGATGCTTTTGGAACCACCTCAGAATCCAAATTTCTTTGGGAGAAAATAAATGGGAAGAGCTACCTAAAGATCAGTGATGGGTGCATTATGGATCACTTGTTTACCTCATCAGAGTTCAAACCAGTTTGGCCATTTGTGACAAGATTTGTCTCTGATTTTGCCATAAAACATTCATAAATATTTTCTATATCTATAGGAATTCTAGTGGAGTAGGGAAGAAGTTTTACATTCCTGCATTCTCATCAGTCAGAACTGATGACGCGACATAGGAGAGAAGCACCTTAATACTAATACTTGTGTCTGTTTAAACACAAACTTTAATCCTTTTGTGTAGATAAAATCCAGGGATGCCTACTAGCAGTTCTCTTTGCTAGGTTATTCAGTATTGAAAGAATGTCTTCCAATGTTTATCTTTACATTTTTTAGTCTTTTAAATGAAAAATAATAGGAGTATCCTCTGAAAAGCTATTTAACAATTTTTCTTTTTGAACACTGATGGTAACCAAAATAATGATAAATGGAAGCCATTTCCTGTCTCTTAATTTTCTTTTGTAGTTTTTAGTGGTGAAAAATGGAAAGTACGGGTAGGAGCATCACTGCATTAAAGTCTTCAACTGTACCCACAGAATTTTTTCAAATGGAGAGTTTAGATTTTATTTCAGTAACGTTTGATCCAGGTCATTTTTGGTGATGTGACTAAGCAATTCTTGTCTAATTGTCTACCAGAAATCTGACTGCTACCAGCCTAGGCATGTCTAAATTAATTGTTTCCTCATGTAATGATATGTTTCCTCATATCTGCCTCATGTAAAGGCCTAACAATCCTCTTATGAAATTTAATACAAGGTGGTGTTTGGGTTTGGGTTTTCTCAGACTGACTACAAGCAGCAAGACTTGGTCTTTCTAACTAGTAATTTTTACTACCTCTCTAAATAAATCATTTTGATGGGGGAGATGTTGAGCATTTGCAGATCAAAGTGAAAGACCTTCCTGCTGCAGTAGCATTTACTTAAAGTAGGGTAGCATGTTTAGAGAGAATTCAATTTTAATAGGAAGATAAGAATTGTCTGGTGTCTATTTATTTGTTTGTAACAGGCATCAACATCAGTTAAGTAAATAATTGTTTGCTTTAAGAAAATGTACGTCTTATTGGAGGTGAGATCTTGGGGAAGAAGTAATGTGTTTTTTTCCATTTACTGGGTTAAGAACAGACTCTAAGGAGACAGCCTAAAACTTCATGTCTGAAACCAAAACAATAATTATATCATTACTTTATGTGGTTATTATTTGTTTCGTGTAACTTATTCCAAATAACATTTCAGCATTAAGAAAAGGCTGCTTTTGTGAAAACACCATCAATTTTCCTAAACTGTATCAGCAAGTTTAATAGTATTATACTGCTCCTAACATTTTGCCTTACTATTCTCTGTAGTAATAGTGTTGTGGCTGAACTGTGTTAGTCTGTTGTGGTTTTTCTTGTAGAAGTGTTTAAGAGTTTGGGCTTGTTAGCATCCAGTATCTTTAACTATAAAGTATTTGTACTCCATAATTAGAGAAGGCAGCAGGTAGCTTGTCCTTTGTGGGGTCTGGTTTGTACCCATTACTTGGCAAGACAGTGCAAGTGCTAGAGCACACACCTCACTCAGTCACCCAGGACTCTACTCCCTGCATTCCCAGTGACTTTGCTGAGGCAGAATATTTTGCACAATATTAGAAATATCATCTGCAGGGTATGGCTGGTAAATTTCACGGCGCAGTTTGAAATTGCCGGATGAAAATTGTCCTAAAAGAATGGCAAAGTGATGCAAGGTGAACGGCTGCTTCCCGGATGGCTTGAGTTTATTAATATGCATTCTCTTTCTTTTTTCAGAAAATATGGTAAGAGGCTTAGATGAAGATGAGACAAATTTCCTTGATGAGGTTTCTCGGCAGCAAGAGCTAATAGAAAAGCAACGAAGAGAAGAAGAGATGAAAGAACTAAATGAATACAGAATATCCTTTGCTAATATAGCTGGCAGCTATATATAGAGGGTTAAGAGTCTGGGCTGTAGTTTTGGTCTGTCATTCACATTCTGTATATAAATACAGCTGCTTTACAGAACATGAGCAATGATAGCCTTTTAAAGTTGAATGTTTTTATTGTAGCTTGGATCTCCCGCAGTAATGTTTGATTCCCACTCTCTGTCTTCAACACTTTTCCCACTCTCTCCCTCCCCGTTGACTTTTTTTTTTCTTACTGATACCGTAGCTAAAAAGAGAAGAACATAAAGGCAGAAAGCCTACTGCTTCTCATCTTTTGCTTTTTTCCCATAAGTATTCTTGTCTTGCAGCCAACTGCATATTGGCTGTTTTTAATGTACCTGTTTGAAATAACATTTTAGTTGCTCTTTCTGTTATTCTTCTTGAAGTATTAGCTTTGTTTTCCCTTGCTGGTAGCTACAGGATGAGAAATTAAATGAAAGTGAACCAGCTGTGTGGATTCACTGACTTTCTTCAGGGAAGGCAGTGGCTGTGGAGGTTCAGCTGCTCTGGGAAATACAGACGTTAGGCAGTACTAAGAACAGGCCAGTTCCATTTTGTTGTTAAGTGCCAGCTCCTCACAAAGACATGCTAGAGAGCAGTATAGGGTGCTTTTTCTTTAATTAGTGCCAAACAGGGAACATTGGGAATGATTTTAGGATTGCTCTCTGCGCTGAGCTCAATGCTGTTTTATGAGGTTTTACCTCATCTGTGATGGTTCCTTTGCTTTCTAATGAAAGCTGTTGCTTTCAGTCATCAGTGAACGAAGTGCAAGTTCTCCAGGATTCTTTAGTGTAAATGAAAGAGTTTGAAGACTGAAAGAAGAGCAAACAGCTCATATTTATGAGGTGAGCAAAATATTCAGCAAATAAAGCGAAATAGCACCAATGCTACAAAGAAATTCATTTATGAAAAGTCAATACAGATGCATTTTAATTACTTTTTTTTTTTTTTTTAAACTTCAGAAGTAGGCCATAGTTGGCTGATGGACTTGGCATATTTCCTTGGCTTGTTGGATCTGCTGATGGGGTATTCATGGGATATATTTAGGTTCTGTGGCAGTTGCTTGCGGGTCTGGCTAATGCAGGGATGTGCAGTATAAGATCGTGCTGTGGAAGCAGCTGACAGCTCTAGTTAGGTCACATACATCCAGGGGTGAACCATACCAGCCCAGAAGGAATCTGCTGTTGTCTTGAATTAGCCACATAATACACTGATCCCTGAATTTACAGAGCAGGGCCTCTTCCAGACGTACATGCATACTGAACCTCAATCTTTGCAGTCTTAGTAGAATCAGCCAGCTTTGTATCCAAAGTCTTGCTGTAAATTGTAGGACTTACTGCTAATGGGCTGGAGGGAGAGAGAGAGGATGCTTTATAGTCACCTCGTTTTGTGAGAAGCTGAGTTTTTCCCATTCATTAACTTGTTCCTTTTGACTTTTTTAAACATAATATTGCAAGCACCTCCAGAGCAACTTGCAAAATGGCGTGTGGGTTTAAAAATTTTGGTGGCATTCTTTCAAAATGTAAAAGGTGTTTTTTCAGCGTTGAGCACGTGTAGACTTTTACTACTGGTTTATCACCATGGTGACAGAATGCAGTGGGCATTGCTAAATGTGCTGGGTCATTAGGCACTGTGCAGGAGTTCCTCCAAACTAGTAAATGGAATGTCAACCCAATGGGTTTGATTATATGGTCATTTTCCTGGTAAAAGATCCAATTTAAGCTACCCAGAGGCATTAACTCCATAGTAAAAACCTACATCAATATTGTACCACAGAGCTTTTTCCTTTCTTTTTCCCCCTACATTTTTAAGGTCAGACAATCATGAAACCATACATCTTAATGCTAAACATGCCTTGGAATACTTTAATGCACTCTCAGGCATAAGAAGTTCATGTGCATGGATGCATGGGAATTTTGCTTCCTCTTATATGAATAACTAGGTTTATTTTGCTCCTTACCCTGCCCTTTCAGCATTGGTCTGACTGTTTAAACATTTAAAGATTGATTATTTTAAGCCAGTTCAAATAAGTGTTTGAGAGCAGCATCTTGTCTTATATCCCGAGTGTAGAAATCCCCTCCAAGAAGCAGGCCTTATTGTAGGACAGCTTTTTTAAATGCAGATGATATTTGATTGAGCTGTTTATTTTTAATGTAGTTCTCCTGAGACATTTCTTGGCTAGGTAAAGTGTTGCATCCGTTAATGACAGCAGTACTTATAAAGTCTCTTAAAACGTGCTGTCTCTGGTAGATCAGGAGTATTAGGAGAATGGCATCCTGGATAGAAGTGAAAAGCCTGTAGATCTCTCTCTTAAAAGTTTTTGGGTTTGTCAATCAGGCTTTTGTGGTGCAATATTAGACTGTAATATGGTCATTAACTTAAATGTGGAAGTTGAAAGCTGCGGTGTGTGGAATCGTGTATTGCAACATCAAACTCTGACACAATGCGCTTTCAGATTGCTTCTGATAGCCACAGGATGGCACTCCTGTGCCGTGATAGGCATTGGAACAGTCTGGTTTGGGCTGAGGAGAGTTAGGTTAGTTGAGGTAGGGAACAGTCTGGGTTGCTGCTGTATCCTTAGGAAAATCAAGTAAGCAAAATCTAAAAGTGTTTGGTGACTTTGAGTGTGCCACTTCAAAACAAGGCGTTGATTTTTAATTTGCAGATGTTGAGGGGGAGTTGAAAGGGCTGTGACCTTAACTATATGGTCCATAAATAGAAATTTCACCATTCAGCATTTATGTGCAGTAGGTGGGACACACCTGTGAAACTCGGGGCTTGTGGTTATGTTGGCTGGTCGATGGAATTGTAGTCAGAGAATAAACTGGTGGAAAGCTAGATTTAATGGTGTAAACAAATACCCTTTTAAATTAGCTTAACTTTCCTTTGCTACGTGCAGTCTTTTGGGTGAATGTTCGAACACGTGCACCCGTAATCAGATCTGTCTCCTTCCTTTTGAGGTTGCTGTTACTGGCAGCCTTGTGACTCTTACAGAGATGGGTTGAAAAGTTATCTTGATAAATACTGATGCAGAAAGTTCAGCTGTCTCGCTTTGGTAGGCTGAAGTCTGCTGGGTTCAGCCTAGGAGAGGTTTGAGCATTGAAACTGAGACCACGTATTACTATTTAGTGTTTTTTAAGGATTAGGGATCGGAGCAGCAAATTTGAATTACAAATGGGTTGATCTAGATTGAAGGGGGAAGTACTGGATTGCCCTTTTCTCTTTTTTGTTTTTGGCCCAGTCTGACCTCGTTTCTTTCCTAAGACCTTCAGGAAAAGACAGGGCAACGTACATTTGTGGTGCTGGATGTGTTGTGTGTTTGCCCTTTCTGACTCCTGAACAGCAGCTCCTAATCTGCTGCCTGGGGGTATTTGAGAGGAGAGCTGGTATTGATACACAGAGGGTGAAGTCTCTTCTGTCCTGACTGAATGTGCCAGCTAAATGACATTACAAATAACTTGCTTTTGATAGGAGATGTGAATGAACTTCACTTGCTGCTGTCAGCAGTGCTGGCTAAGTATGTCAGGGAGAAAGTGTCTGTTTTCTCCTTTCCTTCCTGGTTGATCCTTAACCCTTAATTCACAGCACTCTCACCAAAGTGGGAGTCAGTATGGACCCAAAGAAGGAAGCTGAGAAGAAATTGCCCATGAAGTCAGTGGAAAACAAGAACAAATTCTCTCAGGCAAAGCTGTTGGCAGGAGCTGTGAAACACAGAAGGTTAGTTTCACACCTCTATAAAAGCATGAGGAATGGGAACCTAGTTAGCAGTGTAAAGGGAGGCAGGCCAAAACTGCCTCCAGAGAATGAGGTGTGAACCTTAGCCCTAAAGAAAAAAGGGGGGAGGTACAAGAAAAGACCAGCCTTGTTTCCATAGGTTCTCACAAACTGTTGGAGAAACATGAGGCAATTCAAATAGATAAGCATGTGTAAAGCAAGTGGGTAGGCTCTTCATTCTAGACTGCCAGGCTTGGGCAATCCTGCTATGGGTTCCTAGAGGCAATCTGTTTTACAACTCTTTGAAAATATCAGTGTTAACCCCACTCGTGCAATTTGACTCAGACTTGCATATTTTATCAACCTATGTTATTTGTGTTGAAAATTTATTATCTTAGTTATTGCTGGGAGCAGCGTGGGGAGGATGTACATTGTGAGAGAAGAACTTTGTGCAGCAATTTAATCCCAAGGTCATCAGACAAACTTCCCGTGTTCCTCACTGACATGCACTGATGCATCAGCACCCTTTCCCTCCCAGAGGGAACGGCAGTTGGCTGTGTGATCTGTTTGCTATTTTGATCTTAGCCTGCAAACACAGCTGCTGATGTGCTATGGGTTGTGTTAAAATTAGGCATCTGGGACCAGACTTATTTCTCCCGGACGAATCATCTAGTACTTAAAACAAATCTGACATCTAGAAATTCAGGCATTGATTTTGAATCTGTCCCAGAGAATGAGAGATTATTTTAGAAGCTTCAGTTACAGAGTAATGTTTAGCTACCAGTACAGCAGTGCTTGCGTGTCTGTGAAAACTGAAGTTAAGCTCTTCTACACTAAGTCTATGGGGGTTTGGGTAGTTTGGCTTTTTTAGGGGGAGGGGAAAACAAAAACAAAACAACCTAAGTGATAGAAAGCAGCCAACAATGCTTTTTTGTTGTAACTACTATTGCTTAACACAGTGGGATGTAGGGAAGGAGATGGTGTGTGCTTAATGGCACATCTAAAGCCTGCAGATGGCATCTATTTGGAGAGAGCATCTTAGCTGTGACATGTCAGTGCCATCACAGACTTTCTTTCTATTTTTGCTGTCTTATTTTCCGTTGCAAACTAGCCAAAACCGGGCATAGCATGAATTCAACATCTGCTCTCAGAGTTTTGTAGTTTGCCTGCGCAGGACTTTTACTAATAAAACCTCCCTGCACAGACTGACCTTTCACCTGGACTTCGTGTCCTGACAGGGACAGAAAAGAGTTAATACATACACAATACAAATATGCTGGTACTTCATCACTTCAGTTCATCACAGCTGAAGCTGGGAAGCATTTGTTTATATGGATGGCTTAGAGTCAGGAACGTGCAAGAGGATGAAAGAGAAACTGGGCAGTGACAAGGAGGAGCTACAGAAGCTCTGATGAGACAGAAGCCCAAATAATGCTCCCTTCCCCAAGCACTGCTTTGGAACCAAAAGGGTCACCCTTATACTTTTAGGTCAGACTGCACATGTCTGAGAAATGCTGAAAAGCTTACTGGGTGTGAGATTTCTAGATGTTTTAGAACAGGGTCTCTACGTGCCTGAGGGAAAGAAACCCTGGAAGGGGAAGTACAGACATTGGACCTGCAAGTGTGGTAATTGTCTGCTTGCTACTGTCAACCCTCATTACGTGGGGTGGTCGAAACTCATGTAGTCATTCCTGATCTCCTCTAGGGTTTTCCCTCTGCATAGGAGTCCTGCAGTTAGCTCTGGTTACTGGGAAAGAGGGCTGGCTTGGATTCCCAGAGGCGTGTTTCTATTTCCTGGGTGAGCAGAGGGTACATGCAGTGAGGGTGCTGACTCCAGGATCCTGCCATATTCCCCGAGGAGCCCCAGTTCACAGCAGTTAGCAGTGGTGATGGTGCCAGGGGACCCTGCTGGAATTCACTGTAGTGTTTGAGGCGAAAATGTGACTTTTAACTTCACAGTAATGAAATGATTGCTTATGAGGAACAAGACGATTTCTTATTTTTTCCACAGTTCAGATGGTGGGAATAGCGTGAAGAGGTTGAAATTAGATACTGATCATGAAGAAAAGAATCAAGGTACGTTCTGGTTTCTGCAGTCGGGAAGCTGTCTGCCTCTCAGCTGAACAGCAACTGACTTAGTGTTAAATCTGATAGAGGATTTGCTTTTCTGCTCCTTCATTATGCCAGGCAGCACAGACTTTGGTTGGCATGTTACCTCCTAAAGCAGTAGAAATGGTAACTATAGGCACTGACAGCCTTTGTAGAAAGTAAGGCTGGAAGGAACCTCTGCTGGTTACTGGTCTGTCCCCTGCCTAAACCATTTCTGACAGGCAACTGTCTAAGCTGCTCTTAAATCTCCACAGACAGAGATTGTGCACCCTCCTTAGGCAGTTTATTCTAATGCTGAACTGATTTTACCCTTAAAGTGTTTTACCTGATAAATTCGTAGGAGTCTCCTTAGCTGCGTTACGAGCCGAGTGCTTCTCTATCAGCCAGAGGTGTGGAGAACAGATCATTGCCTTCCTCTTCACAGCAATTGGTGTATTTGTACACCTCCACTGTTAACTCCTCATGCTACAAAGAGATCTTGTCCGTCCCGAAACCAATTTATTTCAGAAAGTTATGAGCAGCTAGGAAGAAAAATTAAGTTGCATTTCAGTCTTAGCTGTCAGGGCAGCAATTGATTTGCTGTCAAGGTACTCTGACACAAATAGGGTGAGCTGCAGTTGTGTAATGACAACCCAATGCACTTCCTGAATCTCCTTCTGTTCAGTAAACTTTCAGAACACTGGAAAAAAATTAATTAGCTGTGGAAGATGGAAGACATTGACTTTGCACAGCACTGGAATGAAACTTTCCTAACTATGCTGTTATATTAGAAAAAAAAAATCTATTACACAAAGCAGAGCTATTTATTCTTATTTGGTGGGTTTGGCATTTGACAACCATCAAACTGACAACTTTAGAATAAAAATATGTAATGCCAGCGTAGAGCTGGGCATAACTATGATGAAAAAAAAAAAAAATCTCCTGAGGTAGCAAGTCCTTCCTGTCAGGATAGCTTTAGTGCAGTGTAAAGCTGCCTTACGCTTTAATTAAATCCTGCAATCATCCACTGATATGGTAATAGCATGCAGCAATTCCTGGGCTGATTAAACAATATACATATATATAGATATAGATATTTTATGCACTCTTGTTTTTGACTGAGGTACCTCTCTTCCAGAAAAACCGTCCTGTGTTCCCCTGGGGAGCAGCTCAGTGGGAGGCTCCACGGTCCACTGTCCCTCAGCAGCAGTCTGCATTGGGATCCTGCCTGGCCTGGGCGCGTACTCGGGCAGCAGCGATTCGGAGTCCAGCTCGGATAGCGAAGGCACTATTAATTCCACTGGAAAGATCGTCTCTTCTGTCTTTCGTAGCAACAGTTTCTTTGATGGCCCATAACAAAATCCCTCCGTGTGTAATGTAGTGCAGAGTATCTTCCAAAGCCCTGATGGATGCTTGATGCATCCTTCTGCCCCAGATATAATATTTCTAGCTAACCTCTCAACTTTAATACATTCAGATACTTCTAAAATAACTCATTGAATTTATTTTTTGTTAAATATTTTTTTTTCTTCCCCAACTTTCCATTTCTGGGGTTCATACTGAGCCTGAGGTAGAAAGGCTGCCACCCTAAACCAGAAGGCACACCTTGAAATGCAATTAAGGTCTGGGAGTAGGGAGGAGAGCGCCTTATCTTTTAAAATTCTTACGGAAGGAAAGAATTCTGATGGTCTAAGAGGTTTATACAAGACTAACAGGCAAAAAAAAATACTCACTTGAAGCACTGAAGTCTTGTAGAAACGGCCATGTGTTCTGTTCTTAAAATGTCATTTTTATTCTGTATTTGAGAAATGGGGGCAGAACAAAAATCAAGCAGATGGTGAAGTGTAGATTGCCATGACACTGTAAAGAAGTTTTCGTGTTACATGATTAAAGACATTCTGAATGCATTTTTTTACTTTGGCTCGTGCCATTCATAGTTGTTCCCATTCCATTAAGTAATTTCTGCTCTACTCAGCCAGCCCCTTCCTCAAACTGCTGCTGTACAAGAGAAGTGCAAGCCAGCCTCCTACAAATGAAGAGACAGTGATGCAAAACGCTTGTTCTGAATGAGTTCAGAGAATCTGTCGTTGGCTGTTCTACTCAAAGCCCATTGCTCCTGCATCAGTGCTTGAAAAGTCATTCAGCTCTTCTGCCAGAGCATCCTGAAGTGTGAGTACAAGAGTGGGTGGGATATCCCAGTTCAGTCAAACCTCTGTGCACAATTTGGAGAACTCCATCATCCTTTCCAGTAACAAGGCAGGCAGCTGTTGAAGTTCTGTTGCATTTAAGAAACCTTCTCATGGTTTATAGGTGGTGTGGATGAGGGAGACAGACCTGAGCAAGACGTCGAGTCTGAGGGGCAAGGGTCCTTCCTCTTCATCCCTGCATGCACGTAGCACTAGTGGGAAGTCGGTGGGTTGGAACAGCTGGACTTGAGTGCGCAAAGGTGGAAATGTCTTTATGACAGTCTCCTTCACGGCAGTCCTGCTCTGCTTACTAGACTCAGAAGTGTATGAGCTTCAGTGAATACAACTGTTGTGTATATCAAAGGGCAGTTATGTGTGTGTGACACTAAGCGATGTGGAGGGCAGTAGATGGGATAAAAGCAGTGAAAGCCAAAGGGCTTCATGCCTTATCTCACGTGTTAAACTTTCCCAAAGGAAACAAGGAGAGCTATGCTCATGCTCAAGCTACCCTTAGCCAAATACTCCTCCTGTTTGCAAAACTGTCCCTCAATCAGGAGTGTAAGATAATAATTCCTCGTTGTTTTGGGCAACCTGGCACCTCTTTTGTTTGCTCTAGAATTGCTGTTACCTTTCCTAGCTACTATAATTATGGTACTTCTATGTGGAAAATACCTAGATCTTTTGATGCCTCTGACTTTCATCACACTTAACGACAGAGTGAAATGGAAGTGGTGCACTGAAAAAAGCCTGTTCAAAGTTGCAGGTGCAAGAGCCTTGTGTAGCTGGAGTGAGAGGGGAGGTGTCTGTGCCTGGTGTTAAGCTAGACAGATAATGGCTCTAGAAAGTCAGAACAGCCTGCCCTGTCTGAGCATACTGGGGCCATTTTCATAAATGCTTTTTTTTTGGTACAGCTGCTCTCCAAGCTGTTAGATTCAGGTGGAAATATGGAGTGGGATTTGGCAGCCAGTTGTGCGCAGATGTGGTGGTCCACAGGGACTGCAGGTGTAAGCAGGAAAGGGGTGCTGGCGATCATGCTGGACCCTACATGACCAAGAGGGGACATAATTCAGTAAAAGCCGGCATGAGAGAACCCTTTTTCCTCTTGTTCCTAGAAGAGCAGGAATGCAGCACTTGGGGAGCACCAACCTTTGAGCCTGACTTGCCTCCAGCAAGCTGTTCTTGTGGCCTGGCCCATCTGGGCAAACTGCAGTCCAAGCGAGACAGTGAGTCCATCGGGCCCATTCACCTTCTGACAGTTGGAAGTTGTTTGTGTTATAATACCTAAGTGCACTCCGAGATAGCTGGCGCTTGGAGCGTGCAAGGGACAGATAGCACAGAGGCAAACTGGAAGTAGCAGCTGTGGCAGTAACCCTGCCCTGGGGAAGGAATCCAGTAGCTCCATCATTTCATGGGGGACTTACTTAAGATACATTTTAAGGATTTTTCTTCTCTTAGGCATGACCGTGTAGCGTGTGCTTCATCTCTTCTCCAGGGACAGCTTCATGAACTGCTTGTTGTCTGTGTTCGTTGTTAAATGCTTCAGAGAGGTGTTAAAAAAAAATGACAAACCCCCACAAACACGCTACTAGCAGAGGAGCTTACTAGCTAGTGCAGCTGTATACAAGGTTTTCTTACGAAAATATTTTTCCAGGGTTACAGACTTTGATGTGGAAGCTGAGTGTTTCAGAGCCTGCATGGCCAGCAGCTGAGCTGTGTACAGGGTTATTTTTAAATAAGTCACCATTCAAATGCTGCTTCCCCATTTGGATGAGGGTTGATGTCAGTTTTTTTTCCTCCTAGAGAGCTTTGCAAAGCAAATATTTCACCAGGCAGAACGCCCCTCCCTTCAAGGCCGAGGCTGGCATGGGGCCTCATGCTCACACACACACGGATTGGCTCCAGTCTTCACTCAGTTGGAGGTGGAAGGGGTTTAGGGAGAATGGAAGTCATCGACTTGAGTCCGAAATAAGGTTGAATCACTGGCCATGCCTGTACTATATTCAGCTTTTTACCTGTCAACTTCAAAGGGCTCCAGTCTAATTAACAGCAGAACAAAGCGACAATTAGCACTTTTAGCACAATTAGAAAGATGGCACAAGGCTTATTGGTAGCTCAAAGGAACTGCTTGGAGCAGGATTTCTCTCTTTGTGCACTACCACAACCCATCTTCTGTGCAGCAGGGTGAGCCTCTGACCTGGCAGACCTCCCATACCCTGTTGTGTTGCTTGCAGGATTGCTGCGGTTTCCCCACGCACACCTTGGCTCGGGCACTGAGTGCTGACGGGGAGGTGGGGGGGACTCTGCCCCCCCACAGGACATTGCAGGTCACCTCCACCCTTGGTGAATCAATCCAGGTGCCGCAGGGTCCCACGTTGTTAATGGCACGGGGGCGATCCTGGGGCACAGCGAGCAAAAACATTGAGCGTGGGGTGAGTGGTGCTGCTGGGTCATTGCCTGTGCTGAGGTGCAGGAGCAGCCCCATCGCTTACTGCTGCATCGCTGGGGCTGTGAAAGCTCCTGGAGGAACAGCCCTGTTTGCCATCGGCGTGCCCATCAGGTTTTTTGCTTTTTTTTTGGCTCCCAGGAGAGTTTGTGACTTTTGAGAGAACTGTGGCTGAAAAAAAGAAAAAAAAAAGAAAAAAAAAAAAAGAATTACAGCTGGCCTTAAACCACGGGTAGTGAGGAAGGACCATCACCTGTGAGGCTGCAAACCACACCATGCTGCTCACCTGACAGGGCTGCCAAATATCCTGGTCGCAACCAATGAGGGCTGTGGGACCAGGATCTACCAAGTACCCGAATCGCTGGCCTCTGGGCCTTGGAAGGTGCTCCCAGACCAGTCCAGATGGGAGACACTTTTTTAAATGTCCAAGTTTCTTTATTAACCTGAGTATAACAAATATAACATGTACACAGTATAAAAATGAACATAGAGCATGACAGAGGTACAGGTACAGCAAAGATACATGACCTATACAATGACCAGTTCATTGAATGATAATAATAATAATATATTAAGCATTTCATTGCTTGGAAAAAGCAAGTTTTGATTGTAAAAATTGTATCCTGTTCCACTAAAATTATACAAAGTACATTCAATACTGAAAAGTGACTCAACAGAGCAGGACCAGGGCACGGCTGGCCTCTTGGTGTTACCTCAGGCTGGGACTGTACAAAATGAATCCAGATGCTTCTCTGGGATGAGTTTTAAGAACTTAACAATTAAATTAAAAAGTACAAAACCGTGTGTTTCAGGGAGGGTATTCTTCATTTAAAAGCATGTGGCACATGCGCTCTCGGTGGCACCAACAGACTTCAGCGACATGCAGATGGCGCCGCCGGGCACGGCGCTACGCAGGCTCCGAGTTGATGGGGGGCAGATTTTGGTGCTTGAAGTACTGCACAACTTGCTGGGGCAGCTCTGCCAGCACAGCTTTGGCCAGTGTTTCCTTGGGGGCCTGCAGGCAAAAAGAAAAAAGAAACACCAACATAAGATGGCTACAGGGACTGGGCGAGGGCTTGCCAAGCTCTGCCATGCAGGAGAGGGTTAATACCCCTTGAAGCTCTGTGACAGTCAGCACTTTGTACACCTGGGAGTATTCTGTGTGCTACGTCTGCCTCCCAGGAGATAATTCTGGCTGCTGCCCCTGCATGTCTTGGAGCGCTGATTCAGGCGGTTAGCGGCAGTGCGTCTCCATGGGATATGGGGTTTAGAGCTAGGGCAAAGCGGGCAGCTTGGGAGATGGCAGAGCCCAGTGGGAGCGTGCCAAGTGCTCACCCTTTTGCCTCCGGCTGCCCCTTGAATGGCTCCCAAACCTTTCAGCATCTGCTGGGGTTGCCTCACTTCAAAAGGTGAGAACCACACAATAGTTCGGCTTGGAAGGGACCCTTGAAGATCACCCTGCCCGCCCCCCTGCCATGGGACATCTCTCACTACTTCAGGCTGACTAAAGACACCCCCCGAAATGTGAGACCAGGCTTCTGCCCCCATCCCCTCATCTGCACATGGCTCCCACAGCCTCCTGCCAGCAGCACACCGCGGTGGGGACAGCACAGGGCAGGGGCACGGACTCACATTGCGGAAATCCCGGAAGGGCACGAACTGGACGATGTCGCGCACGGCCTCCTCGCCCGTGTGGGAGCGCAGCACCCGGCTGTCCCCGTCCAGGAACTCCATGGCAGCAAAGTCGGCGTTGCCCACCCCGACGATGATGATGGACATGGGCAGCTTGGAAGCCTGCACCACGGCGTGGCGCGTCTCGTCCATGTCGCTGATGACCCCGTCCGTGATGATGAGGAGGATGAAGTATTGCTGCGGAGAGGGGAGCAGAGGGGCAGAGCTCAGCGGGGTTGCAGGCAGCCCACGCCAGGGGAACACATCGACACGAGGGATTTGGGAGCACTCGCTGCGGGTGTCGCCCCCTTCTAGCAGCACCCAGAAATCTCAGGTGATCCCATTCCCTCCGGATTTTGAAAGACAAAAGCCACACAACAAACCACCTTCCCATACAAAGACGTGTGGCAGCACTGCCTGCGAGTGCTTCGCCACTGGGAGGTGGCCGCAGCAAGGACCTGGCGTGGAGGAGGGAGAGCTCCCTGCAGCGCCTGCTGGTGCAGACCACTGAATCTCACCTAATGTGATCTAAGTATCCATAATCTAATTGAACCGCCTGCTGGAGGTCTCACTGACTCATTTACTCTACTTAGCGATGGAAAAAGCTCCAACTTTTGCAGCGCTTCAGTGTCACAAGTCCTGACACAAGTCCGATGCAGTCTCTTCCTCCCCACTCAGCCCATGCCCAGCTTGCTGCTGTGCCCTGCAGAGCTGAGGGAGCGGACGGACGGACGGACGGACAGTCCTGCTGGACACAGCACAGCAAATCTGCAGCACGCGGACCCCTGAGAAGGCTCCTCCATCTCCTCCCCCTCAGGGGAAAGTAATGGTTCAATTTTGGCACATTACACATCTTGCGTGTGGTGGAGAAATGAGGAAAAACAAGCACTTAGGAGCATTAAAGCTCTTTGTTCCTCTCCTCATTCTTTCCATTTCCTCTGAAAACCACCAGTGACGACGTCCTAGAAAAGCAGAAGAAACACAGTCCAAAGCCCATTTTCTTGTTTTTTTCTCCAGCCCACATCTTGTCTCCCGAAATTTTCCCTAAGTGCTTTCTTCCCTCAACGCTCTCTTGTGCTAAAGCAAGCACGATGCTCCAAGCACAAATGAGGGTGGGTTTGTGGCATTGCTTCTGATTTGTGTGTGCCACAGCAGCAGGACCAGCTCCCTGCCCCCAGCATCACAGGCTGGGGGTGCCAGCTGGACACTGGACATGTCCTGGGAAGCAGGGATCTGAAACAGGGCAAAAATTCAGCTGGGGGAAAAATGAAATGTTTTCTAGGGGAAGATTTATACAGGAATGAAGTATCTGGATTCCAGAACTAGCATCAACGCATTTTTTTGGTATTAAATGCCAGCATTTTCTCATACTCCTGGCCAGCACTGGTCGCCACTGGAAGCAGGACAAGCAGCTGGGCCTGACCCTGTTTGTGAACCTGAATGGGAGAAAGTAAAATTCATAAGACAGCAGCTGATAATGGGCAAAAATCCAGCTTATTCCATCCTTCCTCCTCCTGCTTTTTTGTCTGAGTAAATCAGTGCAAATTTGGCCTCTGAGCATGGTCAAAGAATAAAACAAGAAAGCTCTCTCTCTGATTCTTTTTTTGTGTGTGTGTGTTTGTGAAATCCATAACAGGATCAGAGAAAAGCACACTAGAAAGTATGCAGGAAAAGAGGGAACAGAGCTCACCAAATGTTTCTCACTGCATATTTCAGAGGCCAAGGAGATGATGCTGGGGATCATCTTAAAAGCCCGGAGGTTCTGCAGCAGAGCGAGCTGGCTGGGGAGCATCTTCACAAGCAAGGCCCCAGCAGGCACTGCACTAGAGCATTGTCTGGATGCACTCCAGATGAATTAAGACAATATCAGAGTAACCCGCTAGGGAGCAGGAAATCAGCCTGTCCAGAAAGACCACATTAGGTGAGAGCAGGAGGACAAAGCGTGCAGATCCAGGTGAGGGCCCACTGTGCCTCCTGCCTGGCCACCACACAGAAGACAACCTCGTGGTGGCTCACCAGCCCACGGGAGGTCTTTGTGGGGCTGCTGTCCCCATTGTCCCCATGCCATGGGGCTGCTGCTGGCACCACCGAGGGTGGTGCTGTTGCACACAGCTGAGACCAGCTGGATGAGGAGAAGGCCCCCGGGGGAGCAAGGTCCCTGATCAATCACGCTTTGTGCTTCCAAAAAAGAGCCGTCTCCAGCCTCTGACGGAGCTGTTACTTTGGTGCACATTATTTAAAATCTCCCTTGATTAAACTATTAGTGCCAGCAGAGGGGTGCAATTTGCATATGATTAGTGCCTCGGCTTGCTGCGAGGCCTGTGGGCTTCTCCCTCCCCCACTGACACAAGCAGAGAAAATGAACGCTGAGGAGCCACCTGGATGTGTACTGAATTCAACCCAATTTGGACCTTCCCACCGCAAGCGCCGGGCATGGACGTGGGGACTGGCAGCCCACGGCCTTCCCGGGAGGAGGTCTCAAAGGGGGGCAGATGGAAAAGGAGGTGTTAGGATGAGGGAGGGGGCGGTGGGCAGCAACAGGACCCCCTCAAAACAGCAGCAGCAGGAAGTGGCTTCCTTTAATGAAGAAAGAAAACAAAGAAAAGAGACAATAGGGTAGCAATGCCTTGTGTCTGGAGCTGGGAAGAGCAACAGCACAGAAGGCAAGGCAGAAGAATGAGCCCTCTCAGAGAGGCTGTGTTCAGGAAAGCTTTCAACCCCAGCCAGCTCTGTCTGCACACAGGACGATGCCCCAGCTGAGCTGGCTCTGAGAGAAACCCGGCTCCCCAAGCCCTCAGGAAGGCTCCTCAGCCACCAGCAGCAGGCCAGAGCCCCCGGCAGGAGGTCTCCAAACCACAACCCCGCTGCAGCCTCTGCCTCCTAACGCCACGCTGCTGCCGCCTCGCAGCCTGGTAGGAGGGGGCCCCTGTGCTAACGAGCATATTTTTGACATATGGATGCGAGCAGTCTGCTGGGCTAATTAACTGCAACTTCAAGGCCCGACGAGCGGCTGGAGTGGCCGCGCGGGAACCCCAGTCCTGGCTCGGAGCCCACGGTTTTTCCAACTGCTGTGAAAAGCAGCGATAAAAGCGAGCCACCCAACATCATCCGAGTGGGAAAAGCACAAAGGTCTCCTCCCAGGACAAGGCTGGGATTTGGCCGCAGGAGAAAGATAACGCCCTGTGGCATGGCACGGCTCGGGCAAGCCGTCTGTGGGCTGGTCATGCTGTGGGGGTTTTCCCAGAGAGGAAACTCTGGGGCTGGTGCTCTCCTTCCTCGGTTTGCCAGCCTGGGTGTGCACCACCAGATCTCCCCAGATCTCCTCACAGAGGTGCTTTAACCAAGGGGATCTTCCTCCAGCCATTTGCTTGTGTTGAAGCAACGTAAGCCAAAGGTTTGAAGACACTCTCTGAACCTCAGCCCTGTTGCTCTCATTTCCCGTCTGCACTACGTCAGCACCACCAACCTAATTCCCTCATGGTCCCCATGACAGTCCTGTCAGTGCCACACCACACAAAAGCCCAATTTTGGAACCTGCTCCAAGGTCCCAGCCTTGCCACTTCTCCCATGGGAGCTGCTCCACGCCTCTGAATGTTCTGGCCACCTCTCTTGCCACCATTTCCAGGGCTCCCGGATCCTTTCTGAGACAAGGGGACCAACATTTCACACTGAGCTCAGGACATTTGTATCAATCCGAGGGCTGCCCACCTCATGGCATTTCCCTCCCTTGTCTCAGTTCTCTCCCCAGTAATTTCTGATTTTCTACAGCTGCAGTTCTGTTGACTGTTAAAGGCTTTTTGCATTGTTTTTTTTTCCTAAGAAGCATCTGCAACAACTCGACATTCTCTGAAGTGACAACAGCCAGCTGAGAGCCCACGGCTGGGCTTCACAGACAGGGTTAGTTTTAACTTTCCTTCAAGTCCTTTCCATTCACCAGCATGGGGCAAAGAAACAGCAGATGCATGTGAGCCACGAGGGGTGGGGAGCTCTTCCCACAATTGTTCGCAGGCAGCTTTCATCCCGGCTCCCCTAAATAGTCTGGTCTCGCAAGCCAGCTTTGTCTGCCGAACTTGTCATGTCGCTGGGGAAGGAAGATCAGCTGTGACACCACAGCAGCCAGGAGATGCTCAGGCAGACACAACCCGCCACCCTCCTGGCTGTTCCTCCCACCTGGCGACACGTTGGAGTTGTTAAACCCGAGCAAGGCACTTTCTCCTACAAATTGCCAGGGCTGAGCCTGGCTCTGCACCACCTCTCCCACAGCCTTGTGGCTTTCCTGCAGCCTCAACTCTCCTGATGTGAAAGCAGGGGACAGGAACACACCATGGGGTCAGCCACCCCGCAGTCCCAAAGGCAAGCAGCAGAACAGCAGAGAGCACAGAGCAGTGCTGCTGGCCGCGGGGTCTGGGTGGGTTAAATCCTCTGCTGTGTCCTCTCCACCTGGCATTTCAGCCACCTGGCACCGCTCGGGACACCAAACCCAAGGACTGGCTTGGAAATGCCAGCCCAAGGCAGCCATGCAACGCGGCAGCATGAGAAAAGCCGAATTTATGGACTTACGGACGCAGCCTCCTGCTGGGTTGCCTGAGCTGCAAACCGCGCCACGTGGTTGACGATGGGGGAGAAGTTGGTGGGTCCGTAGAAGCGGATGTGCGGCAGGCAGGCCGAGTATGCTTGGACAATGCCCTCCACGCCTGCAGGGAAAACAGAGAAGCCAGACGTCACAACACGCAACAGTCCAGGCCAGCCACAAGCCCAATACCACACTCCAAGCATGACAGGCTAGTAGGACCGTGGGGGTTGAACTTAGAAATATTTTTTCCCCAAAACTCATCCAGCTCATCAAGTTCCATCTCTCTCTCCTCAAATGTTCTAAAAGCAGAGCATTGCTCCTCAGTAGCAGATCCTCAGACCTTCTCTTATAAGAGAGGCCTTGTTTCTGCAAAAAAAAAACTCAAAATCAGGCAAAAAGGAGGAGCAAAAAGCAACTTGGGGTCTCTGAGCATAACCAAAAGCAGACAGACACAGGGCAGAGGAGGCAGTGCAGAAGCCGAAATGCCCCAGAACCACCCTCAGAGCACCCAAGCTGTGTTTGGAAAGCACCACTCAGACCTGCAAGTCATCAGAGGCTCTTCTGCTGTCCTACCTGGAGGTCGTGACATGGCACCAGCCCTTTTTCAGGTGCTGTGCTATGACACCAGACCAAGTGCTGATGCATGATTTACGCATTGTTCCCCCAGCCTTTCAGCCCTGACTCCACAACTGCCTGCATGCTAGCAGGTTGCCTGCCCGCCGTGTGGGCAGCTGGGTGGTGTCTGGTCACATCGCTCCTCCCTTCCTGGCCTCAGTTTCCCCAGAAAAAAATCTCCTGAAAAGGTGCATCTGTGTGTAACTAAAAAAATGAGCAATTCTGCAATTAATCAGCTGATAATCAATTATTTGGGAAGGAATCGTCACTGACAGAGCTGCATGACTGTGGCCTCTGCACCCTGTAATAAATCAGGTCAAACACAAAGCCTCACAGCTACTGGAGAGCGATTTAATGAAGCAAATACAGCAGATAAGCAGCTGCTCATAACAAGCCTTCATAACCTAGTGACTAGTAAATGAGTCTGGAAGCTGACTGAGCTCCAGTTTTGCTGGGGTGAAGCAGAGGTCAGCCCGGACAGCTTTCGCAGTTCATGGTAGCCCATACCATTTATGATCTGAGCAACAATTTAACAATGACTACGATCAGCTCGCAGTTGCTAAATGAGATACAGAAGCGTTAAGTCCGAATTCCCCATCTGCTAAACAGCCCTTGTGTTTCTCACGGGCTTGCTGTAGGAGCAGACGGCTGGTAGGACACATCAGACAGCAGAACGAAGGCGTATTTTTACGCTGTCTGAATCCAGTTGCATTTTACCCTGGGACCTCCTACACACCCCCAAATTTTCTCTGCTTTCTGTTGAGTGCACCCTTATTACTTGCTCTGCTTCACCGTTAAAGGCTGTCTCTGAACAGACCTCGAAAAACTCCTGAGACACGTTACCAGAGAAATGCAGAGGAAAGGCAGAAGACGCTGAAGGCACGTAAAGGTGCTCACCTGAACAGAACGGGTTGGTGGGATTGAAGTTAATGGCAAACTCGTGGGATACCTGTGGAGAAGAAAAGACCTGAATTAACACGGTGATGAGCGCAGAACAGGATGCTCTCTGCCAGTTTAGCCAACGCAGCAGTCACACAGGTGCTGCAGACGTGGTAGTTCATCCTGAGGGGCCAGCAGTGCTTCCCAGCCCTTTGCAACACAACCAGGAGCAGAGCAGATGAACGTGGTCAGGACTGAGCAGTATCTGAGCACGGACTGGTTCCTGTGAGCCTCCACACCCCATCGTTGATCCACCTCAAATTATCACATCAGTTCCTTTCCAGCTGTGACAGCAGGTTTCTCCGCTTGGCTTCCCTGCTGGCTGCTCACTGTTCACGAGGAAAAATGACTTCATCCTAGTGCATGTTATAAAATCTCAATTAACATCACAGGCAACCCCAGTTCTGGCAGCAGCCTGGCTCTCCACCTCCTGGCAAGTGACACGGCAGAGTGGGAGGGAGGACCTTTTGCTCTGCACTGAAGGAAGAGCCCTACAAACTGCTCCTTTGGCCTCCAAATGGAGGATTGGCACTTTGCAGGTGCTGCCAGCGCCCTGTCCCTCACCCTGTGCAGGTGCCAGCCCTCCCAGCAGAACCTCCTGCCTCTTTCCCTGTGCCCACCCCAGCACCCAGGCAGCCACAGAGCAAGCTGGCTTGAAGACCTGAGCTGGCACATCAGCTGCAGTGACAAAGCCAGCAGATGCCCAGCTTCATGAGTGGGTCATCACGGGTGAAAGGCAGCACAGGAGAGGTGACAGGAACACACGGGAGAGGTGACAGGAACACAGCAAGGCCCAGCACAGACTGGGTTGGTTTTCATCGACCATGAAACCATCCTTTGTCCAGTGCAGGTGCGAGAGCCTCCAGGTTTTCCATCACCTCCTCCCAAGCTGAGGGAGATGCTCTTAGGAGGACATCCTGCGGGACACTGGTGACAGCAGATAGCCCTGCACACCCTGGCTTGGTGCATCAGCCCAGCCAGAGAAACCAAACAGCAGCACTGACTGGGAATCATGGAGCCCTCCATGGAAAGAGCCTGCAGACAGAAGCCAAAAAAAAAATGGGGAATGGTCACTCTGAACCCATCGCTGCCACCAAAGATAAGCATGGTTCAGTGACTGAGGTGCAAAAGAGGCTCAGGACTCCTCAGCTCCAGCAGAAACCTTGCCAGGGTTGGTGTGGGTCAGCTGTTTGCTTGGGGAAGAATCATCAGATCAGGGGGTTTAGGCACTCCTCACTCTGCTACCTGCATTTCAGGCACGTTAAGGAGTGAACGGACTCTCAGCAGCACCGAGGACACAGCTCCTTCTTTCAGCACCTCTGGACGTTGAAGGCATGATTTGGGATTTCAGCCTGCTGGCTCAAGGACTCCCAAACAAAAAGCTCTCACTCTGTTCGTGCTGGAGTTACACAACAAGGATTATTTTCTTCCTCTCGCAAGGGTGGTGGTTTGCTGAGGTTCTCAGCCAGGGGATTGCTTCAGGACATGCGTACTCATACCGCTGGCAGAATGAATGTCCTCTACAGCACCGTGTGAAGCCGAAGTCCTCCCGAGACTGGAAAGCAGCACGCATCTGATTCAGACTTTCCAATTATACTGGGCATTGTGTTGAAAGCAGCAGAAACTATTTTTGCAAGGCACCACGGGGTGGGAAACAACAAACAAACAAAAGTAGGTCAGACTAAAACTCTTCTGCGCTGCAAAGCTGATGAGCTGCCGTACCAGCCGATGTTAACAGCCTGCTTGGGTATCTCCATGCCTGTTGAGCAGAACCAGCAACGCTCCCATTCATGCCAGTAAGTAACTCGAGTGCTGGAGACATGTTCTCAAATGCATGACTTGTTTTTCACACACCATGTCTGGTGGAAGCCTTAATTTTGGGCAATATGTCCTACTTCAGATTTGTGGATTTTCAGTTATAAAGGGCCCACTGTATTTTTTTTAGAAGACGTTCAAAATTCTGCCATATAGGTATTTATAGACCAGGTAAGCAAAAAATATTTCCATGTTTTGCAACTGAAAGAGAGGATTTTCTCTTTCTTTTAAGCACCAGCGAAATGGTTTGGAGCTGCTTTCCTCACTTTTTGCTGCATTATCTACAGAGCAGACTCCCTGCACGGCAGAAATGTTTCCAAACCTCCTCTGGAGTTTTTACAGATTATATATATCTCTGCTAGAAAATTCAACAAGACGGCTTGAAAACAACAACCCCCCCCCACCCAAAAAACTCATTCCCTATTCAGCTCAATACTTCATAGGCTAGTTCCTGCAGATCACAATGAAACACATCCAGTGCCCCCAGGTCACCAACAACAGGGGGACCTTTCCCAGCAGGAAGAAACTCTTCCCAGCAGCTCCAAAGGGTGAGACGTGCACCTGCAGCCCAGCTGTGCCCTCTTCTGCTCCATCTTTTCTCACCAGGAACCGCGGATGTGCCCAAGCCCAGGCAGGAGGAGAACAGGGCAGCCGGTGGGGCTCTGATTTTAAGCATCAGCCCCTCCAGGGCCTCCTTGCCTTTGCCTCATCCCACAGCAACCAAAACCCATCTGCTTCCTTCTCCTGCTTCCTACTGGGAAATTGCTCGAGGCTCTTTACAGAGCTGTTACATTGCAAGATGTTCTTTGACATTTCCAACGAGACTTTTGTGTGCAAAATATCTCACTCCGACCGGTTCTTTGAAAGCATTTGGCAGTGCCATGGCAACAAGAGCGCAACGGGAACAAAGCGCGATTTATACGACTCTTATCTCTAATGATCTTCCCCATTTTTACCCTCGCCTGTTGTGTACAGCGCCCGGCGGTCAGCACGGCCGAGTTTCACCCGCTGCCAGGACAAGGTGCTGCGACCCCGGGGGATCAGCTGCAGAGCTCCCACTGAGTGCTTGCTGAACACCAATCTTGTGTTTCAACAAGAGCAGCAATTTGGGCTTCGATGGTACCCCATGAGCCTCATCTGCCAAAATCCCCAAATGTGTGAGTTTACCCCTGGGACACGCGCCCCAGACAAGGCAGTGGGGATGGAGCAGAGCCAAGAGGGGAGGCACGTGGGGCCCAGAGGCTGAACGAGCCAGGGACTGGAGGGACGGGCACTGGGGAGGCTGTCCCCAGCACAAGGCAGGTAAATGTTGTCCCTGAGCCAGGCTGCTGGGGCGGCTGTGCCTGGCCCCGGTGCCAACAGCCTCCACTGCAAACGTGAGATGGGTTCCTGATGGGACAGACAATTTCCAGGCTCACAGGCAGTAAAACCAGGAGTCCCTGTGGGGCACAGGCCTGCTCTCCCTGCCTTGCTCAGGGTCCTTCCTCCTGCCTTACAGCTTCACCTAATGCCCTGCCCATTCCACCCCACACTGCAGCCTAGGTTGCCAGGCTCCTTCCAGCCTGGCTGCGTTTTCCATTTCCATTTCTCCCCACAAACAATAAATCCCCAGTTGACAGCTGACAACTGTTGTTCCTTGGAAGCTGCTCACCAAGATTTTCCCGCAGAAACTGGTGAAATGACAGACCAGAGGCATTTCACGGCCGAGGGGGATGAATCAGCTCCGGTTTGTGCAGGGAAGGATGGCCTCTCGTGAGTGGCAACCAGCAACAGCTCCCGCTTGAGTTGCAGGGCTTTGGGCTGCTGGGAGATCTGAGAGTCTGGGTTGAAATGGTGAAAACACGAGAACTGGGATCTGCCCTGCGGTCATGGCCAGCCGAGGGTGCGAAGAAAGGTGGTGGTTGGGTGGGAGCCACCGTGCTGGTGGCTGTGATGAGCGGTGTGGGACTGGTGCTGTGGGGCCTCTGCATGGATTAAGAATGACCCCCACAATGGTCCTTCTCTCTGGGGAAGATGTGGGATGCAGGAGCAGGAGGTGTTGAGCAGGCCTGAGGGGGAAAACATCCCCAGCCCCAAAGGCCGGCAGTGCAGAGCTCCCCTGCCCAGCTGCTTGTGATGTACGTGCCCTGCTCTGCTCAGCCCGGAGCAGTGCTCCCCTCCTGCTGCAAAGGAGACAAAAAAAAAAAAAGGCTCTTGGATCAACCCCAGCACTGCACCACGAGCTGGGGACTTCTCAGCAACAAGCAGAAGTAACATGCACCAAGAGCAGTCAAAAGACCCAGCTGGTAGGGGGACACTGCTGTGTCCCAGAGCAGCTTCTCAGCTGTGTTATGGGAAAACCAAGGCCGTACATCACACCTGGGGACAGTTGGAGCAGCCCAAAGCCACCCCTCCGTGTGCCCCACTGCACCCAGCACCCCATGAAGTACCAGGGCCCTGCAGTGCAAAGCGCTCTGCAGACACAAAGGAGAGGATGAGCGGGCTCAGGGGCTGAAGAAAGGTGTCAGGAAAATGTCAGAGGAAAGGAACTCCCCACAGAGGGGGTCAGCGGTGGCTCTGGGCACCTCCTACCAGCAAAACGATCAACAGCTGACTGCCCGTCAGTGCCAGGGAGCTGCTGCCTTAGCTCCAGCCTGGCTTGGAGGGCCTGGCTGCCTGTGCTCCATCCCTGCCTCACTGCCCACCTGCGCTGCCACATCTCTCCCTGCGAGCCTGAGTGCACCCGGTGCCCTGCTGCTGCTCCGGCTCTGCTCCTGCCCTCAGGACAAACATGTTTCAAACACGTGGATTGCTGTTGCACGTTACCTTCCAGTCCGGTGGGAGCTGGGCACCGAATCCCAGAGCAGGAAACATTTTGTCTCTGAAAAGAGAAGAAGAAAACATACTGGCGGACACGTGCACAAAGGATGCTCGCGCGGCTTTTGCTGAAGGCACGCTCCTCTGCAAACCAACAGCCTCCCCATCCCGCCAGCTCCAGTGAAAGCACCCGCTGTGCAGCCAACTCTGGAGGCTAAAAATGTGGCTGGGACAAAGCAGCAGCCAGCAGCAAATGTCAGCGAGCTGGGGACATCTGCCTTTGTGCTAACACAGCGGGTGAGTGGTCACCAGCCGCACCGAGCGGAGGATGCGCCGCAGCTGCTTGAACATCATCGTGCTCGACAGTGGTGATGGGGAGAGAGGAGAAACTGTCCTTACATGCTCTCCTCCTCACAGCGTCTGCATCTCGATGCGTGAGGCAATTTTCTCCTCAGGAGCTTTTCAAAAGCAAGGCCATATTTACGCCTGCTTTGGGGGTGGGAAGTCAAGCCATGGAAGCAGGTGAAAAGCGTCCCGGCACCCCTTTAGGGAACCAGGGAAACGTATGGAAAACAAGAGGGGAGCCCAAAGGGCACAGTGCTTACGAGTCGTAGTCCTGGATGATCTGCCCGACAGCCCAGATAGCTGACAGGTATTCGTTTGTTCCCATGGGGTTGATATAGTGCAAAGAGGAGGGGTCTCGCGGGTTCCCGTTGGAGGCTGTGAAGTCAATCCCAACCTGAGGTGCGAGAGAAGCACAGAGCCATCCTCTGTTACTGGTCACCACTACACACCCAGCTACTGATTCTCTATTGCAAATGGACTGCATGAGGTTCAGACACAGCCCCATCACGACCCAAACCTCAAACTTCAGAAAGTTTAACAAAATTCAGCTCTTCCCTAAAAGAAATACCCAGGTAGACAAAGCGATCCGCTGTGATACCCGATCTTTTCACCATCGAGCATCACACACAAGGTGTCCCAGAGCACCTCCTGCTCCTGGAGCAAGCCTCCACCATTTCTGGGGCTCATGCCTGGGACTGTCATTGCCCATCTCCTGGGCACTCAGGGAACAAGTAGCCCCATGGACACCAAAGTGGCCAGGGCTGCCCGGGATTTGTTGGATCTCAAAGCAACCCTGAGGGGGACTTTCCCTGCAGCTGCTGTACATGGTGCTTCCCCTGGGTGCAATGCAGGCTGAGATGCTGCTTTGTCAGCAAAGCACTCGTATTTCTCCCTCCTCCATGCTATTTAAAGACACATGTAGGAATGCGTATCCCAGATCTCGGACCCAGTTAAATCTGGCCAAACGCGGTGAGGTAACGAGCCACCAGATTTGAAATGACTCGGAGGGAAGAGCGAGGAAGAGACAAGCAGACGGTGTGGCTGCGTTTGCCTTGTTTGCAGAGCAAACAGGAAAAAAAAAAATAAAAATAACCATGGTGGCTAAATTGAGCTCAGGGGATTTGCACTGGATTTTGCTCCGTATCTGGAATGAGAGAGGGAAGACTCAGCTCCTGGGCTTGCAGCCCCGGACGGCTGGGTCCAAGCCAGGGGTGGGGAAGATGAGACATCTCCTTCGGTACTGGGGCAGCTGCCGCTCTGCTTGTGCCGCTGGGAAGCGCAGGGGCTGGGAATGGTCCCAGCAGCCACTGCCCTCCCTGTGCTCGTCCCAGCAGGATGGAGGCAGAGGAACACACAAAAAAGCCTGGTAAAACCTGACTTCTTCAGCAGGCACGTCAGAGTCACAGCTCACTGCCCTAACACCTGCCCTGGTGCACCTGGAGGAATGGAAAGTGCTGCTTTCAATAACACAGAGAGCAAGAGGGGAAACTGAGGCACTTCCTGACACCAGCTGCCTTCCCAAACGGCAAGGGTACATGCAGCAGCTTTGTCCCTGGTGTACCAGGACCTCACTGCACGCATTGCTCAACACGTCAAAACCCACCCAGCAGAGCAAAGATCTAACCAGATGCCTTGGGAAGGGGAGAAACCCAGTGCCCCCGTTACCAGCAGATCTTTAAACAGGGAGGGGCAATTTCAGCATTCAGACTAATTTACGCAAGAGCTCCGTGCTACCTATAATCTTAATGATTTTCCCTTTCTATTCACTCTTCAGCACGGAGACCTCGGTTCACAGCAGCAGAATGGCACATAAAGAGCTCTCACACTTGTTCCTGTTTCTATGGCAACTCTTCCTCCTCCTCCTCCTCTCCCCACCATGTTTTGAGACAAGACAACAAAATAAAAATTGAAATTACTGTGCGTGCCCAGAGCACTCTGGATACTGAATCAGGAAAGTTTTCAGAAATTAGAAAGCTAGTGGGGGGAAAAAAAAACATGAGCACTTTTGTTTTGTGATGGTTTCACTTGGGGTTGTAACGTCCTCATTTAATTACTCCTGACAAACCATCGTGGTTCCAGATCAAGTGAGGGTGGGATTCCAAAAAACAAATAAAGACACAGTGTCTCGCTAACAGCCCAAAGCCTCTGAGCAGGGTTCAAAATACGGAGACCTCGCTCAAAGGATCATCTGGATGCTAGTTAAAACCAGTAATGGGGAAATATGTTGGTACCACTTGGTGAAGACTCGTGAAGACTTTGTGGGACTCTGATCTTCAGCAATATTCCTGAGCACCAGCAGGCTGTGATGCACCTTGAGCATCGTGGTACCCCAAAGCCACGTGGCTTAACAGCAAAACGAGGCAGCTCCTCCTTGCTGTGAAACCACATCCAGCCAAGGCAGCAGGATTCGGCTCTGTGGTTCAGCTGGCTCAGGGGCAGCTTCCTGTGCACGTTATTTCACGCCTGCCTTGGCAGAGCCTCCTGCAGCACCTCCCTTCACAGTTTTGACCATGACCTATTTGTTACCACCACTGGAAAAAGAGCAGCAGAAGTCCTTACAGTGAACATCAGCTGGCAGCCTCCCAGGATATAGTCTAGGAAGGAGAAATCTCTGGTTATCTGAAAGAAAGCAAAAAGAAGCGTGTTTCAGCAATCCTCTCCATTGCAGGAAAAAGACTTGACCCGGCACAAGAGAGAGAGCACAGGGGTGCAAATTGTGCTCTAAGGGGACAGAAGCCCAAGTAGAAAGAAAATTGCCCTTTTGTTCATGGCCCATAAGATGCACACTTGGAAATGCAAGAGGACTGGAAACAGCAGGGATGGGGGAACTCAGTGCAATATGAAGTCCCTGCCAAGGAGCAGAATGAAACATCCCAGCCTTGTGCTCACCTTGCAGGACTTGACAATGATGATCCCAGAGTTCTTGTAATTCTTCTTCTTCTTTTGCTTTTTCGGGTTAATGCACTCTAGTTCTAGCTGTAAGACACGAGATGGACGCTGGTGTGAAAGCAGTGCTGGGCTGTCCCAGGTGGTCGCAAATGCTAAATGTTGGTGATGCTGCAAACCACCTGCCCTTCTGCAGCGGCCACATCCTGCCAGGCTCCTTCCCTCTGTGCGTTTCAAAGTGCTCACATGAATGAGCTACAGTGAGCTGCTGCTTTTTAGCAAAGAAAACCGAGGCACAGGATCCCTGTGGGAAGGGGATTTTCCTTTCTGGGGGTGGGTTAACAGCAGCAAACGGCCACTCTAAGGTGGGAGTCACCTGCAGCAGGGGCAGAGAGGAGCTGTCACCCAAAGCCCAGCACTGCATGGCTTAGGAGGCCTTTGGGGAAGGAAAGGAAAGGAAAACGTGTGCACAGGGACAGAAGTAGGTGAGCCCCCAACATCTGACATCCACAGCAACCACCCCACTGGTGCCTGTCGCGGAGGAACCCCTGCAGCCCCCGCAGGTCCCAGGTGTCTTCAGCACCAGGGCAGGTGCCCTGGATCTGTCCTTCTCCATCTGCCCTCAGCGTGTTCGGAGATTCATGGCAGTGATGGATGGAGCCTGGATGTAACCACCAAACCCCAGCACCACAGGCAGGCCAGGGACTGCCACTGTACTGCAGGGGAATGTGTGACCAGCGAAGGGATGGGACTGCAAGGGATGGGGAGAGAAGCAGCACTGCTGGGCAGCTTCCAGCCAGTTGGGAAAAGCAGACGGAGCCTCTTACAAACAGGCTCAAAACTCAGCTGCCTGCTGCACTGCAGCTCCGGCAGCGTGTATAAATAAAGGCATATTTGGCTGAGTATTTCAGCCATCTCATGTCGCAGCATAGGTCAAATACCAGCATGCCCAAGAAAAAAAAAACAAGAACTAACATTAACAAAACAAACAAACAAAAAAAACCCTCTAGGGCAGAAATCAAGTAACTGAATGCTGCTGACAAGCCTACAGTAGGAGCGGCACCAGCTGACAGGGGAAGTGGCCAGGCCCTGGGGGATTCCGTAGAGCAGGAGACCTCAGCCTGGAGAGTGGGTCTGGAAGAAGCCGACAATGTGCAGGCTGCAAACAGCATTTTTTCCCTCCATATCTCAGAGCTGAGAATTCATGGCTCCCTGCAATTCATTCAACTCCCTACAATAAATACAGGCATTTTGCTGCTGCCTCCTGGCCACAGAACCATCCCAGTACTGGAGGTCCTCAGCCACCAACCCTCTGTCCTGGAGACAGCCACAGCTTGCAACCAGCCTGGGGCTACAGCAGCTTGGAGCCAGAGGCATTTTCCAGGCACAACAAGGGGAAAACTAGGAAGACAGAAAAGCCTTGAGGCAGGAGGGGTGATAGCTACAGTCTGATGCAGCCTGCCCTGGTCACCATTGCCAAAAATAGAGGGAGGGTACGGCAGCAGAGGGGACGTGAGCTCTCGTCTTATTCCCATCTGCAAACGTGCAGTGCTTTGTCTGCAGCAAGAGCATCCCTCTGCTCCTGTTTCCATATTTACCCCCATCAGTGTGGCCAGATGAAAGGATGAGACAGCTCACAAGGAGCTGCCTCGGGGAGAAGGGGTGCTGGCATGCGGTACCCAGTGCTGACGAGCAGTGGCTGCTTGCTTTGGAAGCAGCTTCCTCTGCCACAGCCCCTGGCAGCTCAGCCCAGCACAGCAGCATCAGCAGGGGCGCAGATGGAGCGGGGATGGAGGGCGCCTGGCCTTTCCCCACGCAGCCTTCGCAGCCTTCATCGCTGCCCAGATGCTGCCCCCGGAGGCACTGGGAGTTACACAAGAGAGGCAGCAACAGCCGAGCCACCCAAGGGGAAGAGGCAGAGAGAAAGAGCTCGTCCCCACGTCCCCAGCTGCACCCACGCCACACGCTCGGGCACGTGCACAGAGGCACGGCGGCACAAGTGTGCAGCAAGGAGAGCTTAACTCTCCTGTGACCAGCATCTCCCAGGGTCCAATGGAGAGAAAAGATTTTATTGCTAGGCTGCAGGTTGCACGTACAACGAAAAAACGGCTCCCAAATCCTCTCAAATTCAAAAACGGGCTCTGGCTCCATCAGCTCGTGTGGTCTCGGACAGGACACTTCATGCCTTTGTGCCTCAGTGTCCCAGCCATTACATTTCCCAGAAAACTAATTAACTTTTCTAATTATACTGTGCGTTACTTTACATATACCTACTTCCCAGCCAAGACTTCCTATTTTTGTAGTCCTAGCTACACTGCAGTGGAAAACACTGTCTATTCAGAACCCTGCATGACATGCCTTGAATCAGGTGGCATCTGCAGAGGCTGCTGGCCAGCATTTCACCAGGAAGATGGAGACAGCTTTATGCCACAAAACCCATGGCAGATGTCCCTGCCTCCTGGGGCCAGGCTGTCCCTGCAGCAGACAAAATCTCAGCAGCACCGCACACTGTGCAGGGAAGGCAGGGAGCCCCTCTCGCTTTGGCCCCCCAAATCACAGGGCATCCGCCAAGCCACAGATGCTGCTTCAGGTATCTGAGATTTTCAGACAAGACTGCCTTCATGCTCTGTAACTCAGATAGCTCAGCTACAACAGTGGCCTGAGTTATTCATGGTGTCGGTGGGAGAATAAATAGGTTTCTCCACTCCTTTGAGCCTCCCTGGACCCCAGAACAGGCTGACGGTCTCGGTGCAAGCAGCAAAATCCACCTCTAGCCCCAAGGAGCTGCCCCTCTGCTGTCGCTGCCTTGTTCTGCCTGTAAAACGTGATGGCACTTACTGGAAAGGCATCCTGGGCTTCACACATCCTGGCCACTGAGGTCTGAAACTCCCCGATGAAGTCATGTCCCCCGTCGCTGTCGTAGTCATAACACATGACCTGCGGCAGAAGGAGCACGAGCCAGCCTCAGACGCAGTGAATACACCCCTTACACCCCTGCTACGAGGGCACGGAGTCCCTCTGCTCTGCCCACGGGCTGGCATCCTCTTCCTCCGTGCTGCAGCACAAGACAGCCACAGCCCTCCAATGCTCCCACCTCTGCGGGGACATTTGAGGTTCCCTCCTCCCCCGCTTTGGAGACCTCCAACTGAGATTTTTTCAGTTTTGTTTTTGGGGTTTTGTTGCTTTTGTTGTTGTTATTGTTCTTTTAATAAGCAACCCATGGGGTTTTAGACGTTTAACAATGGATCTCATCATGACACATGCCAAAAACAGCCATTACCTTTATCAGCTTCTCCACGTCCCCATCACAGAGTGACACTAAAGGCACAGTGAACGGCTTCCAGACGGGGTCCAGCGTGTACTTGATCACCTGCAGGGTGGGGACAGAGGGACACGGTTACAGTGAGCGAAACAGGAGACAGGCAAAAAGCAGGGGACATTCCCAAGAGACCCTGACTCTGTCCCAGATGAGCTGCAGAAAGCCACATCTCAAACTTTAGAACCGGTGGGCTCCTAAACCTGACTCCGCATCCCTCACCCCAGCCATTGCTGACTGTTGGTTGCCACCACTGCGCCCATCCAGGGTCTGCCCACCGAGGAGACAGAGCAGTGGGACAGCACAGCTGGCCAGGAAAGCTGAACGGCCCTTGGCACGCCTGGGTCTCACCTCCTCCCTGTCACATCTGCTGCCTGAGCTGGAGAAATGGAATTGATGCTTTTTGACATTTACTAAGAGAATGCAACTGCTCGGTGGAAACTGGGTGTGCTAGCAAACCGCATGTGCTGCAGACATCAGAGATGCTTGAAGGGCACGTGAAAAGTCACCTTCACAAAGGTGCCTTGCTCAGAAAGAAAGATTCATGCAAATCTCAGGGGCACAAAGCTCAGAGGTGCCCAGAAATACAGGCCTGGCGAAGACTTTTCAGGACAGCAGTTCTCAGTGAAGCACCAGCAGCACTATTCGCACCATGAAGCTGTTTTAATACATTTTTAATAGGGAAAAGCGAGGAACATGAATTGTAACAACAACTGCAAGGGTGGAAGAGACGGGCAGGTGATTTATACACTGTGATCCAAGTCAGATGCCTGATGAAGAGGACAAAGGCCACTACTATGATGGAAGAACCCTCCAGCCCCTTCCTATCCCAAAACATGCCTTCGCACAGGCTGTACTCAACACCTCATCTCCCTGCTCCATGGGGCTGTGCCCACAGTACAGTATTACGGGGGCAGCCTGGCTCAAAGGAAAAGGGAAAGGGGGAAAAAAAAAAAAGGAAGACCACAGAGCAACCCTGCTCTGTGCCAAGGCACACATGGGGGCAGCTGGAGCAGGGGACCTGCCCGTACAGGACCTTGTTGCTCTGCAGCTGGAGCTGAGGAGGCGCAGGGATGTGCGTCAGGCAGAGACAAGGCAGTGCCAGGCTCCTTGCTGAGGCATGTGTTTGTGTTATGGAACAAACACACAGCCCCAGTATGCCAGACACATGCAGGAAGCTTTGCCAGCAGGTGAGAGCAGCCCTCTGCCCTCTCCAAAGCACTCAGATTTCTGCTCAACCAGGTGAGGAGCAGGTCTGTCCCCGCTGCTGCAGGACAGAGATAGCAAATAACCACGCAGGGCTTGCAACAGGCTTTTATTTTACAGGCAGACCAGGAAAAAACCTGACACTGCGAGCACAGTTTAGTAGAGAATTTGTAAACACCTCCTCCAGGAGGCTGGGAGAGCAAGAAGCCCACACAGGGAGGCGGGCACGGGATGTGGTGCCCATATGCTGCCAGCCGCCAGGTCCCAAGGGTGGGCGTGCAGGAGGATCCTGCTCCTTCACCTCACGCACCCAGCTGAGCGTTCACACCTTCTCTTAAATAACAGGCTGTAATGAGAGCACTAATCCTTCCCCAACAGACACATCTCTTTTGGCATGACAAACAGCAGCCTCAGGCTAACAGCTGATTACATTCATACACCCGAAGCTGCAAGAAGAGGAAACCTTTCTTTGTACCTGGTCTCAAAACATGAAGCTGCTCGTCTGGCACGAGGGCAATGCTTTATGTTTGGCTAATAGGAGGAGGCTGCTGGAGCACCTGTAAGGCAGGCAACATCTCCTTCCCTGCCCCATCACTTAAAGAAAACCTAGCAAGACCCTTAAAGGACACTCCCAGGATCCCACACAACTTTATCAGTGATTTATGAGATAATGCCATAAAGGGTAAAAGAAGCTGATTTCAGGATTGTGGTGTTTCAGTAGCTCAGGCTGCAGTAGCGCTTACCTCTGTTCTGTGGACCAGCATCCACTTCCCATCGTCACCGGGTTTATAAAACTCCAAGAAGGGGTCTGACTTTCCAAACAGATCCTGGGGAAGAACAACAGGACAGGTTACACAGGGATTTGCAAGAGAGAACTCCACCCCTCCTCCCCCATCATTTTTTCTGTAAACCAGTCAAAAAGCGTGCGCATAGGCCAGTTTGAAGAATCACCTTAAACACCCACCTCTGTCTTCCCCAGCACAGCAACACTTTACAAACTCTTACGGGCAAGAAATAACAATGGTTATTGCTGTACGAGCTGTACACACAATGCTGACTGAGTACCAAAGCGCTCAGGAGAGGTCCCATCGCAGGGAGGGGAGGACTGGGTGTGCCTTCCAGCCTCCCTCTGCATCCCCAGCGTGAGTGGTCCATGGGGATGCCAATTCCACAAATGTTTGTGCTCTGGACATGCAGATCTTGTCGACGTTCACGCGGTATCTTGGCATTCTTGCACTGGGCAACTCCATGCCCAGGAGCGTGCCCGTGGGACTTTGCTCACGGGAGCCCATCCCTGGCATGCTCTCTGGACACCAGTGCCCCGGAAAATAGCCCCAGCTGGGAGGCAGCTGTGTTTGGGTTAGAAAAACATCCAGAGCTTCAAAGCAAAAACGCAATTATGAAGCGCACAAGTGTCGGGGGTGTGGGAGGGGGAACCCTCCTACACACAGCAGGGAGGCATGAGCAGAGCAAATCTTGAAGGAGTAAGCTGCACGGGTGTTGACAGAGATCATGCAACACCCTCTGAGATACGCAGACTTCAGCCAGCGTGTGTTTGCTTTCCTGCCAGCACCTCCTTAGATATTCCCCTGATAAAGGGCTGCTGGTGTAGGAGAAACACAAGCACACTTCCCCGCTGGGCATCTGCATGGGGGCAACTTCTGTTGGCGGGCAGAGATCCAAGAGCAGCACAAGCGGGCGGCGCAGGCAGCACTCATGAGAGGAGCCCCAGTGCTTGCAAGCAGAACTTTGTTCCCATTCAGAAAAAAAAAAAAAACAACTAGGATGTGGCTAAAAGGGAACCCAACCCAAAATATTCCAAATTATTTCCTATTTACTGAGAACTAGAGCCGTTTCAGCTGGGTTTTCTCCCAGATGGAGGTGGCTGCCTGAATCCTCAAACAGTTGGAGGAACTTCTTCCTATGGGTTTTGGCAGGGACCCTTTGGGCTTCCAGGTGATGGAGCAGGGATGCAGAGGGCCGAGGGTACACCTGGACACAGGGGGGTCCCATCCCAGGAGGCAGCAGCTGGTGTGGCTGCAGGCTCAAGCACGGCCCCAGAGGAAAACCCGTTAGCATTTCTACCCAAATCCTGTTTCCAAAGCCAGCTGGAAATGTAAATCACTGCAAAGCATTTTGGCTTGGAGAAACTGTAACGTGCTGTAGTCAAAACTCACAGTCACCTCTGATGACTGCTTTCATTTTATTTTATATTACTTGCTGCAAGTCAATAGCAAAGAGCAAAAGCTTGAAGGGAGGCGCTCCGATGCTATTTTTCTCCTACCGTTTTTGCAGGAAAGCAGAACAAGCCATTCTTTCTGCAGGGGAATTGGTTGTGGTGCAGTTCCGTGCATGCTTAGCCAGAGCCTGGACTCGGTGCTTCAAAGCTTCACTGATGAATTAAAGAACCACTGATACATACCCGTTCTTCTAGACCCTGTCCCTGCCTGTGCTGGCTTAACCTGCAGCCCAAAGCGGTTTCTTTGGCACTGAGCCCACGGGAGCTGGTGGAGGCTTCAGCTCAGATGGCAGCAGGGAGCAGGGGAGGATGCCCGCAGGGGTCCTACCCACAGCGCCAGGAGCAGCAAAACCCAGTCTGCAAGCCCAGGCAGCCTTGCTCCTTTCGAAGTGGGGTGGGAGATGCCTCCAAGCCACAAGATTGTGGACTGCTATTTTAAAATGTCAAAGCCACCAACATCTCACCCACGCAAGCCTGGCAGGAGACAGAAACTGAGCAACTGAAAGAGCTCAGCAGACCAGATCGATCTGCAAGCTGGTCCAAGCACCTACATCATCCAAACTGGGTCTCGCTCACTGCAGCCAAGGAGGGCAGAGATGCAGGTTCCTCAGGATGCAGATCCCCAAAACACAGCTTCCAGTGCTGTCATGAATGGCCACAGGACTGGGAATCACCGGGGCTGAGCCTAGGTACAAATGTCTTCTCTTCTGCAAGTTTCTTCCTCTTAAAACTCCACCAAGAAGTGATCTGACACAAGGCACAAAAGCCTCGGGCTGATTCTGCTGCTGGTATTTCCCCACCGTGAAGCTTCGCTGTTTAAAGTGAGGCAGGGAGCATTGCCTGGCCAAACCGGGGGGGTGTGATGGGGAGAACTTGCCCTTGGCCTGAGAGAGGTCCTGGGGCCAGGTTGGTCACTGCACACAGGCCTGGTTTGCAGCATGGCTGCTGGTAAGGGATGATCAGCTGAGATGCAGCAAGATGAAATCCCATGAGACCTACAGCCCCCGCCACACACTGCATGGTGCAGGAGGGTGCCATGCTCTCAGCTGCAGTCTGGTCCCTTATCCCCACATTTTTTCTTGGCTGCTGCTTCTCCATTCTTTCTTTTATACTTGTTTAACGCAGCTCTCACGGCGGCATTTCATCCACAACCAGTAAGTGCCCATCAGCAAGTTCTCTACAGCCACATAGCAGCTCCTTTCAGTCCAGGACTGTATTTTGAAGGCTCCTGCCATTCTCGCACACTTACCCCCTGCACCACAGCACAAGGTACCTCCTTCTCTCAGCAAGATCACGAGCCTGAGAAGCCAGGGCTGGGGTTTTGCACAGGCAGCATAAGGTACAGTTAGCATGAGGGCAGTGGCTGTTTGGAAGATTTATTTCATGGGTCACCACCAGCAGCACAGGGCAGGGCAGTGCTGCCTCCAGGGCTTTCTACTCCCTGTACAACTTCAACAGGGCTTACATGGCCTCATCACACACCACTGAGTGGGAAAGACCAGCAGGAGCAGGATGGGAAAGGGAAGCTAAGCTCACTTCAGCCTGGGAAGGGCTTTTAAAACTTCACTCATGCTGATAAAGACCTGGGCTTCCGAGCTGAGAGACTGATGGAAATTGGGTGATTGGAAATTGGTCTATTGATAAACTGGAGAGAGACCCAGAAAAGAATTATTTGCAGTCCTTACTCCTGTGCAAACACATCTACATCACAAACTGCCTTCAGTGTTGCAGGCAGATGATGAATTTTTGTCTTTTGACCATGGGTCTGAAGGGCAGATGTATATTGCCCTATCTGAAGAAGCTGGAGAGGGACCTGGTTGGAAACCAGGTTAGAAAGGCAACCCCTGCCCACAGGGCAAGTGATGCCACCAATTAAATTGACAATATGAGAAGTGCACATATGCCTGAAGTCCCAGTGCTGCAAGGAGGCTGTGTGAAGACCCAGGTCCTTGGCCCTGCTCTTCGTAATGGCCATGGCCACAAAGAGACCCTGAAGCATGAAGGAATGGCACCACACCTGCCATGAAATCTCATCCCTGGCTCTGAAAGACAACAGAGGCTTTTTCACGGGAAGAAAATTGTTGCAACAGAGATTTCTTCATTGACATGCATGGGGTTGACTCTCAGCCAGATCTCATAGGAAGCCACCAGCTCAGTGACATTTTTCAGCCCACTTAGGAAATGAATTTATTTGAGGATTCCTCAGCAGGGGCATCTGGCTCCTTGCACTGCAGAGTACTAGATAGGGTAAGTAGGAAGGAGAGAAAACAGCCACTCCCAACAGCTTGGAAAAACAGATAAACTGGGCATCCATCTGGTTTGGACAACGGGACTGAACAACCCAAAGTTTCTGCCCCAGCAAATGCCCTTCTGCCTAAATGCTTGCTTTACCGTGGTTTGAAAACCAAGGGCCATCCTGCCAACAATGCAAGCTCTGCATTTTTCCCACTACGAAGAGGGAAAAAAAAGGAGTCCCATCGATTGCTTAGCAACAGAATTGGTTTAAGAAGAATTGCTCTGGTTGCCTGGTAAATAAGGTCAGATTGCTCTGCTCAGAAAGGCTTACAGTTCCCTGTGTGTCATACCCAAAGCCAACACCTGCGTTATCTACCTCCATGAGGTCAGTGCTTCTTCCTTGGAAAAGATGGGCCCTACTGTTTGATATATAAACAAACATTCACTCAATTTTGAGGAGGGCTAAAGGCAACAGGCCAGGAGCACTTATTGATTTGATGGGTATCAAAACCGTCAGAGCAGTCAGGAGGTATTTCCAAAGAGCAGGCAGTGAAGTAATAAGTTCAGCTTAAAACACTCTAAGACACAGGCCCGGTGTCACACAGAAACTTTCCGTTTAAATGTGCATCACAAAGAAGGTGAAATGATGGCAGCAGAGAAACTGAGGCACAGGCTTACCCTGCAGCAAGTGGCACAGCCAGGACCTGACTCCAGACCTCCAGTCCCAGCCTCCTGCTTTCTGCTGTGGGACTACTTTCTGACACCCCCATACCCATAAGGAGAGGTCTCCTCAGATCCCTCAGCCTACGAAGGACAGAAGTTTAACATTTGCATCCTCTGACACATCACCACTCACCTTTTTATCCAGTTTCCTTCCAGCCATGCTCAGAGTAATCACCCTGTTGTCAGAGAGCTCTTGGGCAGCTATCTGAAAGACAAAGGGAAGCTGCGTTCATTTTCAGCGTGAAGTCAGTGAACAGCAAGCCAAAAGCCAGAGAAGAATCCAGCACATGAGGACGCACGTGCTGGAGATAACCGTGCAACTCCTACAAAACCCATTCCTGAGCTTTTGAAGATCTAATGAAGATCACACACAATGGTGTGCCCATGTCCCTGCCCTTGGGGTAATCCTGGTGGCACCACATCTTTGCAGCATTACCCAAGATGAAGACTCCACCAAGAGATGGCCCAAGGATGGAGACCCCACCGTGGCTCCTGCTAGCTACAGCAGGCACAAGCGCAGCCTGGCTTACTTCAGCTTAAGGCACTTATCTCACACATGCTTCAACAAAATGGCTTTGACTGCCAAAGACCAGTGGGCTGGTTTTGTCTGGAACACGGTCTAATGAGTCTCTTGGTATTTTAAGAAAGGGAATGTTTATAACAAAAAAAAAAAAAAGAACAGACAAAAACCAAAAAACCCCACACGTTTATTCATTTCTGTTAGCAGCCGTTTTCTGAATCATTTCAATTTCTTCCCAAGGCTCTGTCCTGACTGAACATCTGCTCTCCACCTCCTGCCTCCTGTCCCCCTTCTCCTCCCCATGGACTCGAGCCGTGGCTGTGCTCCTCAGCACCCCCAGCCTGAGGAGCTGGGGACCCCCCAGGAGCACAGTGAGGACATTTTCCCCTCCCCGGGGCACTGCCTGCACTGGATCTCAGGGAGGCCGTCCTTCACTGGCCACGTAGCATAATTACAGCTGGGCCTTTACAAAAACACAGTGAAATCAAGGGGACAATTTTCTTCAGAATGAGCAATCAGAGGGTTATTCACACTAATGGGAGGTGGGGAACGTGCGGAGCTGAGGAGGCAGTCACGGCCCTGGAATCACAGCCTGCCCAGCAGAGACCACTCTGCCCAGTCCCCGGGGGATCTGTTTGCCACCAGAATCCCCCCTGCCCCACACGGACACACAGCTCTGCAGGCACAGCCTCAAGTTCCCAGCTGAGGAGGGGAAGGTGACTCCACGTGGATCAGGGCAGGGATGTGCTGCTCCCACACCAGCCAGCCTCAGCCCCGTGAGATGCCGTGAGTACAAGAAGCTCAGGGCAGGCTCCACAAGGGGCTCTCTTTCCCACACACCCAATAAGTTTGTATTTCCTTAAGGGCGTTGTATTCAGAAGGCAGATTGTTGGGTTGGATTTCTTTAAGAACATTGTTTGCAGAAAGGCAGATTGTTCTCCATTCACTTTAACAGAGCCAGAGCATCGTTCTTCTCTTCCACCCAGACCTTGGTGGGTGCACATATTTAAGGGATTGGAGCTGTAGGGAAGCAGATGGAGGTTGCCCTTTGCAGATGACACTCCCATCAAAAGCAGACCCAGTGTGGAGTCCCTGCTTTTTGGGGATCATCAGAGGCCAAGGAAAAGCCAGGCTGTGCAGAACAAACACGTATGCTGTGGCATCTCCCCTCAGACAATAACAACCTCCCTACCACTTTGTCTGGTGGACAGACCTTGATAATAATTCCTATAAGCACAGTGCCATGCTTTGGGATTTTTTCCCAACTATTTAAACCTCAGGACCCTCACTCAATCCCAGCAATGAAGCCAAGGTACTATTGTTGCATTCACCCCTCAATGACATTTGTGTGCAGCATTTAAGAATATGGAAACTCGGAAAAAGCTTAAGGGAATACTGTTAAGGAAGGCAGGGCTTGGCTCTGAACCCCACACTTTGTAAGCCCAAAGCAGAAGATCCTTTCTCAGTTAGTGCTGGCAGCCCCGCGCTATCCCTGGGGCTCACTGCTCTCCAGCATGGTGCCAGGCTACGAGGACAAGGTCCTTCCAGCACACACCAGCCACCACAGCCTGTTTGCATCACCTGGTTTTAGCAGAGGCAAAAATAAATAAATAATTAAAACAAAAAATCAAATATTTATACCAATGGTACAAAACGAAGCAGACATCTTAGACCCCTTCATTGTAATGATGCATTAGTGGACAGATCAGAAGGTTCCTTCTTTAAAGTGGGCAACTTTGAAGTGATTGGGAACTTTCCATCTGCTCCAGTCCCTCCCATTCAAGCACAGGGTGGCAAGAGCCCTCTCCTGAGGAAGGCACACTGGCATTGGGTACCATAAGAGCTTTGCTGTGGCTTTCCCTCTTGCATTTAAAGATTAACTGCAGCAATTAAGAGAGAAAAGCTAATAGCATCTTCCCAGTCTCTAGAGCAAACAGCAGTGGAGATGCCCTTGCAGCAGCCAGTTCCTGGTCTTTCAAACTGCTTTTAAACCCTTTCAGTGCTTTTAAACCCTGACTGTGCTTTAACTCTTGGTTGGCCTTTTCTTCCACGCCTTTGTTGCTCTGCTGAAGTTTAACAAAAACTGTGATGAAGAAGCAAACGAAAATGATGGGAGACGTGGCATAAGGGAAATGAGCCTAAATTTAGCCTTTTCTTCAAACAAATAAATAAATAAATCACTAAATAGATCTGCAGTGGGAATGCCACTGCCCGAAGGGGTCTGCAGCAGGAGCAGAGGCTGTTGCTATGAGACTTGTTGCTAACGGCATAACTCCTATCCTCTTCCTACAAACAAAACCACTGATTGTCAGCAAAGAATTCAGCCCTTTTACCTCCATCTGCTATGGGGAGGTCTGAACAGGCATTATGTACAAGATAATAAACAATATCTATTTACTTTGTACTTCTCCAGATTTATTTATTTTTATTTTAGTGCACACAGACCAAAATACAGATCGAAGTCTCACAGAGCTGGACACCGACAGAGACTGGATGAGATGGTCCCTGGCCCAAATACCTCATCCTCCAAACAGACCAGAGGTGGGCAGGAAAGTGGGAGATGAAAGAAAAAAAGTTTGTGGCACAAACTGCAGCATCCTGGGCCCCTCAGAGTCTTGCATCATCCCTGCTTTATAACGTGTATTTAAATGCTCTGTAGGTAAGGTAAATGAGTTACTGTACCGTTATCATCCCTTTCCCAGCTGGCTTGCCATTCCCCAGAAGGAGAGTTCTTGTTATTTTCTTGCTGGAGACGATCTAGAGAAGACAAAGAAAACAAAGTCATGATTGTACGAGTGATCAAAAGCAGACTCATAAGCAACTGATCATTGCTCATGTTGGTTAATTCACATTAAGCATTCACAGCAATAAAAAAAAAAAAAAAAAGATGTCACATTCAGAGATGACCATGATGTCAGTGCTGCCACCATCACTGGAGGCACCTGGGTGAAGCTCAGCTCTTCCCAGGTCAAAAGAGCCCCATGGCACAGAGTGGGATGCAGCAACCCCAAAACACCACCGAGTCCATAGGGCATTAGGTGGCTTTTGAACAGTGTGGAGCAGCAGCAGCAGCACAAGAGGCTGGAGCAGCCCCTGCAATGCCAAACCCCCCGTTTAACCCACGGACCAGGTGCTTGTGTGGTGCGAATCAGTGGGATCTCACCAAGCCAGAGCTGCTGTGATTTGTCCCAAGCACAATCACAACTCAACCTTTCAAACACTGCATTAAATACTCCCTTCAACCACAAACGGAATCTTTTTTCAGCCAACATGATCCCTGCCAGCAACTTGCTTCCAGGGCATGTTTCCATGGAGAAACCACGACACAAGCCAGATGCTCTCCCCGAGCATCCTCCTAAACTTACAGGCTGCACAGCAAGGCACAGGGGGTGGTGCCCACCCCCCCTCCAGGCATTTCCCCTTTCAGCTCTGGCTTGTAAGAAGCTTCTGGGAGCTGAATTAAACCCCTTGCGATTTTCCCAGCTCAATGACTTTTAGGTGCCTTCAGATTTGGGGATCCTGTAAGTCTTCCACATGGGATGCAGACCCCCATACTGCAACCTGCTGGAACCAGCCATGCTCTTCTCCCACACCTACCAGGGCCCCCTTCAAAATCTATGGGTTACAATTTAAAAAGTGCAGCCCCACCTTGGTCCTATACCACAGTCAGCAATAAATAAATAAATATGAACGAATGAAATGGCTTAGCTTCTTGCTACCACCATCCAGGTGACTCAGCCACACTTGGATTCTTCCTATTGCTCTCCAGAAATGCTTTTTTTTCCCTCCCCTTTTTGCAATTTTGAGGCAAAACCCTTCCCATCATGGCTAGCAGCACTGGAGCTCCTCAAGTTATGGTGGAATCGTCAATCCAGCCATATCCTGGTGCTTTTGCTCCAAAAACATGTACGAATCACCATATAACACAGCTAGATACTTGTGCCTTGCTGTGGCATAAGATTTCTTTGCAACCCTGGCAAGAAGCAACCATGGACACCAAGCAGCCTGCAATTTGATCCCTCCTAAGGTTTCACTCAGCCACAGAGGTCATTACAGGCCCCCAAGCAATCCCAACATCCTTTTAAATCTCGCCACAGACCTAATTAGCTGCAGTAAAACAATCCAGCTGATCTGACAGGGCTCTGATGCAAACTCAAAGCTGGAAAGTCAGGTGCTCATTGTGCAGTTCATCAGAGGCAGGTTACTGCTGCCCGAGACTGCCCTCCTTCCCTTCTAACAGCTGCTCGTGCCTCAAAAATAGGTGGGCTTAGGAAAACATCTCACCAGATAAAAAACAGAGTTCAGAAACACCACAGCAGCGTGGCTGAACCCACAAGCCCAAGTCCTCCCTGTTCCACCCCTCTCCTCCCCAGGCCCTTGTGGTTCCCCACACCCCCCCTCTGCCCTGGGCTCTGCCACACAGGGATGCTGCACTGGTCACAGGGAGAAGACAAAAACCTTTCAGGCAGAGGCTTTCAGGGAAAATGGGAATGTGAGAAGATCTTTCTGTTCCAAGCTGGTGTCCCATTGAAGTTCACGTATCACTTACGAGAACTGCCACAAAAGCTCATCAAAATCTGAGCACGTGCATAAGGCAAGTTCTCTTCCACAGAGCACAAATACTTCCGTGAGGTCACACAAGTTTAGAGTTCTCTTCTTGGTGAAAAGGACACAAAATGATTTCAAGAGAGCTGGGCAGCACGCAACTAGAGCCAGAACCTCATGCTGCCACTGAGGCCATGCAGATCTGCCTTTGTTGCCCCAGCGGAGGGGTGCACTGAGCTCATCACCTTTTAAAGCACCAGACACAGGTTCCTAGAGGAGACCTCACATGCAGGAAGAGAGGGGGCTGACTCCTCCACCCTCTTCCCCAGCGTGTATGGATGATGCTTCTCTCCATCAGAGCCCTGGACTTCTGCAGAGGTAGGATTAGTAACGGCGAGGTTCCAGCTCTGTTTCCTTATGTCCTTAAGTTCTTCTCCTTTTGCAGTGTTCATCAAGCCCTCACAATGAGCGCTGCTGAACTGTCCCACACGAGGGATGGCTGCATTCTAACAACAGGAAAATGAATGCTGCATGGTTTGGCCTTTATCACTGAGCACCAGCCTGGGCTGTTTCTTAATTTCTGCAGGATCAGAATTAGGTCATCACAGAGCTCTTCCAAAAACACCGACGTTAAACCTCAGACCGTAAATGTCAGTGATCTTCTGACAAGTTCTTTAGCTGGCAATAACAAAGTTATTCAGCTCCCTTTGGCATATCTGGTGCCAGATTAGTCTGTGTAATAAAGCAACCACGTTCATAAGCCTTCCTGCACACCTCGGGCTGGCTGTCCATGCCAACGCACCTACTGCAGTGCCTGCTTCCCCCAGCACCGAGCATACAAGAGGCAGCTTCTCCCAGTCCCTACGTTCATGCCAGGTACCACAGCAGCCCCAGGCAGCTGGAGGCTAAAAAAGAACGGAAAAATCTCCCTCATTTCTCACCTCTGAGTCAGAGCATGCTCAGAAGACAAAGAAGTTTGGAGAATTTAGCCGGCAATTCTGAGTCTGGGCTCATGAATGCAAAGACCTTCCAAAGACTTATAAACAGCATGTGTCCTGAAAGCTCTTCCACAAGAACACAAAGACAACATTGCTGCACCAACATGCTACAGAGGAGATATGATTTCACAACACCAAGGTTGTGTTTTCTGAATGCTTTCTTCTCAAACAGAAAAAAAGCAGTAATTTTTATTACAAAAGCTTTGCAAAAAAAATAATAAAAAAAATAGATATGAAGGTAGACTGCAACGTATCCTAACTTTAAACATCTGGAAGTTTGAAGTCTAAATCCAAGCTGGTGATCAGGGCTGTTACTATTAACCCTTGGTAAGAAACAGTTATCTCCAACACCTTCCAGCGCAGGTGACCAAAGTAACTGGGTGCAAACATCCTCACACACCTTTCCCAGGGATCTGCAGTCAACAGCAGAAGCCCATACTATGACCAGCTGAGACTTGAGCAAGTAACCAATGGCCCTGAAATGGAACACTTTGACCTAAAATGTGCAACAAGCAATCAAATTTTTATTTTTTTATTTTTTTATTTGCCAGGAAGCATCCAACAAACTTCATAGTAAAGAAGAGAAGCATCTCTGTCCCCCCAGCTTGCCTGCAGCTGTTGTGATTTGGGGTCCCTTTGCTGGAGGACAGCGAGCAGCAGGGAAAGGACATCAGAGACTCACCATGCCCAGCGTGCAGGAAAATTCACCCAGGAAGTCATGCTCATACAGCTGCATGCTTGACTTGTCCTGGTCAAACAGGGCAAATTTGAGCTTCTGCACTTCTTCAAAGTGGTAGTCAACTATGAACTTCTTGGAGAAAGCTGGGTTGAGGTTATTCACCGCTGTCTCTGTCCTGTCGAGCTGCAAAGAAAAAAGGGGGCATTTAGACATCCGTACCTCACACCTTTGTCACCACAATGTCTCTTCTGACTTCAGCTGGAGGATAACCTGCACCTTCTCAGGTGTTTTGGCAGCGGCAGGAGTTGCAGTAATACAGCAACCCTGGCTTGGACACCCTACAAGCCTGAGACACATAATTAACCATACGACACGTGGACTTCATGTCCGTGTCCGCCCACTGCCATGAAAAACACTTGGCGCTGCTCTCCAAGACAACCTTCCAGAGGGAGATGACCAGGACGCACCCTGCAGAGGAAGAAGTGGGAGGAAGGCTGATGGGTGCAATGCCCTCCTCTGATGCCCCAAAAATCCTCCTGAACCAGCACAAAGGTGGCCATGACCAGCCCATTGGCTTCCTACATCCTGTGAGCAGCCAAGGGCCAGACGGCCTTCACCCACAGGGCATGAGCCCAGCCAGCAGAGCATGACCTGGAGCATCTCAGATCTGCTGACTAAGAAGTGCTGTGCTTAGAAGGAATTCACATACGTGGCATGAGTTGTGGGAGCTGATCAGAGCAGAGAGCAGACTAAACCTCACATTTATCTCCTCACGCTGGGTCTGTCCTTCCACACAACACTTTGAATATTTTGCCAGAACATGGAAATCTGCCCTTCTCCTTCCCCCAAGCCACTTAAAGCACCCACCAGGACAAGGAGAGATGCTCCTTCCTCTCCTCCAGCCCAGCTGTACCACATCTCACCAGGCGGTTCCCTCAGTGCTGCTCGCTCCAAGGAAAACCATCACATCCACCTGCAGCATCCTGCAGCCCTGGCCAGCATCACTTCTCATCCTGCAGTCCACACAGCCAGCGGAGAAGGCTGAGCTGCCTGACGCGACCCAGGTCCCAGGGCAACACCTCCACAGAAAGCAGCTCCTGCACTGGCACCCGTGGACTGCAGGACGGATGGACGCCTGCCAGAGCAGCAGAGCCAGAAATAAGTACACCATGACAGAAAAAGCATAAAATGAAAACGCGTACCTCTGAGTCCCAATGGAACTCATTCAGCATAGAGGAGAGATTTTGGAGGGACTGAGTGGAAATGTGGTAAGTTTGCTATATATACCAACTATCGCAGTATTTTTAAAGTTGGTCACTTAGTCTGTCTTAATTGCCAGGAAAAGACTAAAGTAAATGCTGTATTCTCAAAATAGCCACCTGCCTCACCCTCCGGGGAGATGGAAATCAAATAAATCAACATAAGCGGGTTGTGCACCAGTCAGAGCAATGCAGCTTCACACAAATCCTTCCCTCTCTGCCACTGCCTGTGCTGCGGGACCCAAACATCTGCTGAAAGAGACACGTCTGGTGGACCAGGAACAGTGGCCATCCATGAGTGCTGAGCTTGTCCAAACAAGCACAACACATACAAATTCCCTTTTGAGGCTAGCATATGAGATTAAGTCCATCAGAGATGGATTTTAGCTCCTTTCATGTTCCCTGAGCTACTGGGAAGCCAGGGACCAAGTCAAATCAGGATGAAAAGTGAGCTCACGAGGCAGCTGCTTCCCCTTTGGGATAATGGATAGCTGAGAAGGGGACAGCAGACTGCCTGTGCTTCTTCCCACCCTGCCATTATCCAAAATGCATCCATGGCAAGGCTGGAGGCAAGTGGTGTGCTGTTTTGGGGTGCTGTAGTTGTAGGGCACCCAAAGATACAAAGAGCCCAGGTCTCTGCAAGAAGAGCTGTGCCTTACACTGAAACAAAAATAGCCTTTTTCTGAGTGCAAATGGAGAATAAAATAATGTAGAAAGAGCAGGAACTGCACTGTGGAGATGCTCTTGAAATCAGACACTTATTACTGCTCAAATGCTCTTACACGCTGCCACACCAGCAGGGATACACCAGCCCGACGAAAACTGCTGGGCTGGGTGAAAGGGGACATCCAGGCTGGGAGACTGGAGAATAACAGACTGGTCTGGGTTGGAAGGGACACTTAAAGATCCCCCAGTCCAACTCCCTGCCATGGCCAGGGACATCTTTCACTACATCAGGTTGCTCAAAGCCCCATCCAACTCAGCTCTGAGCACTTCCAGTGCTGAGGCATCCGTTTCTCTGGGCAACCTCATCAAGGGTCTGAGGACACGTGCATTACAGGGATGCCAGGTGCCCACTCCCTGGCCCAAACTGCTAAGGAAGAGCTACAGAAACGTGGCTGATCATGGGCTGTGGCACCACCTCTGAGGCTGTGCCGCAAGAGTCCTGTGTCACGCAGGCAGCAGAGAGGGAAGAGCAGCCTTCCCCAATAAAACCAGCTCCTGAGCACCAGGTGAAGCTTTGAAGGAGATAACTTGAGGTCCCATCTTCAGCTTTACCAGGAATGGGTGGGCCAGGGAAGGGGAAGAGGAACACAGTGAGCATGTCGAGAGTTCTCCCTTGCATAGTGAGGAGGCTTCTGTCAACACCCAACTGACCAGGTGTTTAACTGCCTGCTTACTGTGTGAAGCACAAAAAAGTCACAAGCTTCAGCTGCTTTCTTGCACATATTTCCGTCTTCAGTTAGGTACAGCTCTCTCCTTCCACCCTGCTGGTAACCATCGTGCACAAGGGCTTTTCACACAACATCCACCAGGAGGCAACCAGGCCACGGGCTCCCGCCTCCTCCTTCTCGCCTGGACACTCACACATTTGTGTGCCCTGCAAAGAGCAGAAGTGGCTTTGCAACCCAGGAGCAGAAAAGCACAAGGGTTTTTAAGAGCCTTCGGTTAGCAACCGGGCTAACTGAAGATTTCTGTTTGGCCAAGAGTCTCAGTTCTACAAAACAAGCACACATCTGGGAGAGTTTCTCTAATTGCAACCCTTGCGTTAACGCAGCTGAAGAGCCCTCCAGTTTCCAAGGAGAGGTTTGCTGGAGGCATTCAGGCATCCCCTGCACTTGGGAGATGCTCTCCTGAGGGGCAGGGAACACGGGATGGAACATTTGGGAGCAGAGACTCCATGCCATACTGCCGTCCTCCCCTCCAAAGACACCCTAGGAGCCCCAGGCTGGCAGCTGACGGCCTCCATACCCCTCTGAGACACAGCAACAGAGGAGATGAGGGGTGCCCAGTGCCACCACACCGAGGCTCGGGAAGGAGGGATGACTCAGGCTGGCACAAAAGCAAGGGCACAGCTGAGTCATGGGCCAGGTCTTTCCTGGCTCCTGCCAGCCGACAGCACCAGGCAGAAGGCTGACACATTACCCATCGTTATGTCACTTCTGGGCCTGTGCTTTTTGTTCCTCCCTCCCTCCACCACCCCCTCCAAGGCTGATTCATTAATATTTTTTTTAATTCTTCTTAAGCTCAGTGAGACAAAATAATTGTATTTGGGAACAAAAATGACAGCCAGAAGAACAGAACCCCTGCTGTCAGCATTTGCAGGCACTGCAGCCCCACTACCCAGGGACGGGTGCTGGCACGACGATGGCTGGGAGGATCCTGGAGGCCCTTGTTCTAAACAAGGCCACAACATGTCACTCATGTCACTCTCCCCAGTGCAGAGGAGGCACCTGCAGTGTCAGTGCTTGCCAGCACATGCTATGGGATGAGGGCATGCTGCTGAGCACATTGTGGCCTGTCCCTGTCCATCCCCTGTATTTCAGCTTTGCTATTCGAGACAACACTTTAGACAGGAAACGGATTCATCTTGGAGCAACTGCCTCAACTGTGACAACTCCCTCAAATCACCAGTCCCTCCTCTTGCCATACATCAGTCCAGTATCATACATTCATAGAGTATCTCAAGTTGGAAGGGACTCACAAGGATCATCAAGTCCAACTCATGGATCTGCACAGGGCCTCCCAAAAACTGGACAGGATGTCTGAGAGCAGCATCCAAATGCTTCTTGAACTCCAGCAGGCTCGGTGCCATGACCACTGCCATGGGGAGCCTGTTCCAGTGCCCAACCACCCTCCAGTGAAGAACCTTTTCCTGAAATTGGATCCGAACCTCCCCGTCACAGCTCCGTGCCATTCCCTCAGGTCCTGTTGCTGTGCACTGCTACCACACCATGGGGGCACAGGAGGCTGTGGGGGCACAAGGGTTTGGGTGCTGGCCATTCCCACAGCGCACTGGAGGCTTGGGACCAGACACATCCCCTGCACACGGACACCAGAAGCAGCCGTTCCCACTGGAGAGCTCCACATATCTCCAGCTTGGGCCACATGCTGACCTGCACTGAAACAGCAGCAGAGCATTGAGCAATCTGCCATTCAAGGCTGGCTTCCAGCACCTATCTCGTCAATTATAAAGAAGCTAAAAATAGCAGAGGAAAGGGGAAAAAAAAAAAAGCAAAACCAGCAAAACCACACATTTGTATTGCAAAAGAAGCATTGGAATCAAAACTGCTGGACTGAGACACTGCTGACAGCAAAAGAGGAATTCCTGAAAAGCACAACTAGGTCAAAGAGATGACATCTATCAAGATGGGAAAGCTCATTAGTCTCATCCAACCTGATGAGCAAAATTAATTACAGACCATGGCAAAGGCAAGGTCTGCTCCCACACCCTCCCTGCTGACATCAAGATCAGCTGTAGGACACCTTAGCCAATGCACCTCGATTCATCAGCTCCTTGGCACTAGTTCATTAGTTCAGATATCAGAAAAATGAGACCACCTGGGAATTGGGACATTTTTGTTGCAGGTTGGTGATTTAATACCCCTTGGCTGCTCATTCTGTGCTGTGCTGACCAGGTCTGTATCCAACACCACTACTTGCACCCATCCATCACATCTCAATGTGCTGCTTATCTGCTTCCTCATGGACAAACCTAAAAAAAGCTTTATACCATCTAACTACAATCACACTTATAAAATAAAACCCACATATGTTTTTTAGTGTGTCAGTGTTAGGTCAGAGGTTGGACTCGATGTTCTTGAGGTCTCTTCCAACCTAGTTAATTCTGTGATTCTGTGATTTTTATTTTTATTTTTATTTTTTCTGCAGGCATTTTGGCCCAGAACCTATCCCTCTGTAGCCAAAAGGGAGACCTCCCTGAGTGAAACCTCTTGCCACTGCAGTAAAACTGCTGGCAGCAGCCTTGGTCACTACCAGCCAATTTTAAAGCCAGTTTGAGCATCTCTGGATGAACCACAGTGCATCAACATGCACAAGTGCAGTCCCCAAAGTGGCTTGCAGTGGGGTGTGTACTCCAGTGCTACTTCCAGCAGGAGGGGGATATCACATCCAGCTGGCAGGTTGCTTGGAAGCAAACTTTGGGGATCAGACCATTTCATTTATGCTATGAAATAATTCAGACAGCCAGAGGGTAAATTCCCTCTCAATCCATTAACCCCATTAGCAGCAGCCTCATCCTGCTGAAGTGGAGGGCTGGGAACATCAGAAGAGTATCTGTAAAGTCTTCCCATTCACTCCGGATTTGCCAGCTGGTCGCTGCCTCTCTGCATCAGAACTGATCCACATCTCTTTGTGCACCCAGCTCACAATGTTCTCCTTCCTCTCCCACGTCCTGCCCTCTCAGCCCATTGAAAGCCTGTACTGAGGCCTGCTGAATGCCCACAGCAAGGCCTGTTGACCTTGGTATGATTTTTGGAGGTACTCCTAACAAGCAGCCCTGGACTGCTCTGCACCACAGGACTGGCCTGCCAGACCTTCACCCAGTACATTCCTGTTCCCTAGAAGAACAACTCTCCAAGAGAAGCACAAGGAACAACTTTACCTGTGACCTATCCAAGAAACAGCTTATCCTGTCTCAGCCCTAAATATGCCTGGCTCCAAGCAGGACCTCACATACCTAACCGTCCCTTGGGATTAGCATTGCAGACATCCAGATCTGAAGTGCTCCCAGCTTACTGCACACTGAGAAGTGACTGGGACTAGTTCACACATGGCAAGATCACTTCAGGCCACACAAAGGGGTTGCCACACACACACACTGTGATACTGCAGGGAGGAGCATCTGGAAATCAGGCATATCCCGGTCAAGAGATAACGTGATGAGGAACAGGACCTGCAGAACCTCAGGGAGCTTGAAAGCTTGCACAGACCTCAGTGCAAGCTCACCCTTACGAATTTATGTCTTGCTAAAAGCACCTCACAAGAGCCCTTATCGCAGGACTCCTATGCTCTGGCACAGAGGGAAGGAAAAGATAAAGATGCTGAAAGAAATGTTAACCCAGCTTGATCCAACCATGAGCAACACAGAGTCTGTGCTCTGGTTAGGAATCCAGGTTTGTCCTTGTGCCCAAAACACGAGCGTCATTTGGAGACATCAGGAGCAGCAAACCACAGGAGGCAGAAATCCACCCAGCTTCAGGACTTACCTCCACCCATTTTCCATTGACTTCCATGAACAGGACACAGAAGGGGTCGGATTTGGAAGTGACATCCCTGTCCAGAAGGTTTTGGCCGCAGACGGACAGCTCGACCTTGCAGACGCAGTACTGGGAGCCGATAGGCCCCGCTGGTGAGGGAGTCCCGGTGTACGCCATGGACTCCAGCAGCAGCAACCCCAGGCAGTCTGTGGGACACGAGAGAAAGGAAAAAGACCTCAGGGCAAGCAGAAAGGCAGGCAGCCACACAAAGTGCTGGATGCAAAATCATTTACAAGGCTTTCCTGGCAGTCAAGCACCTGCCCTGCCCGGTCATCACCCCCACACAGGTGCCGTACCAGGCTTCCTGAGTGGGAGCTCAGCAGAACAACAAAATGGCTTTGCTCCACAAATAATAGGTTTTCAAGGAAAGGTGACGTCTTCTGTTTAGTCCCCAAAGAGCAGGAGGAAGCGAGGCAGCATCTTGGGCACAGCAGCAGAGCTGGCAGAAGGCAGCGAGCCCAGCATGGCCATCGCAGCCATCGCCTCTGCCTACAGACGGCTTTGGTTTTGTGACATCTCACCTCTGCTGGAGAGAGGGGAAGGTGGAAGGACCAGCAAGTATGGACAAATACTAGGAGGAGAGGAGACTGAACTCGTCTAACCAGCCTGTGCTGGAACAAATTCACCGTACCGCATCACAGAAGGTGTCCCCTCCTGCCTGCCTCACCTCTGCATTATTGGAGCCACCCAGGGGTACACGGCCAGCCTCAGGCACGTACCCACGCCTTGGGTACACAAACCCTGGGGGCTGCTTAGGAAGGCCTCCCAGCACAGGAGGGAGCTGACTGTGCAGGGTGCTGCGAAACATGACTTGAGGTATTTGTAGGTTACAGCCACGCCACCGAGTACCCTGCCAGGTCCCCTGCTGACATCTCCAAATTATAGTTTCAAATCCCAGCACGGGAGGTGTTCCCAGTCTCTTTCTCCAGCGTGATTTGTCTTTTGTGGGGAGAAATTACACTTCCATTATACTTTTCAACACGAAAATTGGTCATCGGCTGGCACTTTCGGAATGGCTGGGGAGCTGTAACAAGTCTCAAAGTGCAGGATTTGCTCCCACGTGTGGGTCCTGTGAGCTGACCCACGGGAGCACCTGGACTGCCCCGAGCTGATCCAGCAGTCCCACGGCAGCAGCCCTGCACTCCCAGGCTGTCCCTGCTGATGGATGGGTTTGTCCCAAACCACCATGGCCAGACGTGAGCTCTGCCCCAAATCATCATAAAGAAAGGGGCGAGACCTTGTGGCTGGTGAGGTGCAGGGAAACTCTGACCCTGGGTTCTGGCTCAGTCCTGCTCCCAGCCTTTCACCAGGCTGGTGGCAGGGGCTCTGGCAGCAATTCCAAAGCAGCATTTGCTGTCTGACCGAAGAGCCAGGCCAATATGACAACCGTATGACCTGGTGCACAGGATGAGTTACAGGACCTCGATAAAAACTCGTTTGTTATAAGAAGAGCTTACCAAAAGTCTGCAATCAAAGCTACTCCACTGAGATAAATGGGAGCTTTATACCATTATTAATATGACAACCCCATATACCTCCCACTTGACGGGTTCGCTTTCTGACGTGCAGTCCACTTGTGAAAAACATAAGATGCCTTCAGCAGAAAAAAGAGAAGGGAGAAAAGGGAAGGGAAAAAAAAGCGAGGTCGTAGCATTGTCAGATTAAGTTATATTCCTAAATGCTTGTGGCTGGGGTTGCTATTGGAAAGACAGCTCTACCCGTCAGCTGGTTCAATACTTTTTCTCCATAGCCCTCTTCGTCAGGAGTGTTCCTGGCTCATCCGCTTTATCTCAAAACCTCAAACACCACCTTCCTTCCCCCTGATAAGCCATCTGCTGCTGTTTGGCATTGAAACCCCAATTAATATTATTTGTTTATTCTCCCTGGGCACAAGTCTCAGCAGGCGCCGCTGCTGACAGAGAGGGAGCAGGGATGTCACTCTGAGCACCCAGCCTCGCGTGCCACAGCCATGCTGTGGAGTCCCACGAAGGAGGAAAACAGCTCTCCTTCACAAGGCTAAGCCTTCCTGCCCTGTCTGCTGAGATTTCTGCTGAACAGCAGCCTGGCTTTAAGTCCCGGTGGTACAAGCTCTATCACAACCCATTGCTCATCCAGCTGACATGGAACGGGCAGGAGTGGCACAACTGTTTCAGCTCCAGAGGAACCCAGAAACCTCTCCAGAAGAAGGCAGCTCCATCCCTGGTTGTGCACACACGTGTCCATCCCTTTTCCAGAACAGCCACCAAGCCCCAGCCCCACACAGAACTTGCTCCCCTCCAGAACAGCTCCATCTAGCACCATCCTTCCCAATTCCCAGCAACAAGAAATAAAACAGTGTATGTGAGGAACCCTAATCCGCTGCAACCCCAAGGAGAAATACCCACTGGCTTCTTAAACTGGCTTCAGAATTAGGTGGAAGAAGTACTCCTGGCCCCTCCACCTTGGAGCCCTTGCTGCCTGCAGGCACTTGCTCCTCTCCGAGCCCACACTGCCAGTTGTGGCTGAAACAAATTTATTTATTTATTTTTTTAATACACAGATCATGCAATTGATGTCTTAAAATAGCCAGTCCTGTTCTATTTATGCTGCGATCTGCCTGCTACTCCCTCCAAAAAGCAAACTGTGCAGTTGTGCTGATGTGGATGGGGTCCTGCTGGAGTGGGAGATCCGGGTTGGGTTTTTCCATCTCCCCTTCCCCCCAGATCTCGACGCTGCCTCACACAAAACAGAGGCAGCAAATGACTCAGTGGAAAAAGCTTTTTTTCCCAGGGCTGACTGGCACTAAAACATCCTCTGAGCATGCTGAGCATCGCTTGCACTCCAGCCCCTGCTGAGCCTCCAAGAGCGCCGGCAGCGCGGGAAGCTCAGAGCCAAAGCATCCACGGAGGAGAGGAGAGGTGGCCAGTGCTGACTGGGACCTGCTCCCAGACCAGGTGCCCAAAATCAGGGACTGGGACACTGGCCTCTTCCTCCCCTCCGTGGGATCCTGGTGTCATTACACAGGCACCCAGCATGCAACTAACAACAAGGCAAAAGGCAGCAGGACGATGCCACCAGCCCCTTCCCCACAGCCCTGATAAAGGTGATTTTTCCACCAAGGAGCTGCTGATCTATCTGGCCCTCAGAGGCCAGCTCTCCACTGAGGATGCAGATGCCCAAGAGACGGGTGGACCTCTCACATCACCCGCCAGCTCTGGTCCCTCTGGATACACCCAGGTGGCTGCACCCCATGCCCTGTGCCAACACCGTGGTGCTGGGGCACAGCAGAGGGGTCCCGTCCTAAATGTCCCCAGCTGCACTCCAAGCACCTCACCCTCAGGTCAGCGCGTGGCTGAGCTTCGGGCCCATGAAGCTCCTGAGAGCACCTCTCACCAAGGCCAAAGAGTCAGCAAGAGGGATGTGGAGCTTTCCCCTGGGCCAAGCTGCCCATGCCCTGCAGGGCTGCTCCTCTTCCTCTGCAGGCACAGCAGCTGTGTGCTTGCAAACCAGGCTAGGGGATGGACTCACCTGACAACCAACCCATATAAAAGGAAAGAGTCTTTTTCTCAGCCAGGTAAGCTCCCCAAACAATTCACCATGTACCCACGGAAATGCCAACGGTAACACTGAGAGATGGGGCAGGAGGCCAAAAGCATCCGTGATGCCATAACAGGGCACGGACACATCTGCGTGTCCCAGCATCACAACCAGCCCAATTGCTCAGTGTCCAGCCCCGGGAGCAGTCTCTGGGCAGAAGCACATTGGGAAGAAACGGGTCTTGGCCACCCTGCAGCTCCTACCTCTGGGCTGGGCGATGGCACACATCCAGTACCTCCCCCGGGGCAATGGGATGCTTTGAACTCGGGGGAAGCGGGGCTGGCAGCAGAGCCAGCTCTCCATCGTTATACATTCCAGTCTCTCCTCCTTTTTTTTTTTTTTATTTTTTGTTCTCGTCTCTCTGCATTCGCTGCCCTAAATTAAGTCCTCCGACTCACTTGGCATCCGCAGCCAAATATTCTCCTAACATATAATCACAGCTGCCAGGTTCGTGCTTATCGCGCTGCCACGTGGCTTCCTGCTGCAAGGCACGCCAGCCTGCGGCTGCCCGGCTCCCAGCAGCGCGGGTCCAGCCCCAGCGGGGGCGTGCATCTGCCCCGTCCCAGCTCCCCAGCTCCACGCTGCACCCCGGGAACACGGGAAGGTGTTCCTGCAACATCTGACACTGGCCACAGCAGGTGCTTGAAGAAGAGCCCTCAGAAGGGAAGGGTGGAGAGGTGCGCTCAGATCACACGGTCCCAGCAATTCACGCCTCAAGGACCTCCTGAGATGGACACATCTCTGCACTTCATAATTTTGAGTGCTTTTTCCTACGTGACTGTGTCCCCCCAAGGCTGCTCTGTGTGCACAGCGCCCTGCAGCAAGGGATTTGGTGCCCAGCAAGCGCTGCAGCCACCCAGAAAAAAGGGGAGCCCCAGGGCGATGCACGCATCCTCTCCTCCCTCCTCCGGGAGAGAAGCACGCCAAATGGCCAGGGTAAGGTGGTTTTAAGCACGAACAGGAGAAGAAAAAAAGAAAAAAAAGAGAGAGAATGGAAAAAAAAAAACCCTCTCTCACCATCACACCAGGTCAGAGTTTGCATTACTACAGGAAACAGCTGCGTGGTTTTAGGGAAGCAGAAGAACAATAACTCCTCGGCACTGGGATGAAGGGCGAGCAGGGCTTACACTGGGGACAGCATAAAGGCTGCGGGCGTGCAGCGCATTTCTGCAGGTCTCGAGGTGATGCCACAGCGGGGTGAGCAGCCAGAATTTGGGTTTGTGTACCCCAATCCACCTTTTTCACAGCATTTTAAGCAAAACATTTTGGGGGGCTTTTGTAATGTTAGCAACACCCTCAAACTGCAGTGATTTCCTCTCCTTTAAACTAAAAATCAACAAACTTCACAGAGAGCACAAGGTATGTTTGTAACAGCCCCAAAAGTACCAGACTCATGGCAAGTCCCTCTGGGTCCCTCTTGGAAGCCCCCCCACCCCCCTCCTTTGGGAAGATCACTGATTTCCTGACACCTCTGAGCTTACAGGCAGCAGAGGCAGCGGGAGAGCAGAGGGAGGAAGAAGAGCATGGGAAAACACAGCACTGGCCTCTCCAGTCGGCAGCAAGGCTCTTCTGCAAATACCTCTGCTGTGGACGCCCCTGCTGGGAGCACCAAACCTCCAGCCCTGCGGATCGGCAGCACAGAGGCAGGCAGGCAGCCCCAGACCAGCACCTCTGGAAATGCAAACCTCAGCCCAGCCCACCAGGGAAGCACAAGGGGCCTGACACAGCAGGAAAAAAAAAAGGTTTCAAGATGACATGAATGTGTCATCTCCCAAATAAGCCCTTCTCGATGGAAACCATCCCGAACACTGCCTTGCCAGGTAATTGCTGCTTGTGCTGACGGCAGGGTTTTCTCGCACCGCTGCTGCAAAAAATCCTGTCTCCAGCAAGCTGTGACGATGGCCAGCGGCCTGGGGCCACCTCAGTGCTGACTCCAGCGTGACCCTGGGTGCATCTCACCTCTCTCTCCTCTCCTTTGCCTGCCCTCGCTCAGTGGTTCCTCGCCGCGATGTGATGTGACGGGCTGACCGCACCAGGAGCTGCCCCACAGCCCCCTGGAGAGGCTTTCTAAAGAAACAAAGCTTACGTGGTCACAATTTATCTATTTACATCACTTCTTCCCCAAAACCCTCTCCCTAGAGTACTTTCCAAACAGACTTTCCAGGCAGATTTTAGCCAGGGAAAACCACAACACAACCTCAGCTCTTCTTGGACAGCACAGAGCCTGGCCACTGGGCACAGGAGCCACAGAAAATTTGGCTTCCCTCAATCTCCAGGGACTGCTTTGTCTCCTGAAGTCAATCTTCACTTGCACTGTCCCAGCTCACCTTCAGAGCACAGAAAGGTGAAGCTGTCACTGAAGTTTCGATGTTGACTTAGCCCCGAGGTGCTGCATGTCAGGCAGACTGAAGTCCTCCTCCTGCCTCCTTCATTCCATGCACAGATCCCCCAAATCCAGGCAGGACAAGCCACCCGAAACGTCCAGCTCCTCTCCAGTGTCAGCTCTTAAATAAAAAGCCCAGTGGCCCTCGCAGGTTTGCAGCCCATGCTCTGAATGCAGATGTGTCCTGGCACCGCTTTTTGTCCCCAGGAGCTACCAGGGAGAGGCTGAATCGCCCTGCCACCCGCTGCTTCACCCAGACACACGCTCTGTTTCAATACAGCCAAATGCCTTTTGGTGGCATCTAAATTAATTTATCACAGGGGAGAGAGTGAAAGGCATCTTTAGTGGTCTGGGAAAGGGTTCAAACACCTTTTTTTTGTGGTTGGGTTGCTCTGAAATGATCGAATGTGCACGGTGGCTTTTGGCAGCCCTCACTGCACAGGCAGCGTGGGCTCCTCGGTCCCCAGGGGTGCAAATCCCACTGCTCAGAGAGGTCAGGGCTGGCTGAGAGAGCACCTCTGTGCCTGCAGGACTGCTCCTGCTCCCTGCCCTGGGCCATCCCCAGAAGCTGAGGCCACAGCGGACCCTGAAGACGCGGCACCCCGAAGGTGGGCCAGCTGGGTCAGCTGAAACGCAGATCACAGCACACCACAAAACAGCCGTGGCCATCAGAGGGATGGAAACCCTAAGGGGCAAGCTAACGTGCTGGTGAACTAATTCTCACTGCGGATTTTCTGATGCTCACCAGCTGAGCCAAGGGGGGGACGTCACCCCACACACCAGGGTGCTGCGGGGCGCAGGGCTGGCACTAGCGCAGCCACAGAGGTGAGCGTGGTTGCAGCCACGAATTCCAGCACTCTCTAATTTCAAGGGTCAAAGCTGGGTTCTGCCTAGTTCTGCCTGCAGAAGTTACATGCAAGGAAACAGGACAATGCACGTGAACTTGAGCACGAGGCCGTCCCGAGCTGGCAGCAGTCCCGGGGACCTGCCTGGAGAAGAGGGGACGCTGCCAGCCCTGCCTTTGGTCACCAGCTGGCTCGCAATGCCCAGCACCCCACTGTTGTTTGGGATGCAGGACGGTGAGGAGGGCCAGCAACAGTCAGGGGATGCTTTGAGCAAGCTGGGCAGGTGGGAGAGATGCTCCCATCCCTGCAAGCACAGTCAGGCTCAGCTTCAGCCAAAAGCACCTAAAAAGCGACTGAGAAGCCCAGCTGGGAGCTGAGACACGCCAGCAGCAGCCTGCTTCTCCTGGCACCTCCATCGTCCCTGCTGCAGGACTGCAGGACAGGACCCACGTCCTCGCAGCGGTCCCGCACCCACAGAAAGCAGAGTTTTCGGAAAGCTGGGTGTGTGAAGGAAAACATGCCCCTGGCCAGCAGGCAGCCTGCAACACCACCCGTCTTGCCCTGAGCCTTGAGCAGAGTCCGTCCCAGCACTCGGGAGCAAAGGGCAGCGAGGTTTGCTCTCCAGCCTGCTCTGGATGAAGTCTAAAAGCGTCATCGCCCAGAACTTCACCCCCAAAGCGACCGGGCTGGGCAAAACCTCGCCTCCTGGAAGGAAGTCACCTGCCACGACGAGCACGGGGACAGCACGAGCGCTGCGCTCCCAGCAGTGGCAGCGTGTATGCACGGCGCTCACCTGGTGGGAAGCAGCAGGCTTCGTCCTGGCAGGCAGAGGCAAGGCTTGCTCCTCCACCCCTGCGGTGACAGGCAGAGGGAAGCGGCTTTATTGCCAGTGCCACGCTTCACAGAGACCACGCAGAGACCTAGCGTGTTCAGAAGAGCGCTCAGAAAAATCACACGCTGGGAAAAGACAAAAAAAAAAAAAAAAAAGAAAAAAAAAAAAAGCATTTCCTCTAAACCTGAGAGAAAAAAAGGCAGGTTGCGACGGCTGGGAGCAGGAGGCAGCCCAGCCCCAGCTGGCACCAGGCACCCACAGCTCGCTGCACACTCGGTGCTCGGTAACTGCTCACAGATCAGCCACTGGCTCCCAGCACGGCAGCAGAGGGATGCTGCTCGGAGACGGAGAGGGGGAAGAGAGGCAGGGCAAGACGGGATCACTAGAGCATCATCCTCCACCACGAACACACCGCAATGGCTGGACCCAGTTCCAGTTGCCATCTGCAAGCACGTTTGGCTTAGACACACCACGACAACCACATATTGCTGCTTGAATACAGCCTTCCCCTTGGGCTCAATTTCGGAAAATCTGTGATTTAGGGCAGAAAATATTGTGATGTCACTGTGAATCCTGGAGCTAGCGTCAAACCCTCCACAAGCTGCATCTACAGAGGAGCAAACGTAAACCACGAACCCCATGGCAGGGATTCTCCTCTCGGAGGCATCCGCCTTGAGGAACGAGCTGGGAAATGCTGGGGGGAGGACACAGAGTGCTGGGGACTGTGGGCAGGTTTGAACTTCCAGCCACTGCTTCTGAATCTTCTCACCCCTGATAAATATCTGGGGGTGAAATTACTTTTTCCTTCTATACCAGCATACCTAGCATGTATTGCCTATTTGACTTATTAAAGGCTTATCTCATGTGTTAAAACCAAATATCTGGCTTTCTGAATTTCAGCTGAATTCCTATTTCTAGCCAATTCCTATTTCTAGCCAATACCATGCATCACGGGTGAGGGGAAAAAAGCATTACTTCAGTAATGAGAAACACCTTTAAGCATTTACCAACGCCACTGCAGGCCGGTGGCGGCACTGGGTGTTTGCTGAGCAGCCAGAACTTCAAAGCCTCTTCCCTGATCCTAAAAATAAGCATTAATTAAGTTTTGTGCAACGCTTGCTCGCGCTGCCACACTGACACCAAGGAAAGAAATGCTCTGGGTGCAGGAGGAGCAGCGAGAACTCGTCCTTCCCTCTGCTGAATGACATCGAGAGTCTGTCCATCCACCAACTCATGACAACTCCGAGGAGCTGGGTACAAACCAGGTCAGCAGCAGAGGGATGCAGATGCCCACCAGCACTGCACGTGCTGGGTTCCACCAGCAAGCAAAGCAAAGAGCACCCCAAGTCCTCGCTTTGGTGACAGCGCCAGTGATGTTCCCCTGGCTGGAGCTCACCCTGACGCTGCACACAGGTGAAGCCGCATGCTCATCGTGAAAATCCATTTTTTTCCAGAATTATTACATTTCATCTGCCTGCTTCACAGCAGAGATGCTGCCAGGCTGGCACTTGACGCACAAAGCTTCGCCCTGATGTGGATTTGTTTGACAGGGACACAAAACCCTGAACACTGCTTATAATGAGAGTTAAGCCTGATAAATTTTCAGCTCCTTTCCAACAGCTTTAAAAATTGCTGGAGGGAACATAAAATTTGCTTTACATGGTTGCACAGCACTGGACTTGCCATTTAACAGCAAAACGCATGTTCCCAGCTCTTTGGATTTTTAAAATAAGCCTCTCAATGTCTGATGTTCCTTCTTAAATCCTCACCGCCTGGAATTGCCTGGTCATGGAAAACCTGGGGCTGGGGGGCAGTGCCTATTTTAGACTTGAGCTTTTTCCTGTTGGATGCTGGAAAGAGGCAGAAAATCTGCCAGTTCCCAAACCCAAAGCCACAGGAAAAGGCAGCATGCGAATAAAAAGTGCAGTCACTGTTACTGAAGGCTACATTTGCTTATTTTTCTGGTGCTTTAAAGACATTGTTATGACAGCACATGGCCTCCTAACTCACCTGAGTACCCGTGAATTACTTTCTCCCTTGCTCCTGTGATCAAAACAAACAACCCGCCTGGATAGAACAACACCAACAGCCAGGAGACTGAGCTAAAGATAAAATGACGACTCAGGTCTCTCAACAAATATTTTACAGAGGTTTTAAGACAAGCCATAACGTTGTGCTTTTTTTTTTTTTGGGGGGGGGGGGGGAGGGGGGTTGGGGGGAGGGATATGTTTGTTTTTTTCATGCCGTTTTGTTGTTTGGCTCCTGCCAGGAACACAGTTTCAAACACCTGCCCACTCCCCAGTGCCAAAATTTACCTTTTCTTCTGCCTTTGCATAAAATCCAAAGCTCTCAAATAATGAGCTCCTTATGAGGGCTGGCAAGCCTGAGCTGGGACAGGAGGCTGCCAGTGCTGCTCTTCCACCAATTAAGCCAGCATTATGTCCTCGGCGCTCTGACAGCTCCAGGAGAACAAACCCCGCTTCACGGTCACACAGCCGATGCCCAGCAGCTTTCCCCAGAGGCACACACTGCCCGCAGAGGTTTCCACTGAAGTCAGTGGGAAATTCTTTCCAGCGGGTTTAACAGAAGTAAGAAGGTGGGTTATTGGTCACAGACCATTCATATGCCACACTGAGACTCCCAAAAGCCCTAAAAGGCAGACAAAACCCATCCAATTCCAGTGCACAGCTGGGCAGACTGGTGATCATGGGGGAGCTAGCAGCTGCTCCAGCACCGCACAGCTCCTCTCTTTTGGGGTGAGAGAGCTGGAAGACGGTGCTGTGCTGGACTGCTGGGGAACGCTTGGCTCACAGCATGCAGAAACATCCCCACGGCACAAAGAGCATCCTCACCAGCAGCTCGAGCAGCTGAGCTCCTGAAGGGTTTTTCTGTGGTGGAAATCTGGGTGCACAGGGCCAGTGCCCTGCTCGTGGTGCCCACAAACCCTGGGAGCAATGGGTTCTTGAATGAAAGATGCTGCGAGCAACCGGTGCAAGGTCCTCGGCTCTGTCCCCTCCCCGGGAACAAGGACACCCCCGGGGCGGTGCAGTGATGTGGCCCTTGGTGATCTCGTTTCCCTCTGGACCACCCAGCTGAGCTCAGACAGGCAGCGGGGAGGGAGCAGCTCCATGGCTGGATTGAGGACACCAGCCCCGACCCTCCTGCCCATGCCCCCGGAGCCACAGCTCCATGACAGCCTCCGAAGGCAGCTCCAGGACCTCTCACCTCCCACAACAAGCGCTGGGGACCTCCTGTGCCACTTTGCCTGGCACCTTCCCTCCACACTGTCCTGGCTGGGATGCCCTGGAAGCAGTGGCAGATGTCGCAGCAGAGAAACAAAAATGAACCTCCTCAGAAGACGTGCATCCCAGGCTGTCACGCAGCTGTAACCGAAGCAAACGCATCGCTTCCCGGAGGCTACTCCATGAAAACACCCTCCTCCTCCTCCTCCTCAGGTCTCCAGCAAGGATCCTCTCCCCGCACCCCGAGCTTTGGTTCCCAGCCCTCCTCATCACTCTGCTCCCTGTCCCCCCGACAGGGCTCACTCCAAGGCGATGCCGGACCCACGATGAAACATTTCTGACCCCCGAAAAGCACGGGGACACCACGCAGCGTGTAAGAAAGCCCCAGCACCAGCCCTACTGCTAGAAATCCCTGACTCCATCCTTCCTACCAGCAAGCCCCCCGTAGCTCCCTGCGCTCGGGGACGCCTGCACATGGCCAGGGACCCCAAGCAGAGGCAGATACAAGGAGGCAGGAGCCGGGGCAGCGCTGCGGGACACGCACAGCGCCCGTCCCAGCCTGCTCCTGCCCCCAGCCCCACGGGAGCCCCTCCAGGAGGCTCCGAGCCCCGAGCTCGGGTTCACGGGGACCTCCCCAGCCCCTTGGGGGTTTGGAGAGGCAGCAGCAGGGGTGCAGCCCCTCGGCGGTGGTCCTGCCCGGAGCTCTGCTCTCCTCCCGCTCCACCCCTGCCCTTCTGTCCGCTGCCTTCGTCCCCTAACCCGGGCTCCCCCCGGCGGGGCTCGGCGCTCCCCGGGCTGCCGACTTCGGGAGCGGCCGGGGCTGGGAGTGGGCTCGAGCAACAGGCGGGGAAGGGGAACGGGGAACGCGAAGGCTGCGGGATGGGCGTCCCCGCCCTGCCCCGAGGGCTGTCACCTCCCCTCCCCGCTGCCACCCCTCGCCCCCTGCCCTCCCTCAGCGCCCCCTGCCCCGTGCTCACCGCCGCGGGCCGGGCCGGGCCGGGCCGAGCAGCTCCCGCGGGGCGCGGGCTCAGCGCCTCGCCATGGCCGCTGCCCGCCGCCCGCCGCCGCCTTCGGGGGGCGCGGCCCGCGGGCGGGGACCGGGGGCGGCAGCGCCACCCCCACCCCTTCCTCCTCCTCCTCCTCCTCCTTCTCCTCCTTCTCCTCCTCCTTCTGCTTCTTCTCCTGACCCGGGCGGGGAAGGGGCGCAGTTGGGCCCGTGAGGCAGGCGGGGTCCCTCAGGGTGCCTCGGGGTCCCTCAGGATCCCTCAGGATCCCTCAGGGTGCCTCGGGGTCCCTCAAGGTGCCTCAGGATCCCTCAGGGTGCCTCAGGGTCCCAGCCCGGTTCGGGGCTCGCGGCGCTGAGGCAGGACGTCGAGCACCGCCTTCGTTGGCATCCGGGGTGCTGCATCGTCTTCTGGGTGTTTTGGGGGTGTTTTCTGCCGTCCTCATTTCCCAAAGTCCTTCTCTGGAGCTAACCCAGCTCCAAGGGAGCGTCCCGCTCCGCGCATACGTTGCAGTAAAGGCTCTCGTTGCAGTAACGCCTCACGCCAAGGGAACGCGTTCCAGTAGGAGAAGCAGGATCCACTCGAAGTTTTCCTCTTTGGCTGTGTTTCGTGGCCTTTCGCTCTGCAAACACGGCTGGAAAAGCTTTCAGAGAAAAGCAGGGGGAAGGCTGGCAGAGGACTTCCCGTGTTATATACCCATGAGGAAAACACAACTCTGTGGGAGCAGCACCCCTCGCTTCTGACGGACACCGGGTCGGCCCTGCCTCACTGTGACCAGGTCATGCCCCATTTCTGAGATGAAGTTGGGGTAATCAGGCTGCAAGCATCCCTCTGAGGCTTCAGATGAAACGAGTCACCTTTATTTGTACAGGCCCTTTAGTGAAGCTTCTGTTCATACTTCTAAAGACCACAGCCAACAAGAGCAAGTCCCAGTGTCCCCCTCACCAGCTTTCCCCTCTCCTGCAGCTTGATTGCTAAAAGTCAGATGAATTTTAAGGCACTAAGGCAGATTGCCCCACTGATGGTGTCCCTCCCTTCCCCAGATTTGTATTTTTCCTGACTGCCTGGCCACCAGGATGCTCCTGCTCTGCCCAGGCAGTGTGCCTTTTGGGGGCACATCCAAACAAAAGCTGAGCCCAAACGCAGGTTTTTAGGAGCAAAATCCTTCCTTCTGTGTTAGCCCAGCCAGAAACTAGCGCAGGAAGGAAGGAGGCTGTGCCCAAAAGAGGCATTCAGCCAGTATCTGGGATCTGCACAAGAAATGGGCCTTGTGTTGGGGCTGCCCTGTCACCTCCATGCCACTGTCCCCAAGTGTCACTCTGGAGGGACAAGAAGCCAATACTGCATGAATGCCAACATAGCAGTTTTTGTTTTGTTTTGTTTTCCCTGAAATAAGTGTTTCCTTTTCTTTCTCTCCATCCAACACAACACCTTGGAGCCCCAATGGGTTCAGAGCTGGTTTTATCAGAGGGGAAACTGCAGCTGCATTTCCAGCTCTACGAAACAGCAGCCATTGCATGCAAAAGCCTGGCTCAGCCCTGCGCCGTCTATTCCACAGCACAGAGTCTGGGCTCCTCACCACCCTCCAGCAGTATGTTTGTTTACAGCAGTGTTTTTATTTCTAAAGATCTGGTCTCAGGGGGCAAAATCCCTTCTGTGCGTGGAACCAGTCCTGACTGGCGCGTTCATTGTCTTCTGCAGGCTGCAGGCAGCCTGAAACAATAGGGGTGTGCGGAAGTCCCGACAGATTTCCATTTTTGGACCATGATAGATGTGAAACCTCACAGTGACAGCTCTGAAAGTGGCCCACGTTAATTACCATCTATTTGGGAATCATTCCAGTACTCAGCCATCTCGTGCAATCCCCCCCAGCCTCTCATGTCTTCCTGTGTGCCATAAGGCTAACGCTACCCCTTGGTACTGGATGAAGCCTCCAGGTTCCCCCTGGAAACTTTTCAGACGTGGCTGCAAGCTGAGAATACGGAAATCAGCATCGCAGTGACAATGGGAAGCACGCTGGGGAAGGGCAGCCTGATGGCTCCAGCTATTCAGTGTAAGAAACAAATTCAGGACCAATTTTATTATTCTGCTTCACACATAACTCAACCCAGACCTCAATTTCTCTAAATGCAGTGACATTTCCACAAAGCCTCAGCTAAGTAGAATACTTAAAGGCCTAATCCAGCAAACGAAGCCAGCTAGGCACAGAGAACATGCAACCTTGTGTTTGGGCACACCAGGGAGGACCCATACACTGAAATTCAGCCCAATTACTTGGTTTGGGCCAGGGATACCTGGGCTACAGACAACTGTGTCTCATGCCTGGGGTTTTGCTGACACCTGGTGTTCTGGAAGAGATGATGCGATGATGCCCGTCAGGAGTCTGGGAGCTAATCTTGAATTTTGGAATGAACATGGGAACTGCAGGGGTGCCTTGGGATTTCACAGACACTCTTTAATGCCTAAAGTCAAGAGGAATGCTGCACTGATGTTCTTAGCATGCCTCATGTCACTACAAACCTCATGGCATACAGCGCTTGCTTCCTAACTTCAGGAGTCAGGGGAATGGTGAAGGATAATCACAGATTTCATTTATTTTTAAATACTGCATTTCATTGCAAGGAAGAACAATCCAACAATATGATGCAACCCAAGAGATCCCTGTGCAAAGGCAGCCATCTGAGGTTAGCAACCCAGACACAGAAAAAAAAAAACAGAACTGAAAAGTCAAGCACTCATCAAAGTGGTTTTCTTAATTACTCAGAGCACATTTATTTTTCCCATTAAAAAAGGAGGAAAAACAATATGCAAGGAAGTACATTTCACACCAGTAAAAGAGGAAAATAAATTATCATGACACAAGAACAAATTAAAAGGCAGGAATGCATCAAGGAGATGACACCATAGAGCTGGACAGACCTCTGTTTGACAGTGAATATCACTGTCTGTCCCTGCTGTTGCATGGGACTGTGGTAACAGCAAAAGGCTCTGGCGGTGGCTGCTACTGAAGATTACAAAATGGCCATCACGAGGTGCATTAAGGAGTACCACCCCAGTGATTTCATTCTTCATACCTCATTATTTATGAGGCGCAGTACTCAGTCCTTCTAAAACGATGTTGAAAATGCAGGATAAAATGGCTTTTCAAATCACAGCCTGGACCAGGGTGGACTGTAAAAGTCTGTCCACCTTGCTGCATTTCCAACAGAAGTCCTGGGAGACCAGGGGCAGAGCAGAGCCCCGTTAGCACTGCTCACCTCGAAAGCTGTGAGGAACGAACAGCACTGAGGCACCTCTCTGCCTGTGGTCACAGCGCCTGTTGCACCGCACTGTTCCTCTCATGGGCACTACAAAGATTTGCATCTGCAAATTAGATCTGAAAAAGCAAAACGAAAATACAGGCCACATTTGGAAAAGCCTAATCTTAAATTCCAGTGTTTAAATCTCAGATACTTGATTACTTTAATGAATTATGGCCTAATAAGGAATTTCACCACCTTTTTTGTTTGTTGTGTTTTTTAAAGCATTTTCAGAGTGCATTCTGTACAAAATGGGTCCTACCTCTATACAACAGCATTGGTATCTCTCAGACCTTGATGCTGATCTTTAAATAAGGACAGTTCCTCCTCCAGGAGGAACACCCACTGGCTGCCCACATACCACAAAGATTAAATGTTTACAGTACAAGCACATAAGAAAACTTTATAACACAAGTTAATAAATAATGAGAATGACATGCTCTCCTGCAACACAAACTGGCATTCTGCACATGCAAGGAGCTGCCATGGTTTGTCTCCTCTGCAGAGTAGAAAACTCAGTGCTTGGGATCTTCTCCCTCCAGTCCAGCAGCATTCATGGCCAGGCAATGCACAAGCTTGCAGAATCCATTATGTAGTCTAAATTGCGGCATTTCAAGCTAATTTATCCTTCCCTTCACCTCAAAGGGAAGCCACTAGAGAAGCAGCCATCCAAAAATCCAACAAAGCCCTGGAAAACCCCACAGTAAAGTAGGCAGTGGTGCATATCTTCTCACATATAATAGTCAGTTTTCTTACAAATTGCTTTACACCTTTAGTACTTCAAGTTTTCTCACTGAAATTTACGGCAATAGCAGGTTGTGTTATTGCAGCACAAACATCGATCATTGTTGGACAATGATTTGAAATCGCCAAAGTTCTGAAGATTTTGCTATGACACTGAGACAATTCTGCATGCAGAGAAGCCCGCTATGAAGCAAATATTTTTTTTCTTCTTCTTCTTAAAAATCATAGAGGTATTTCACACAGAGCTATATACAATTTTCAAACAGCTTGTTCCAGTGCATTTGTAACAGCATCAACAGTTTACAGTTTTGTACAAATGTTACATCCTCTCCTGGAGGATGTTCGTTCTTTTATTGAAACATCCTGTAGGTGTTGTAATCTTGATTAAATATAATGAAATATTCTGCTGGTTTTCTGAAAGCATGAGCAGATGCATCTCATCATCCTGAAGAGAGTTTCAGTGTTGGTACATGAAGAACGTTGCCTGCTCAGCAGCAATTCTTTAGTCTTTTTGTTCTTCTGTACAGTAAAAGCTTACAAGAAACAAAACACACGTAAGTGCTCACACTTGGTTCAGTGCAACGAAAGAAGACATTATAATTACAGTCTTTAGCTGGAGGAATTTTGGTTTCCTGCGTTCTTCAGAATCTCCTTTTTTTTTTTAGTGCAATTTTTGAGGTCAATGGAAAACGGAAAGCAACTCCTAGTCAGGTAATGTCTTTTCTTTGCTAGTAGAAGGAGAAACACAGTCTTGGGTCTTGGCTTGTCAAATCTGCAGCAAGGCCCTTGGGCACCGGATTCTCCCACAGCCTGTAACGACAGCAAGCGTGTTACTGTAGCGTTTGGTGTGGTGGGCCAGGAGGTGGCATGCCCAACACAGTGGCTGACTCAAAGAGGCAGCTTTAGGTTTTTAATCAAAGCCGGTCCGACATTGAGACAAGAGCAAGGTGTGGCCGTATCTCAGTGACATAGCAGCAACCCAGCAGCTTCCTGCCTCCTGAAACGGACTCACTGAACTATCCTGGGAGAAAGATTACAGCTTTGAAAGATCCTCAGGCCACTGGGATCTCAGGAAAGGGAGGAAAAACTGAGTTACACAAGCAACTTGGATTATGTGAGACACCCTCCTTCATCTGCCTCATTTGTTGGGGTCTACCCCAACGCTGCCTGCACCAGGCCCTTAACTTGTGGAGCAGAGTGCTCCACGGAGCCAGAGGGGCTGCGTGCTGTGCTGCACCACGTTGAGCAAGAACACGGGGGCCCCAAGCTTCAGCTGGAACCAGAAATAATTCTCAGTGTTTGCTCTGCGGATGCTTTAACTGCTGGGGAAGACAGAGGCTGGTTTTGGGTCAAAGAGACAGCTTAGATAGGAGCAGATACTTGGCTTTGGGACCTGTGTTACCAAAAATCATCAGAGGCACTCTGAGAAGAGTGACTTTTCCAATGAGTGATGGATGAACGGGTGTCTCTCACAAGAGGCTTCCAGTGGAGTTTGATACGCATGGTTTGGAGAAGCAATGACAAAGAGCGGGTATCTGCAAGACATGGATCCCAGGACAGAGGTTGGGACAGGGCAGGGAAATATTTTGGAAGTGAAACCAGACATAACTGGAGAAAGAAAACTTACAGGGGAATTACACAAGTGGGTCTTTATTATTGCCTCATATAAAGCCTTGCAGTCCTTTTGACCCAACATGCAGCCACAACCCCCTGTGATACCTGCTCACCTTATGAACTGAATTTCCGGGCACTTGACAAGTTCCTCCGACAGCTTCACGGCTCCACGGGCACCAATGCGATTTTTCTCCAGACTATTTTAAAAGCAAAACGTTTTAAAAAGCAAAACGACATTAAGAGCAGAAAACAGCAGAACAATCACTGACTCCTTCTCCTATCCCAGAAGCCACACTTTTGTACAAGCGCAGCAATGCTTCACAACCAACATCATCTTCACCTTGATGCCCATGGCCCTACTTATACAAGAAGCACGTACTGCTCCCCATGACCTCCTTCTAGCAACAGGACTTGTAAGAGCTCCCTTGCCTTTGGAGTGCTCTAACAGATCTCACCATGAGCTTGGTGCCAAAAAATGCTAGAAAAAGCCTCCAGGAAGAAGCTCACCTGAGGCTATTGAATGATATGACTCATGCCCCAGAGATACCATTTTGTCTTTCAGGACTCAAACAGGAGGCCTGGGCAGACTAGATTCTTCTCAGATATCTCCACAGCCAGAGAATACTCTAAATTAAGCAAGAGGTGCTTCAACAGCACTTTGCTCTGTGTATCACTTAAGCAAGACTGGCTCAGTGTATACAGCAGGCTAAGTAAGCATCTGAATTCTGCATGAGAATTGCAGAAGTATGTCTGTCTGTTGCTCCTAGCATACATCCCACAGAAGTACTGTAGTTGAAGGCTCAATGACACAAATACCGGTCTTCCTGGTGTTGTTCTTGGGGCTGTACTCACTCTAACATCTTCAGCTTTTCCATCCCTGGGAGGGCACTGGCCAGCTCCTGGGCTCCTCCATCCCCAAGGGAATTCCAAGACAATCTAAGACAAGAAACCCCAGCAGGTGAGTCAGCCAAGCCCAACCAATGGTGAACACAAGGGGAACAACATTAGTGCTACGCTACAAGCCCCTCACAGATTCGACCACTTACAAGAGGTTATTACTGTCTTATCATGGTAGGTAAAAGTTTCCCTACTCTACAAAGATCAATTTTGAGGGGTTTCCTCAGTTTCACCACGTATTTTCACGTATATATAATATACGTGATATATTATCACGTATTTATGTGATAAAACACTCTGGAACTCCAGAATTTCTGTATGGCGCATAGGAGCCAAAAAAAGAAAGGCAAGACAGAATCCAGTCCAAGAATAGGGGCCCTCTACCAAACAACTTCATGGACTGTTCTGGGATTTCATGGGTATCAGCATACTGTCATGCATACTGCTTTACTCCTCCTATTATTCCACTAGATTATATGGTGTTAGCACCAGAATTCACCTCTTTTGGGACTGGTAATGAAATCCTGGCTTTTATTTTATGTCCTGAGTCCTAAAATACCTGTGATCTCCACACAAATACCTTCCGGGGGAGGAAGGGGGAAGTCTGGTGGGCTTATGACCCATGCACCACTTTATTCAAACCTTTCACAAGTACTTGCAGACCTGCGGCACATCAGAATAGCATGAGAGTCAAGTGTCACCCAGCTGGCCACAGCAAAGATGTCTGGAGAGCCTGGTAGAGGAGTGACCTCTAGAAGCTGGTGGTACCACCTGCTCATCTGCAGGCTGAATTTATTTTGCTTTGAGCTCTCAGTTCAGTCTCTACAATTAAACAGAAAAGCTCCTGCTCTGCTCTGAGAGCCAGCTGTGGCCATCTTTTTTAAAAATGGAGACAAGACTTGGCCATGAAGAACAAGACAAGGAATTTCTCCTGCCCCTTGGAGCAGATGCTAGAAGGCAAAGGATAATGGGAAAAGTTTGAAGATAAGTGTTTTCCTCCATATTCTGTTCAGCTCTTCGCACTTCACTTCCAATAAAACGCAAGCTATACCTGTGATTTTTTGCATTGAATTTAGTCAGTTGATAGATCACTAGCAAATTTATCACTAAAAAGTTCCGTAGTGGTAAGCATCAATAAATTTGTAGCAGGATCAGAAGTGTTCTGCAGGTAACAGTAAGAGCAGACATCAATACAAGCGTCACCTGCGTGTTGAAGGACCTCCCCATCCACTTCCATACTCACATTATTTCTTCCATGGCAGGGCATTGTTGGAAGGCGCAAGAAAGTGATTTTGAAGAATCATCAGTGATTCCACACAGCTTCAAGCTGAAGCAGGGGAGAAAGAAAAAAAAAAAAAGAAAAGAGCACAAAGTGCTGGTTTCAGAACTGGTGGGAATACAACACCAGCACCATCTGCTGTGATGCTACAAAGAAAGCCAGCCACAATCTGCCCCAGGAGCATTCAGTGCCCTGGTACTCACTCAATCTTCCGGAGGTGTTCCAAGCGTGGCAGTCCCTCAGACAGGGCATGGATACTCCCTTCCCCAAGGTCATTTTCTGATAAACTATAAGAATAATGGAGAAGCTTTAAGTGGTAGCAGAAAAAGCAGCTGCTGTCAGAGAAGACCCACCACCAACATGCAACTAGGTGTATTAACAAATCAGTTACTAGTACCCAGACTAAGTGAGGACTCTAGACAGCAACGACAGGCCAGACATGTCAACTCAGGGTCAGTTCCCTGCTTGGTAAAATGGGAATGACAGCCTTGCTCTAACTTACAAACCTAAATCCATTCACCAGTTAATTTATTGCAGGGAGTAATGCAGGGTTATACCTGTGGCTGAGATAGACACATCTGCAGCACATCATGAGATGCACGTGAAACTGGAAACAAGAGGTTGTACTACAGTTAGTGACTGGTGTGCCTCTTGAGGAAATGACGTTAAGCTTGTACATCAAAGGGAGAATGGGAAGAAGACATGGGTCTCAAAAGCTCAGGAGCAGCAGTAACTGCTTTCCAGCCTTCACCAGGGCGTGCTGCTCCATTCCTGTTTACCAGCATGAGCCATGGCAATACCTACCCTGCTCTACCATATCTCACATCCAAATTACCCACATCTTAATTAATTTTATTATTTAACCATATACACATAACAAAGAACCATGGCATCAAGGATGAAGGTGGAAGAGTTAATTCATATTGCCTCCGTTCTTTCAGTTTCATATTTAGAAGCTCTATCAGTCCTCAGATTACTGCAGAAAATAGTTTAAAGGCACATAGCTACAAAAGGCCCAGCAGAACTTCAAACAACGTTTCCTCTCACCCGAAGAAACACGTCTAGGAGGGGTGGAGGGGTGGCCTTCCATGGGACCATTCTGCGCAGGGAAAGAGCCTAGATAACAGCCCCAGGCCAGAGAGCTGAAATGCCTCCCACCTGCAGAGCGATACCAGTCCATACATTTGGCACCATCCTGAGTAGTCCTGCCACGACCTACCTTATCTCTTCCAATAGCCCGCATGCCACCAGGGCTCTGGCCAGCTCTGTCCCTCCTGTTGGCCCAATGTTATTTTTCTGTAAGCTAGCAAAAGAAACACAAGCATTTGAGGATTATTTTAGAATAAAACTGTAACAAAAGCTCATATGTAACTTGCCAAGAAGAAAGGTGCAACATTTTTTTAATCATCTCACATGTTCCCAGGACATCCTGCTTTCCTTGAGCAGAGGCTGATACTTACTGCAGGATCTTCAGGCTGCTCACATGAGGCAGACAGAGGGCAAGTTTCACTGCTACCCCATCTCCAAAAACATTCCTTGATAGTCTGGAAGGGGCAGAAACAAAATGTTACTTACTGGCAGTGAGATACGGGGCCTCATTCCTCACCCACCTGTCACCTACCCATATCTGTGACCCCCATTCCTCACCCACATGTGCATGGGACTGCACTGAAAGAAGCTAATGTCCGCAATCCAAAGGACACTGAGGGTGGGCAGAAATAACAATGAGGTTTTGTAATCCTACAGCAGAAGTTAAATAGTGAAGTAAAATGTGCTGTACTCACACTGTGGTGATGATATCACCTTAATGGTACGACAGACAAAGTTAAACAACTCCTATTTTCTGTTCCTCATCTTTGCTGTAAGATTTGTCTGCTACAAGAGCAGCCAACCTTCCTCATCTCACTATCTAGGCAAGCATAGGAGAGACATAGGTGAGACAGCAGCCAGGTGGAACTTGTCTGCCCACCCGAGTAAAACCACCACAGCTGTCCTGAGCTGGAATTATACCAAAATTGCACTTTGTAATGCGTCCTTAGTCCAGAATGTTGTAATCTGAAAGTTATTTTAATAGCTTCAGCATTTTAATTGGAACAGAATAGTTTCTTCTGATTTGTTCTGTTTAAATTTTCTTATTTGTTTAATATGTCAGGGTACATTTGTTCTATAAAGCGGTCTGAAATGGAATGACTGACAATAAATATGGCTGATAAAAGCCTTTATCTGTCATCTTCCCTCCATTTTTGTAGCCATAGCGATTAAAGCTGATTTCTTAGGCAAAAAACGCACTGCACAGTCTATATGCCTATGACACGTGCTGTCAAACTGCAGATCCAGCTCTTCTCCACTGATACAGTTTGTACAGTTCTTGGGAATCTCCAAGATATTGCAGTGAACATGAAATCCCCAGACGTCCCACAGCCAGCACCACACATTCCTGTCCTATTCAACTGTGAGTTTTTACTCTGCTTTCACAAGAATCAATATTAAAATTGACTTTAGCTTTAGTGGAGCCAGATTAGATTTGGTTTCTATGCCTTGCTATTTGCCCTACCTCCTGATGGGACATTGGAAATTACACACTTACAGTAACTCCTCGATGTGCTTGCAACAGGCAAGAGCTTCCATCAGCTTTTCCCCTCCAGTAGGACTAGGACTATTCCCTGAAAGGCTAAAATAAGCATGAAAGATTCTCAGTGACTGCACAAGAACTGGAATGTACCTGCTTAAGATACTTCACTGTGATCTGGTCTAAGGGAAGACCTGGGTCACTGCAGTGATGGGCTACCTGGGGCTGCAGTGGTATATCCCCATAAATCTCTGGAAAATGGCCTGGGGATTTGTCATGTGTTTACCTCACCTACCGAGTCTCTCCTGCCTCGGCAGATACTGGGAGGAAGGAGCAGTTTTCTCTCTTCCAGAGGGAATTTGGAATTCCTGGTTGTTGTTCAAGTCATTATCAGGTTTTTACTTTCAAAAAAGTTCAAGGCATACTCCAGAGCTGAGCCTAAAATACAACCTGGTTGCTCTCATATCTGTTCCCTCTTAGGAAAGACTGTTTGAATCCACGTCTCTGACTGAGAGCCTTGTCTGAAAACAGTAGAAGCCATATCAGTCTGAAGACAGCCCTGATGAATGTTCAATTTCACCTCTACTTCCACCAGGAAAAGAAAAGCAGTGTAGCAACAGTGGGGGACACCACTCTGGAAACCTTACACAGCCCAAGGGAAAACGCTGCATAGATCTGAGACTTGTAAGATTCCCCATGAACTTGTGTATTTACTTTCCAGGACACAAGGACACAACTCTCTGTTCAAGCAAAGGCCAACAAGTACTGAAGGCTTCCCACACAGGCTTTCCCACCAACTGCAGCAATATCCCAAAATCACTGCAAACAAAGTGACTCACTTGATTCTCTTCAGGTTTTGCATTTCCAGCAGGACAGTGGCTATATTTATCAGGCCTGGATCTCCAATCTTGTTGTGGGCTAGACTTTAAAGAGGAGAAAAAAGGTTGTGTTGCAAAGGAAAATCCCAAGCATCACAGTATGACATCTTATTTAATGTCTCCCATCTGCTGGATGATAGCTCTGACTTTGACAGGAGAATAAAGAGCTGCTTGTCTTAACTCTCTCATGAAAGACTTGAAGCTGTTAATGAGGCATTAAAAACTACAAACAGCAATCAAAATCACTAGATCTTGTTAATGGATGGAAAATTACTTCAGCCAGAATCCCAAAACACAGCTGGTTGTAATCTTCCAAACCACTACGGTCGAGGAGGGACAGGACCTGGGTAGAAAGAAGGGGGTCAAAAAAGCAGAGCTAGCCTGGGATTAGCTCTAGATTCAGATATTTTCAGAACAGGGAACAGCTTGGTTTGAGGTTCTCTCAGGAGAAAAGGGGGACTCCGGCCCTGTTCTAAACAGGGTTTTCAGAAAATATTTAAACCCAGATGCTCAATTTAACACATTTTCTATGTAACTGCAGCAGAATGACATTAGACCAAACTCTCACCTTCCCAACATCAGGCTCTGATTTACCTCAAACCGCAGCTACCTCATACATGAGCATTTTGTAACCTCTCTGCTTTCACTACGTCGTGTATGAGCACATCTGGATCTCTCCAAATGTTGTCACTAGGGGTCACCACTCTGCTGATGTGAGATTGTAAGAAAGACAGAACTTACTTGATTTCTTCCATACAGTGCATGTTCCTCAAGGCTTCTGCGAGTCTGGAGCAACCATCATTACCGATACTGTTATGGTTCAAGCTGGAAAAGACATCCCCAGGAGAAAGGACATAAAGCTCGTGTTATTCAATATCAGAAGATGGGCTAGAGGTGAGCTGCAGTCACATACTTACATTAGCCTTTTCAGAGATGGCATTTTACAGAGGCCCAGCACAAGCATAGGAATGGCAGCATCACTGAGTTTCATGTGGCCCAGGCTAAAAGACAAAATAACACAGGAACAACTAATTACCCAGCAGCTATGAAAGCATTCAGAGCAGAAGACAGCAGTACAAGGGCGAAGAGAAATGGGAGTGTATTCTAGTCCTTGTGAGTAGTTTTCAATTTTGTTCCCTAAAGCAATTCTACTGGATGCTTTTGGATGCTGATAAAACACCAAGAATCCTAAACCTCTGGAGCAGGGTGCCACCGTGCCCACAATATGGCAAAGCCCTTGTGGTCCAGGGGCGCTTTGTAACAGAAGGATGCCTCACATGTAGGTGCCTGGAAAAGCCACTTCTGCATGCAGGCCACCAGATCATCCTCCAGCAGCAAACTGTTAGCTCTGGAACTGCCACACTGGAATCACTGCCTCCCAGCAAATACCAGCTACCAAAACACTTGATTCCTTCACTCGACGTTCCTTGCCCCAGACCACTGATCTCTGTTTCTCCTATCCATCCTTCATTGCATATAAGAGGGTGTTGTTGCTTTTTCCCTATCTGAAGTCCTCTAGCCATAAGGAAAACTACGTCTCTACATAGTACAAACAGGAGAGTGTGTAGTTTAACTACAGCTTTGAGAAAGACCTGGCAGACACTGGACAGCCTGGTACACTCACCTGAGCTCTTCAATGGCCTGGCACTTCTGCAAGCCTGTGATCAAGTAATCAATCCCAGTTGGCATAATACTGCAAGAGGTCAGCCTGAGAAATAGCGAAGATTAGATAAGAAGGTCAGTTCTCAGCACAGTGAGAAAAGGGAGTTTACTTCTTCACTGACAGGCCTGCTGTCCCAGTCCAAACTCTGGCCGGCAGAGGGACCAATATCAGGGACCAATGAGTTTGGAGAGAATTCCCCATCTCCAGTGTACAGGACTATGAGGAGTGGGTAGTTCAGACAGATCTCTAAGACACAGGATATACATGTGCAGACCATCTCTGGGCTAACCAATCCCCCCAGCATTCTACTGGATAGAGATACCCTTTATAAGCTTGCCTCTCATTTATGAACTTGCAGCAGACAGTTGAAGAGGGCTGTGAAAAGGACTGAATGATACTCATACCAGAAAAATCTTTTACATAGTAGGGCAGTATAAAATTACGTACAACGTAAACAAAAGCCAAGGTCTCCATCTCAAGCCACTTTCATTTGCCAAAAGGAAAAGAGGAAAACCTCGAAACATGCAAATGATGGCTCTACAACCACCTACAACAGGCTACACAGAGCTGTTGAGTTCACAAGCTAGACATAGCGCAGCAGAGATCACAAAGCTCATGGCCATATTCCAGACAAAGCGATTCAGAGAGCATCAGGGTCAGAGGCACAGGGCTGAGCAAACCATAAAGCATAAAGAAGCGACCACAGATAGGGACATACTCAAACTTCTTCAGCTTTGGAAGAGGTAGCAAAACTGTGACTAGAATTTTTGTGTCATCATCGTGGAGCTCAACATGAGACCATCTGCAAGAACAGAACAACAGATCTGAGCTGATGATCCACTGGTGACAAAAAGTTTGTACCAAGCCTACAGCTAACGCACCCCAGTGCTGGGACACTCAAGAATTGTCAAGATACTGACACTTGACAAGGTCCCAGTATAGCTCCCAGCCATGATGGGAGAGCACAGATGAGTTGGTTACAGGGGAGATTTAGATACCTTCATGGGATACCCCAGGAAACTATTAGGTTTATGGGTCTTTTCTGCTTTCCATTCAAACACTCAAGGTAGGCGATCCAGAGGGTAGGGACTGTTACCTTGCACTGGCCTCTCCCCGACCCACTGCGTGCCCTCACAAACAGAAAAAGAAAAGCTACTCTCTTCCCCCCAAAATCATCTGTGATGCCTGGCAACTCACCTCAGTTCCTGAAGCTGGATGCATTTTTCAAGAACCCTTTGATAGAAGCAAGCATGCTTGATTTCTGGCTCATGGAGATTCAATCTGCAGGTTACAAACACACAGAAGTTAACAGTGATGATCAGCAATTCCCATTGTTATACACAGCCTTCCCACTGCAGCAGCTGGTGCCCTTTATGGCCAAGCTTAGGAACAGATCGGGGCTTGGGAAATGCCCTCTCCAGACTCTCCTGTGTCTTGTCTACACCACAGTCTAGCACAGTGAAACACAGCCCTCCCCAACTGCACAAGATCAGTGCTGCCTTCTTCAGCTACACAAAGGGAAGAAGACACTGATGCTGTTCTTGCCCTACAAGTTCATGCAGAAACCAGCATGTTGTAACGGTCTCTGAAGTGCTCAAGTCTTCTGAGCAAGCACCCCTGGTCCTGCAGGGAAGATAGAAGATTTTTATAGCCTTAAGTAGTTCCAGTATGGGTGTCCTGCAAATCACATGTGCACAAATAAGGTTCCTCTGCCTTTCAGAACACCACAGAGGTGTTCTGAAACTGAATGTATGGAGATGAGAGCCTCAGACACTCTGAAGATGTTTTTCATCCCATGGTGAGCAGCAGAACAAGTGGAAAATGACAAATAGATGCTTTCTCACCTGCTAACGACTGATTCCACCTTCTCCAGGCAGCATGGGTACCTTATGCCTAATTGGAAGAGGCTTTTATCTTTACATACCCTGAAGATAGAGATTAGAGAACATCATAAACCTGTGCACTCTTGAGGGAGCAAATGATGTTTTAAAGAAGAAAAACAGAGCACGGGATGGGACAAGACTATGCTGCTATATGAATGCTAACCATACATTTCCGAACAGGTTTGCAATGTTTAAACTAAAAAAACAGCCTCTAATTGTAGATGAGCCAGTCCATGGGCAGCATAGGTCACAGAGCTGCTTCCTATGGCCCTGTTCTGTGACTGGATCCTTTGATGTTCAAGTACAGCACAAGCTCGGTCAGCAGCTTTTTCTGCGATGGGGAGAGCACACCTCTGCTGCATGAATTCTCTGTGCCCAATACAGACTACATACCTGGGCATCCTCTCTCCCAAAGGAGACCAAGAACAGGGTCTCCTTTCCACTGAACCTCTAAGCTGTGTGACCACAAACTTTGTAAGAACTTCAACCTTCCAGGCATTTGGGTCTAAGTCAACTTAAGGTGGTTAATGGCTTACAAATGCACTGGAGTCAGAGCATAGAGAACAAGAGTAAGTTGAAGTGCTGGCTTCAATACTGTTTCTTTACAAGTCCCAGGCTAAATTAGAATATCTAAAAGATACCAGAACTTGAGGTGCTACTTACGTGATTGCAGTAATGTTTCCACAGGCCTGGACAGCCAGCTCAAGAAGGTTTGTGACACTTTTTTTACATACCCATGGCTCTTTTATGCTGTAAAGCACAAAACAGACAGCTCTGCTTTATTCACATGCACAGATCCTTCTCTGCCTCCGTCAGCTGAGTGCTCAGCAGTCTAATATACACAGCAGGGACTCTTTGCTCATCAAAGTAATGTCTACATAGGAAACAGGATGCAAACGGAGAACAGAGGAGAAGCAGCCCCTGTGGAGGAGGATGCAAACTTCTATTCTGTCTGCTTACCACTGACAGCAATGAGAAGGAGCCTTGCCCTTGTGGCTCTAAGAAAACACATTTTGGGAGAAGTAAAGAACTTGTTACCCAGCTGAACTGTAGGATGCTCTGGTGAGGTTTGGTTAGGATCATGGTATGAAAGTGTTCACACAGAATTAGAACCCTTCTTTGTAAAGCAGGTAAAAGTCTACAAAAACAGCACAGTTTGTGGCCGCAGCTTTACATGATGCTTAGTAATGAATCAAGGAGATAAAGCTGAAATACAAACAACTTAGAGTCATCCATGGGAATTTCTCAGGCTAACACTACCTGTCTCTTGAAGAAGTACAGTTCACTGTTACTTTTGATGAAAGCACATCTTAGATTATCAGACCAGTCCCATATTAATATCTAAAACAGCACAGGGACACTGTACCTGATTTTTAGAGGACCTGAAGTTTTCCTCAATGAATGTAAAAGCCTCTCTGCAGCATGCACTGTCAGGTTGTTACTTGAGGATCTAGAAAAAAAAGACCATTATAATGAACAGCTTACAAACAAGCCCAATGGGTCCAAGCAAGCTTTTCATCAGCCGTTAACTCACATGTATTCTGTCAGACTGGTGCACTTTTCCAGGACTAACCATAGCTTTTCCAAGTGCTCTGCCTGAAAGTTGCACTCTGTGAGGCTGAAAGGATGCAAAAGAGAATGGTCTTAGTTCCTTATGAACAATCCAGGCTTTCTGACCCAGAAATCTCAGGTACCACAACCATTACTCACATAAAAAGAAGGATCATACCAAAACTTCAAATGCCTCACAGGTCTTCCAAAACAATTCTGGCAACACTTCAAAAATACCTGTTGCATGTGCTGACACAGGGGCCTCCATAACATGCATCCTAATGGTGCAGCTTTTTGTAGCACCCTGTCCTGTGACTGAACCCACTGACTGTAGTGACACCAAGCAGATACACCACAGAACACCCTAAGATTGTGGTCATCCAGACGAGACCCCCCCAGAGGGCACCATACGTCCTTTCTGATGCGCACTCCTTGTCTCCTTCACTGGGGAAAGCAAAGCATGTAGTGGGGTGGGATAGCTGGGTCTCACTCCAATCTAACAAACAAGGTGACAACTGAATAAGAGCTGTGAAGGCAGACAAGGCTGTGTGACACCTTCAGCAGGCTATGGAGATGAGGAACAGTCATTGGGAAGCAGTAAGAGAAGGGGATGTGGGGCTCTCCCTACACAAACAAGACAGCATTTTTGTCAAATAAATCACCAAAGAAAAAGTCTGTATTGTTTACCTCAAAATCTTTCTTGGGTCATCTCTGCTTGTCAGTTTCATGAGTAAAGTTGCTTTGGAGCACAAACTGCACAGAGAAGACATGTGAGTAGATGATTTGGAGAGAAAACGATTATTTTCCCCATGGTCAGAATTTAACAGTACATTCAACTGCACAAAGCAACGCAGCACAGCAGTGACACAGTGACCTAGGCCAGCTCACCTCTCAGTATGATAAATCAACCCAGGGGAATATTTTGACAAGGTTTCACTAATGCTAAACTGGCATAAACCAGCACTAGCGGTTGCAGAAGCAATCCTAATCTGCCCTGCTTTTGTCTGCCTCCAGCTGTCCCTGCACTCTCTGCTTCTCTGCCAAGCTCTGGGGAGAGCTGCAACAGAAAAATGAGCTTCTTGAAAATGACTCAGCCAAGAGATTTGGCACCTACATTTAACAACATGAATGAAATGAAATGAATGAATGAAAGTGACCATGGTTAAATTTGGTTCACAAGGGACCAGCTGCTCCACATAAACATAAACAATGATAAGTGCTGAAGTGCAGCATGAAGTGCATGAAGTGCAGCATTAATGTCACAAAGCTGGGTCTTTGTGACTTTAATCTGTGAGAAAAAGCAGTTCCTGCCAGCACAAGCACAGAGTCAATGGGCTGTATTTGCTGGAGAAACAGACATAAGCAAAACCTTTGCATGCACATATACATAAAGTCAGCTCAGAACATGGTCCTTGTAATTATTACCTAAAGACCACAAAGTCCAGGACAATTAAGAGGAAAAATGCAGGGTAGAGTCAGGAGACACATACCTGACCAGAACTTCAGTGACATTTCCAGATGTGGCAAAGGCATTTATGAGATGCAGAACTCCATCCTGAGAAATTCTGTTATGGCTGAGACTGCAAAAAGAAAAGAAAGGTTTTTCAGGTGGTAAGAATCAGGGTTGTCCCCAAGTTACTTAGCCAGAGAGGCAAAATTGAAGTTCAAAATTCAAGTCGGCATTGAAAGTAGAGCAATTTGTGGGGTGCTGGTCCCCTCTGGCTAGTGCTAAATGCATGAAACCCCTCCAAGACAAAGCACTGATAACTTGGGTGACAGCCAACTTGCATGTTGCACTCAGAGAGGACAATGTACTGAAGACTCAGGGGACTACATCAACTTCTGTCATGCTGTCACTCTCAGGGCCTCAGGGGCCCTGATGCTAATAGAAAGACTTTTACTTACTTCAGCAGCTTTTGGATCAACCCATGAGTTGCCCTGGCCTAGAAAGGTCTTGAGTTGTGCTCATGACTCACTCAGACCTTACCTCCTATGGCAGGACTGGGCAAGAAGCATGATAACCAGCTTCAGGAGGGATTGCATGAGCACTTTTCCATTAGGGCACCTTCTGCTCCACTGGGGCACTGTGCTCAGGGAACGGCTCAAGATCTTCCCTGAGCCCACAGATTCACAGTGTGTTTTCTTACTTGAGGGAACAGGTAACATGCACTTGATGCAAGTGGTCCAAGAGGAACCTCAGGCCTTCATCACCTAGCTGATTCCTGGAGAGACTGAAAGGCAAAAGAACAAGGTGGAAAAACAAAACTCAGCCTTTTAAGCAGCAATGTTCCTCTGAGAAGCTTCAAAGGACACAGCTCAGCCTCTAAAGGTCTGTCTAATACAAACAACTGCCCTAAAAAAAATACTTCATACATGGGCTCCATAGCAAGCTCAAACGAATTGCTCCAAGCACAGTCTGAGAGAAGAGCTCAAACAAAGTAGCCAATAACTCAAAATGACCACAGAGTCACAATCCCAAGGATACTGTCCAATTCCATCTCAAGTCCTCTTTAATATACATAAAGGAGCTGTGTGATTACTAATCAATTTCTAAATCAATTTCTAAATCAATTTCTAAACAGCCTGAAGGAGCACACATGAACAGGCAGAGAAGCTGGGAAACCTAGGGCAATGCTGAACCATGCTGACCCAGCTCTCCCTCAGTGACTTCTACTCAAGGTCATGGTGACAACCCAAGCCCCACTTACTCTACTTCTGCCAGCCGCCCATGCTGCTCCAGGACTCCGCAGAGCTCCTCTATCTGCCCTTGACTGATAGCACAGTCTGTCAGGCTGCACAAGAGACAGGAAGAGAGTTAAAGCACGTTCAGCCATCAGGTTCAGCCTGAACACTGACAGCTGCCCATCAGCAGTTGCTTTTTTACAGCAGTGTCTGTGAAACGTTTACTGAGGTGAACCGAATGCCCTTAGCTTGCCAGTGTTTGAAACACCTCCCTGAGGTTGGTAATGACAAACCCTACATTGCAGGTGGGAAGCAGATCTCTTCACATTTTTCCCATCTATGCACTGCCTAGCTGTCAGTCTTCTACTGTTACAGTCTTCTTTACAGGGGCACCCTGCAACCATTGCTCCCAGGAGGAAGCAAACACATAACCATAACCACAACACCAAGCCATATCTTAGCAATATGGTTTAGTGGAGGACTGGTTAGTGTTAGGTCAGAGGTTGGATTTGATGATCTTGAGGTCTCTTCCAAACTAGACAATTCTGTGATTCTGTGATAACACGTATACATCACACAAATGATTATCTAGAGTGTCTATTACCCATGGATGCCCCATTCCTGGAAGACTTAGAGCAACCTGGTCTAGTGGAAGGTGTCCCCGCCCACAGCAGAGGGTTGGAATTAGATAATCTTTAAGGCCCCTTCCAACCCATACATTCCTCGATTCTATGATATGACCAGGAATGGTCCAGTTACCACTCAAGAAAGGTTCGATCCTCTGCTATCCTGGTACATCTCAAATGTTGCACTAATGTTTCAAGCCTAATCAAAACAAGCAAATTATAATTGTTTTATGCCAGTACCTGCAGGATGTCTTCTGGCTGTGTGTGCTCGTTCCTAAATGCAAAAAAGCATTTTGATTTGACCTGAAGCAAAGAGAAAAGACAATCCTTCAGCAATGGTCTTCAAAGAAGGCAAGCTTTGTAATTTCTTTAAAGCTGAACTGCTGGGCTCCAAGTGATCTGAGTGTCTTACCGAACTTCTACCTTTCTGATCCGCTCACAGAGACTGACAGAGTTGGTGAATAAGATGGCGCAACGTGGTGAAAATGTGCTGTTCTTAATACTGAAAAGGAAAGGAAATAAAAAAAGAATGAAATCGGGTCCAGGAAGAACATTTTCTATACGCATGATCCAATTTTCCCAACTCTGTGATGCAAAAGCCTGGATCCAGCCCATTTAATTCAGTATCGCTGTGCAAGGATGTAAGGTTTTGAGCACGGGAATCCAGCATTCTTTTGACTAAAGTAGGGTCTCTTTTAGTTTCCTTTAACTAAAAAGGGAGTACAGACCAAGGGCATCCACTAAACACCTCCTCTTCAGGTGGTGAAGGGTGGCCATTTGGACTAGGGAGACTCCAGACTGGAAAGAACCTCCTGAGTGAGCAAATTCAGCCACTGCAACTCCTCCATGCTACAACCACTAGCAGGAGATAGCAAAGATCCTTCTGGGCTTTTTATCCACACGGTAAGACTGACCTAGCCCCTGACAGCACCTCTCCAACCTAAATTCCAAGCTTAAATGCCCAATATGCTGCCAGGAAACACTTCTGGTCCCAAGTGTGGCTGGATGCCAGATCCCTACAGGGGCAGAGCTGAAAGGTGCTGACCACACACATGGGTTAACGTTACCTCAGTAGTGTTAAATGACAGAGGTATGGCAGGAAGCTCAGCAATCTCTCAATGCTCTGGTCACTCAGTGGATTTCCAGACAGACTGTAAAACAAGGAAGAAAACAGCTTACAGGGGAAACTTAGACAACTTGTAAGGATTTCTGTAAAACCTACATGGATGTGAACATGCACAAGTGGGCGTTAAGGGCAAATACCATAACAGGGTAAATACAATAAAGGTCCTGGAATGCTGTGGAAGTTGAGTGATATGAGTCCTTATAGGCTAATCCCTGTAAGTGTAAGATCTCTACATTCTAAAACAAGTTTTAAAAGCTTTACTTTTCTATTATTGTAAGTTCATACAATGGTGCTATTGATGTATTTCCTGCACGCAGTACTGGTATTATGCTATTTTTATTTGTTATTCCTCAATTTTCATTCTCAGTGTTATTCATCCAATTTTCTTGGTGTCCATCTCCTGCCTGGAGCGACCAGGAGCTGGTTGTGGCTTACTGGGCCATGTGCTCTTGCTCTGGCTGTACTGCAAGTCTGCGCCTCAAGGAGTAGAGACTAATATATGTCTAGCCATATTACTGAGGAAGACTGTGAGGATCCTTAAGTATTCTGGGGCGTTTACATACAGACAGGCTTAGGAAAGGCCAAACTGAAACAGAGAGGACAGTGGAAGGTGTGAGTTTATCTACATTTTTGGGTGAAGCTTTGGGGGTTTTCTAGGAGGTTGTGGAAGGCCTACTCAGAGATCCATTACGTTGCACAGGGCCTGCTCTAAAAGCTGTTTTCCAGCTAGCTGCCCAAGGATGCAGCCCTGCCAGGAGATGATGATCTCCTGTCCTGTAATGGACTCCACCTGGAGAAAAAGACCTCACTTGCTCATTCTTCACACCCTGTTATGCAGGCCCTGACCTCCTCTGCCTGCTCTTCAGCTGTAGAGATGTGGGTACAGCTCAACCAAGGACAGCTGATTTACATTAGCTGCTGAACTGATCACTGAATCTGTATCTGTGGGCTGGAGAGACAGACAGACAGACAGACAAGGTTGCTGAGTGCACGAAACTTACTCGATTTCTGTCAGCTGGGTACAATGAACCAGTATCTGGCACAGCCTGGTCACGTCCTCAGGACCCATTGTGCAGTCCCTGAGACTGAAGCAAACAAAGCACTGAGAAGTCAAAACCTGTGTCAACCAGAGGATTTTACCAGCTCTGAGTTGATTTAAGAGAGCCATGGCACCAAAATACTCTATCATTTTGTGTGTTACTATGATACAAACACATCAATTGTCTCTGGACACTGGACAGCATCTTCATCTGCTCAGCATTGTCTTAGTTCTCCCAGAACAAGGCTCATCAACGAGGTGCCTCCCATCTCTTTCACCAAGAAAGAAACTGCATATACCTTCCCGAGACACAAGCTGGCAGGCCTCCATGGGATGAATGCGGTAGCCAGCCTGGTCTGTATACCATTATTTAGGGGTAGAAGCTACCCCCACACAGCACAGCCAAGCAAAAGACACTATGTATTTTCACCTATACACTTGTAGCATCCCAAGTCTATCCAAAGAGGGTATGTTATTCACCCAGCTGCTTCTGAGATATGACTGTGACCCTCTGGTGGCCCCACAGCATGAACACCTGTTGGAATGGGTTGACACCAGCTAGTCCAATTTGTTTGGTTTTGCCAAATTACCTTCTCCCTTGTAACTGTGTGTTATTTCAGAGACTGGCCTTCCTGACCAATTTCAGCAGGGAAGGGGGTAGAAGAGGGACATTTTAAAAGACAGACCTTATTCACAGGGGCGACTCCATGTGGAAAAGATGCCATCTTCCCCTCCCAGCCCCATTTCTGCATCTGGTCAATCAGTGACATACAAGCAGGGGAAAGAAAAGGCTGTTTCCCATGAGAGTGGAGTCTGCCTCTGAAGGCAGGCAGGGCACAGGAGAACCCTCTGAGAAGACACAGCTGGAGGCACACGTCTGATCCACACATTACACTACAGATACAGACCCTATGTTCCCGGGTGACATGAGAAAGCCAGAACCACCATACCGAAAGCATTGTCCATTTTCTATGTGCTTGGGATGCACCAGGAAATTTCTTCTCAATCTGCCGGTACTTCTGTCCCTGGGGAAAGAACAGTTTCCTCAATCATTTATGCTGATGCCATTGCTCCCATTTAACTGCAGAAGGGGGTGAGGTGGTGGCAATGGCCTCATGCTCTGGCCCAGGAGCAAGATGACTACAGCTCTGACAAGCAGTGGGATACTACTGGCTGCTCTATGGATTCAAGCTGGTGTCAATCAGCCCTAAAAGACCATCCTGCTCCCACCGCCCTCGCTGGAGTTTGGAGACAAATGAACCTTTACTTGGCACATCTCAGGGACTCACACATCGGGCTTAGATGGATCAATGGGTATGATTTTACCTGATTCTTTCCCAGAAGCTTAGATGAACCACCTGCATGTGTCCTAAGCTGTAACCAGAAAAGAACATAATAAGGATGGAGTTTGAAGACAAGTGCTCCTGTATCACTCCCTGAAAACCAGGGCTTGAGGTCTTAAATAGCACAAAAACACAGGAAAAGTACTCTTGGTCATACCTGAGGTTCATTGTTTTAATGCGTTCCAGTGTAGATAAGGACTGAGCTAAGCAAAACACAGAGTTCAGGGAGATCCAGTTGTTATCAAGCCTACAAGAAGAAGAGATGAAATCAGCTGTGGCAAGCAAAACTACTATGATTTATGGTGTGTCAACTGATAATAGAGTTCCTTGTCCAACACTCCCAGAGCCTGCTTCTCTGTCACCTTCCTGCTTGTGCTTTGAACTTCCAAGTTCTGCAGACAAGACTCACTCCAGTGTTTGTTAAATTCATCCCTCACTTTTAGAGTTCAGAGAATCACAGAATAATTGAGACTGCAAGGGACCTCTGGAGATGACCTACTCCAACCCTACTGTTCAGAGCAGAGTCAAACAGAGCAGACTTGTCAGGACATTGTCCAGCTGGGTTTGGATATCTCCAAAGATGAAGAATCCACAGTCTCTCTGGGCAACCTGACCCAGTGCTAGATCATGCTCCATACACAATTTTTTTCTTATGTTTAAATTAAATTCCTTGTGTTTTAAGATATTGATGCAAGGCAATAACAACTCTTTGGATGTAACTGCAATTGTAGCAGTACAAAGCCCACAGTAACTAAGATCATGGTCAGGTCTATTAGGTTTATTACAGTACCTAGTATGATAGTGGGCATCTTGCATGATGCTGCAAGGAAGAAAAAAAAAACAAACAGATAGCAGTGTGTTTCATTGCACAGAAGTAAATGGAATGGTCTTGGTTTGAGAGCAGTTCAATTAATCAAACAGGGACAATAAAGCAGAACGATAGTATACACTTTACAGCAGAGTCCTGCACGATGCACTTGCAATGGCAGTGCCAGGTAGAATGCTCAGATTAATGCAATCCACACCACTGTGGTTGAATTCAGACTTCACTGCTGAAGCTGGAGCTCCCCAGCATCTCTTATCCAAAGATGCCCACCACATTACAGGAAGGACTGCTCTTTCTCCCGATGTGGGAGAGAGAGAGGAAAAATTCAGTGGCCTGCTAAAGATCTCAGCCTGTTTTAGAAACCAGGTGTGACACCTGCAGACAAAACCACCCATCTCCTTCATGGAGGACAGAGTATGCAGCCTTTCAGGCACTGATCTTGGTCAAGCTTCAAGTGGAGTCAATCTGGCTGGACTAAAGGTGGGAAAAGACCAGAGAGCTCAGTGGGTCTACCACCCTCAACAAACACATACTATAACATCCCTTGATCCTCACAGCCCTTCCTAAATGTCATTGTGCTTCCACTATCAATACTCCCATAAAACCACATCCACGAGTAAGGAGAAATGTGAGCTACTCACTTGAGCGACCTTAACATTTTCAAATTTGGGAGGAACTGAAACAGCAGCGAAAGTCCCTCGTCTCCCAGAGAATTATTTGATAAGCTAGGATTTAAAGAAAGGCATTTAATTTCCATAGAGAAAACAAACAAAACAAACAAACAAACAAAAAACACAACAAAACTGTTTAAAATCAGCTCTTAGTAACAAAAGCTCTGGAAGCAGAACACTGGCACCCTAATACAAATATCATGTGCAGTGCCCCTCTCTGTTTACAACTAAAGCCTACAAGGAAACTACAGACTGGCACTAACCAGCACAAGACAGCCAGAAACCCAGCTCGAGGCTCATCCTTTTCTCACATCTGCCAAGTACACTGACAGGGCTTTTTAATGCAGTTACCAGGGACCAGGAGGTCACAGCTCTGAGAAAAGATCAGCCTGGACGAGCCCAACAGAGAAGCTGTTAGATAGAGCATGGGTTAATCCTGGAGAAGGAACACATAAGGATTGTAAGAGCTATGGTTCATTTAAATCAAGAGATATGATTGCTTATGAAGAGCAAAACCTCAAAGTTTCTTTCACTGGTTGCCAGGCCTAAGGGAATAGCCAGCCCTCAGGCTGTGTTAAACAGACTACACGCCTCTGCTGGTCCTTGATTTTACAGTTTTTGTAACACCTGGAGTAAGGCTATGTGATCAAATAGCCCCTTTCTGGATTTCTAAGCTGTGACCTTTGCCCTAAGGGAGCACTAGAACTGCATGCCTTCTTGGCAAAGGATACTAGTTCATGTAAGGCTATGTCTTTGATAGGCCTTTCTCTCTGCCACATGCTCTGTACAACACTCTGGCACAGAAAAATGCCATTTTCATAATGTCCCTGCAAAATGCAGATAAAGACCGTAAGTTACGAAGGACTCACTCCAGCTCGGAGATGCTGCTACATTCCTTCAGGACTGCACAAAGCTTCTCCAGGTCGCTGGCTTGAAAATAACAGTCTGTCAGTCTAGGAGAAAACAAGAAATCAATAGTCCAGGCCTTCAGGATTGCAAACAAGATCGTAAACTTCATCCCTTCAGAAAGCCAGAGAAAAAATGAGGACAGCAATTAAATATCTTGCCCTTTTTTTTTTTTGTCAGCAACAACTGATAATCTGTACTTTCAGCTCATCTTCAAAAACAGAATAAAGAGACACAACAAAGTGAAGGAAAAATGCATCACAACAACAACAGAAAAAAAACAGGTCCCCAAATCCTGGATAGAAGGCTTCAGGCACAACCTCTTCATCTTCCTCCACAGGCTACAAAACAGACATGCATGCTGTGGTCAGAGCATGATCAGATATGTATTTGAACAAGGGTCCATCTTAGGATGCATTTCTCCAAAGAACAGCAGCAAATTCGTCTTGTGCCACAAGCTCTGCCACCGCCAGCTCTCCTGACTACCGTGCAGAAGCTGATGCAGTAACTGCACAATCATCATACCAGTTCTGTGAATGAGAGACTACATTCCACAATCACAGAATGGTTGAGGTTGGAAGGGACCTCCAGAAATCGTCTAGTCCAATCTCCCTTCTCAAGCAGGGTCACCTAAAGGGTGTTACACAGGATCACATCCAGGTGGGTTTTCAATATCTCCAAAGAAGGAGACTCCACAGCCTCTCTGGGCAGAGTGTTCCAGTGCTCTGTCACCCGAACTGTAAAGTTCTTCCTCATTTGGTGATGAAACCTCTTGTAGTTCAATTTATACCCATTACCCCTTGTCCTATCACTAGCCACCACTGAGAAGAGCTTGGCCCCATCCTCTTTACATTGTCCCCTCAGGTATTAATAGAGGTTGATAAGATCCCCTCTCAATCTCCTCTTCTCTAGGCTAAACAGGCCCATCTTGCTTAGTCTTAGTCCTCATAAGACAGATGCTCCAATCCCTTAATCATCTTCATGGCTGTACGCTGGACCCTCTCTAGAAGTTCTACATCCCTCTTGTACTGGGGAGCCCAGAACAATCTACTTTGGTTACTGTAGAAGAGCACAAACACTAACCACAGAGCTTCTAGTGCTGCAAGCTAGGACTGTGAGCACAAGACAAATGTTTGACTTTACCAGATCTCTTGTGATTCACCATTCAAACCTGGAGATGCAGCTTTTATCAGCTAAAGGATCTAGACATAGGAAATACATGAAATACAATCAACATTTGACACAATACCTTATTTTTTTTGAGAGAGTAGGTGTTTGTTTTTCCTCTCCAACCTGTTGGTCATCAGTAGGGTACAAAGGCTCCTCCCTGGTAAGTGTGCACAAAACCAGACAAGAATAAAACACTAATGCTTCAGTAATTTGGCAGATCCCTGGGGTTTACCTGGAACTACCCTAACCAGTGTCTTGCCAATAGCAGACTTTTCTTTCTTTCAGTAATTATCCAAATATAGAGAGTGTGGACCACTGGGGAGAAGGGGAACAAGACAGATTTCCCATAACAACTGGGTTGTCTCCCAAGACAGTCCTGATGTTCCTCTCCAGGTAAGAAGTGGGACTCAAGTGTACCACAGGAAATGCTATTTTACAGTGGAGTTCATGGAGAACAAGGGAATACATAAATGAACCTAGGGCTCCAAGAGCAACAACAAACCCCTCTCAGTTAAAACATCTGGACTGAGCTGTTTTTACTCACAGTTTTCTAAGGTGAAAAACAAAATTCCAAATTCATTTTGATTTATGAGTACCATGATAGGAAACGCACAGTGTACTGAACTAAATAGTTCTAAACACACAGAGATCTGTGAATCTGTTGGGATTTTTGCTTGGAGGTGTGGGGCTTGCTTGTGTTTTTGTTTGTTTTTTATTATTCACTATTGTTAGAGAGCATGGCTGTCATTAAACAGCCTGTTTTGCTTAGGATCCTGGGTTGAAATGTCCTCTAGAGACAAAACATAATCATACATTATAGAAGTTAGTAGCCAACTTTCTGGCTAAGAAAACCAGGAGAGAGTACTAATTTTAGATTCCAGGGGAAGGGGGAAAGTGAGGTGAACTGTTACCCTTGGTACGTAAACAAGATATAAGAACTAAACGAGATGCTGAGAAAAAAAAACACAACACGTTTCTCCACACATACTCTACCTGTGAGGGGAAGCAAATTCTCTGTCTTCTGTAAACCTCAGGACTGCAGTCTTATGACAAAGGCTAAGTGAAGAAGAAAAGCAATCAATCAATGTCACGTTCTGGATATTTAAATTAATTATTTTATGAATGCTTCATTTTGGTGATCTGTTTTGCCATGTATTTTAGTATCTGCACCCTCTCAAATTCTGGATGATGGCTCAGAAAGAATCTGCTTGCAGCTATGCATCACCATGTGTATATCTCCTTTGCACATGTTCTTCACCCACCCCTATTCTGAGGTAACTCAAAAATCCCAGAACTTAACTCTCAGACTTGTACTTTGGGATTAACCTCAAACAGGATTCTTCAAGACATACATACCTGACTTCTACCTCCATCGTCTTCTGGCAGGTATTTACTGACTTCAACAGACTGTAAATGCCATTAATAGAGAGGAGGTTGTGACTGAGGCTAAGAAAAAGAAAAATGCAAATATCTGGTTACTGAAATCACACATGCAGCAAGCACATGGAGGACTGTCCTTGTGGAAGTGGTCATGAGCGCACTGTGTGCTTGAGCTCATTGCACTTCAGAAGTGGCATGGAACAAAAGACACTGGATCACTGCTTCTTCTGAGAAAGGGTTTTAATTAAAGGGCACTTCAGCACTTCAGATGCATTTAGATCTGTTTCTGAGTAAAATGCTCTGAGCAAATTAACAACTTCACCCTGAACAGCCTCATGGGATGAGTCTCATCCTTATAGTGCTCAGAGCTACTTCTGTAGCACCGGCCTGGGTGAGGTTTTTGCCTCCTGGACCCCTGCTCAGCATCTCTGTACAGTCAAGGCTCAAGAAAAAAGGGCAACACTTACTCCAGCTGCTTTGACATTGATATCCAAGGAAGGCTTTCCAGCAGGCAACTGCAGCCTTCATCTCCAAGCTTGTTACCTGATAAACTGAGACATTTTCCAGTTAGCGGGGACTGCTTTGAACAGTGTAAGTAGCAAAGCTGTTAAAATCTGCATGCTTTCCCTTTGTTACAATTGCTCTTTTGCCTGGACTGTTCTTCTGTCCCAGAGCAATCTCCCATTTCCCTCTGCACTGAAATAACTCTAGACCAAGAGTTTTATCCCTAGAGAAACATAACTCATGCTTTAGCCCCAGAAACATCTTTAGAAAAACCTAAGTGGAAGTGCAAAGCAAGAAACCAACTGAATGAGTGTTTCCTATCCTCCTGGAAGGAAGCAAGGAAGGAAGGAAAACTGGATAACAAAGACCTCAGTTTCAAATCAGTGAGCTGGAAAACTGTGAGCTGGTTTAGGGTGTAGCTGAGTTTAAGACCCAGTCTGGAGTGAACTGTCTTGCAACAGTTATTCCTGCATTTTCCAGTGCAGACAGGCTAGAAGGAGAGTTTACAGCCAGAATCAGTTGGCCTCATATACACACAAATAAGGAACTGTAGGGACGATGCTCATTGCAGTGGGTAGGTTACGAAGTGGAACTCTCCTCTCACTTCTCCCAGCAGAGCTGGACAGCCTTAAAAAAACAAAAGGAACAACACAGAAGCCATCTGTGTCCCTTTACTGGCTCAGAGAATACAGCTTGGCGTTGCCTCCAGCATGCAGTGTTCCTTCATTAGCAGGGTCTGCTCTGCAACTGTCATCTCTAACTACAGCCCCAGGGAGCCAGAAGCTGCAGTTGTAACAGGAACTGAAAGTTGTTCAGCATTCATCTCCTGCTGAACCTCACCAAAAACCCCTAATCAGGATCTCACCAGATATAATGCAGAGTGCTGGGATCCTTCCTTGGGGTCAAACCCCATGACTCACTGCCCTCTACATCTAAATCCACCGTACCTGTCTCCTGCCCACAGTGACACAACAAGAAGGAAAGGAGGCACTTACTCCACTTCAGAGAGATGGGGACAGCTCTGGAGAATGGACACAATCTCCTTTGCATGCTGCAAAGACAGGCCGCGATCCCGTAAGCTGTGAACAGAAAGGGTTAAAGAATCATAGAATGGTTTGGGTTGCAAGGAACCTTAAAGATCATCTAATCCCAAACCCCTGCCATGGGCAGGGACACCTTACACTAGATCAGATTGCTCCAAGCCCCATTCAACCTGGCCTTGAACACGTGGGGCATCCACGGCTTCTCCCGGCAACCTGTTCCAGCGCCTCACCACCCTTATAGTAAAGAATTTCTTCCTTATATCTAAGCTAAATCTACCCTTTTTTAGTTTAAAACCATCACACCTTGTCCTATCGCTGCATTCCCTGAAAGAGTCCCTCCCCAGCTTTCCTGTAGGCCCCCTTTTGGTACTGGAGGGCTGCCATAAGGTCTCCCCAGAGCCTTCTCTTCTCGAGGCCAGAAAACCCTAACTCTCTCAGCCTATAACAAGCAGGGAGGAGGAAGTGGGACCCAGGCATTTCTGGAGTCTCTCTCCGGATAAAGACACAAAGAACCAGTGTCAAGAGAGGCAGTTTTTAGTCCCTGCTCTGCCACACCATTCTGGGCACATTGCTCCATCTCTCTGTACCCCTTGCTACAGAAGGAGTTCAGAGGGCCATGCTTGGAAAGTGCTCTGTGGGTGCAGTGCCTTGCATTGGAACTGCCCAGCTCCGCCATTCCATCCACGTGAAAGAGATGGATGTGATTGCTTGTGTTACACAGAACAGTGAGGGCAAGAACAAGAGGCATGAGAGAGCCGTTTCTTAGCTCTAGCATGCTTGGGCAGCATACCTGAGTCCCGTTCTGAGAAAGCTGGTACTCTGCTGTCTCACAGGGAAGAAAGAAAACTACATGGCTCATGCCTTTGATAACACGGGGCAAGTTGGGAATTATCAAGGCAACTCTGCCCCTTCAGGGCTGTTAGTTTGGCTAGACAGAGATTTTTAGTTTTATTTACTGAATCAGGTTTATTTAAAATATTTTCTTGTATCTCCTTCCTTAATCGCCAACACAGCTCCTATTCTTGTTCTTCTGTAGTACCTGTCATCTGCAAATCACATTAATGAGCAGGAACTTCAGTGCCTTCTCTTACCATAACTTCATATGTCTAGTTGGAATCACACATTTCTTGTTTTCTTCCCATCTCAAATCCAAAGATCTACAAACAAGCAAAATATTTGGTCTTTAGTATGCCTTCATAGAATATCTGAGGACATGGGAGCTGGTTAGTATTTTCTGCAAGTTTTCTGGAAAAAAAAAAACACAAGGTCTGTGATCCGCCCAACCCTTCCAAGCAAGGTTAAATGATTTTCAAGAGACAGAACATCCCCATCAGGAGATGGGAGCAGTCCAGCACAGGGGGTGTCCACATCGGATTTCGCTATACTTGAATCAACTGGGTAACTGAACTCCCATGCAAAGGCACTACTAAGATGCAGGATGTTTTGCCTGCACAGGGGTTTGTTCCACCAGAGAAACAGATAAACACACCCACGGGCACCAGGCTGCCTACAACAGCACAAGGCTGTTCAGACATCTGAGCAGGAGAAGTTCCTAGCTGACTCAGAGCCAGGCTAAGCCAGTTCACATATACGTGTGAAATACTGTGAGGTCTCTCTAGGACTGCAAGACACAGGGCAAAAGGAGCTCCGTATCACAGAACACAAGACTGTCTTGCAGATTCTTAATTATGGTCAAATTTACCCTTCCCTCAAATGGATGCACAAGCAGAGAGAACGTAAGAGCCAGCCAGATAATGGCAAAGTTTTCCTTTTGTTTATCCTCACATTTGGTTGCCCATTGGTTTCAGCATCAGCAGTTTTGCAATATGAAGACGGCACTTCAAGCTTATGCAGGAGCTACGGCTCTGTCTTCGTGGAACTGGCTAACAGGTCTGTGCAAAGACCAGTGATTTTGTTTACCTTTCTCCTTGCTCAGGTGGCTCCAGCTCTGCCAGATGCAAGAGCAGAAGCAATCAGTTCTGTTCCTAGAGTGGTTTACAGTGACACCAAGCTGATGGTTTAAACCAGCATAATTGGAAAGAAAAAAAAAAAGAAAGAAAAAAGCATAATAACACATATAGTTTCTTACCTTTGAACTTTTCCAGACGTGCCAGAAAAATTTATTATCACAACGTCCTTCCTGAAAATGAGATCAAAGCCAATGTTAGGACGCAGGTGGAAGGATGCCATTTCTTTTGTAGTGGTGCTCAGTAAGGACTAAAGCTGTTGCCTGTGTGCTAAAGAGAGCCTCAATGTCTGCCATACCAGCACATTTCCACAGGCAAGTCAAAAAGCAGCCATGGGGCTAGAAGGCAGCAGGATAGCCCATGTGTTGAACTAGGGCTGCAGTACACACAGAAGAGTAACATGATTAAGGAGAAATGGGTGGGGATTTTTTTGTTGAGGCCAGCAATTTGTTGGAAAGAGTTTCTGTAGAAACTCCAACCCAGCCGGAAAAATAAATGTTGTATGCACTTTGACTTCCCCTGAGTTACACCAACAATTAACTTGGCCTAGTAAACTTACAGTCTAAGCACATATGCTAGGACTTAAAAATTTTCCCCCTTCTCTGTTATTCTGGACCTATGAAAGCACCAAAACCTGTAATCTAAAGAACACATAGACACTGCTACTTTTTGGTAAGACACACTTTTTTGGTAAGCTTAGCTGGTTTGTAGTGAATTTATTCTAGCTGATAAAGAATTTCCTGGTTGAGATATTGCAGAGCTTAAAAGCAAGTTTAGATTCTGTTGTATATGAAAAAATATTACACTTGCAAATCAATTTATAGACAAAGAACCCTATTAAAAATACAAACAGGAAGTCTATAATATAATCAAATCAAATTTTGTTTCACACAGAAAACAAAGGAATAAAAGTCATGCTTCATTGATTTTGATTAACAAACAAGTAAGCTGTGTCCATTCATTTATAAAGTCATCACTGAAAGAGACAACATATTTGTTTTGTAACAGCTCTCATGTACTGGTACCTGACGTGCAGTTCTGTAGCATTTTGACACGTGACAACTTCCTTTGCCAAAATGAGAACAGCATTCAAGGAAAGATTGTTGTTGCTCAGACTGTGAATATCAGGAAGAATACAATCTCAGATGCTGGACCCAACAGCATGGTTATTTGTTACACAAATGCTCTCTGCCGCACACCCCAAATACCCCAAAGTACACATTCTTTTAGTTACAAGGTTTCTCCAAAACTTCAGAATTTTGCATTTTGACCCAACAAAAGCATAATCACATCATAGTTTTCTCCGCAAGCTATAGCTCCTATGCTCTCATATAGCATCAGATACCCTTCTGCTATGTGCAATAAAAGAACCATTAACTATCTTTGGTCCAAAATGTAGGGGTTGTACTTCATAACTGCATGACTACACAGTACAATTAAATCCTATTATAACAAATAATTCAATTATGTAGGGCGTATTATAGCATGGTCTAAACCTTCAGACATAAAACATTCCTGAAACCACAATACTAGCAGCCTCTGAGGATGTACTCTTTAACTGTACATTTATGCTGTTTCATTACTTGTTGCAACTCACTAAACATGAAACACAAGGTCTTGCTTCTACAGATCCTCTACATGTTCTCAGGACCACAGGGCACCATTCCTATGGACCTCAAAGGAGTCATCCCTAACAATAACACTGTCTGTGTGTAACAGAAATGTGCGAGTGAATGTGACTTACAAATTGCAAGTATCAACCCTTACAAAGACATCTTTACAGCTCCACTCTGATGAGGACTTAAACTCTCTCTGATGCTATGCTTGGCTTCATAGTGGCTACCATTTTTAATATGTTAATTGCATTTTTACTTACTCTACTTTCTTTAGCTTTTCCATTCTGGAAAACAGGTCCAACACCCTCTTTACCTCTAGATCCCGTATCCGATTGTCCTGCAAGCTGCACACAGATTCTCATTAATACCGCAGGCCCCAGGGAATGAGCAATTGATTTCAGCCACATTGTCACAAAAAACTTACTTTATTTCCTCGAGCTGGAGGCACTGTGAGGAAGCCTGGACCAAATTAGTCAGCCCCTCAGCTGTGATGTTCCCGCCTGTCAACCTGAAAAAGGAAGAATTGTTCAAATCAAGAAGAAGGAAGACTAGCATCTATGCAGTGTGTGGCAAGCCCGTCTCAGCTGTGTGCCTGTGCTGCACTTTTAGCACACCAACACAGAGCAGATGCAGCCCGACTGCCACCTACAACCGACTTCCTGCTGCTCTTTAACCAGGACAATGCAATCTTCCTCTTGATATTAGGTGGCAGTATAAAACAAGAGCCACACATATCTGTGCTGTTGTGCAAGGCTCTGCATCCTTGAGTGATTAACCTGCCAGTCAGAAACACAGCAGGGGAGGCTCTAACCTTACAAGCAAAGACTTACTCTAGTTTCTTCAGGCTCCCCATTTCTCGTAAGCTCTTTGAAAGAGCAGCAGCAAAGTCATCACCAAATCTCCTACTTCGAAAGCTAAAACGTAAAGAAAAGGGAAAAAGGTAAGCACAACAAAGAACAAAATCAGCTAGTCCACAAAGCAGGTTAAAATACGACAACAAACTGTATGTGTTGAATGTATTTTATAACCATTGTTGTGTTACGCTCTTTCTTGCAGCATCTGTTTGGAAAAAAAAAAAAAGAAAAAAAGAAAAAAAAATGAAACTTGTACATCAACTGCAAGTATCTAAAGGAGAGAAGGCCTTTTGGTACAGTGGCATTATGTGTAGCTGCTGCCACAGACACCAAGAGGAAGCACAATCGCATGTCCTAACAGAGTATGAATCATGGAGATCTAATCATGGGACCAAGGCCAGGTTCTGCTCATGGTCACATGGGGACAAACCAAGCTCGTGCAGACTGAGAATATCTAAAAGCTCCTGAGCAAAGAGTTCCTGAGTTACAAGAGGGTTGACTTCAGTACAGATGCTGTAAAAGTCTGGGTAGCAAACTAGCCAGAGTTTTCCAGAATATAAAAGACAAAGTCTGAAGGAAAAGTACCTCTTTTATAGAAGTAACCGATGTTGGAAAAATTAAACAGGTAAGCAGGTAAGCTTTTAGGCACAGAAGTGCTCCTACGAACCAGCTTCAGGACGTACTGATTACAGGGTGTGTTAGTGCACAGCAGCCTGAGTCACATCTCCCACAGCATGGAGGGAGCCCTGGGAGCAGAATCCCATCCCTGGCCCTGCTGCCTGTGTGCCTCCACCAACTTCTCTGAAACCAGAAGGGCTCAGGAACAAGCTGCAGGGATGTGGTGGAACATCACTCTCCTTTTTGACTGAAGACATGGCCTGAGGTCCCTGGTAACACACCTGAGGCAACACTGCTCCTTTAGACAAGCAACATGCAGCTGAAACAGCACTCAGAGCATTTGCATCAAGCGGACTGTAACCTTAAACAGGCACAGGCTTGAGAGTTTATGAGCTGTGGAAGAAACCCGCCCAAAACCCTGTTCATTTCTCCTAATGGAAGGTAACAGCCCAGCCAAGCTCAGGAGTCTGCCTAATCTGCTCTGTGAGAGCAGGAGGTTCTGCACACTGCCCTGTGGCCTGTGTCAGCCATTTAGAGTTGGGATATACCATCAGACAGCTTTCCTAACAGTAAATTAAAGAGTATTTCCTATTCTCCTTAGTGGAGACAGAAAACACTCAATTACTGCCATTTTTTGCAAATATATCAATACCCAAAAATACCAGTTTTCACTTGGGAGCAGACAATGCTATTCCCTGCAGCCGTTTCCCACAGCCTGGATGCGATCCCCTGCCAGTGATCCTTGCTGCTCTCACCAGGCAAACCTCCTGGCAGCCAGACGTGCTCCTCAGAGCCTTCCCACAGCATGTCAGCTCATCAGCAGTGCGCACCCTGACTGCTCCCCGTGAGTAAATTCCAGATATATTCCTCTGAGTTATTCATAGCAATACAGAAAGAGACCCATCCCACAACGCTATCCCAAGAGACCGTCCTTGGAAAGTCCGTCCAGCATTACAGCAGAGCACTGACAGAGCACTCAGGATACATTTGTGATCTGTTCATCTGGTTTCTGGTGATTTGATTCTGTGATTCTATGACTTCACTTAGGTCACAAGTTTCTCATTTGCTTTCGAGTTTCATCCTACCTTTCTAACGTCAGGAAATACCTATAACTTTCTCCCTTATCTATTAGGCTAACTACCCTGTTCCTTGACTGGTTTAGTCAAAACAAAGATACAAACAAAAAACAGCCGTAATGGATTGATCCCCTTAATATCCACCAATCACTCAGAAATACATTATTTACTAAATTTCTTCAGTATCAAACTTATGCTGTTCAGATCAGAACTTCTCACACCTTCTTTCCCTTCCTTTTAAAACATAAACACTAGGTTTGCCCTTCCAGCCCCTTAGCTTCTCCACCTACCAACACACGGGCATGCAGTACATTTACCTCAAATGCTCCACGTTTTTACAGCTGGCCAGAACCTCCAAACAGCCAGCGTCCATGAGGCATCCTGCAAAATCCAAATGAGTCAAATCCTGGCCCGAGTTGATGACGAAAACCAGAGCCGACATGTCGAGAGGTGTCAGTCTGAAGTTTTTAAACTCGTACTTGAAATTCAGTAGGCTCCCAATGTGCTGCGCTACTTTGAGGTCTTGAGTTTCAAACGTGCAATGGCAGAGCTCAATGACTTTGGGCCCTGTCAGATGAGTGGCTGCCAGTTTCTTGAGAGACTGCAGGATTGCATCTTGCTTATCCTGCACCCAAGCTTCATTTTGTTCAGCTAGCAACATGAGAAACGTCCTACACTCTTTCGATGACAGGCCTGACAGGAAGATGTGAAAACTCTCTATGAACTCGGTCTTTGCTTCATTCTTTAAAGTCCACTTTGACTTCAAAGAGAATTTCTTCTTCAGGTAGCTCTTGTCCACCCTCTTGTTTATCATGAGACACAGTGCGGCAAAAAACTCCTGCAAGCTCAAGTGCACAAAGGCATAACCAGCCTCTGGGTGAGTGCCACTCGTCTTCACCTCAAAGACAGTCAGCAGACCATGCAAGGAAGCAAATTCTTTCACGTCTTCTGGAATATCACTGACATAAAATACAAGCTTCTTATCTTCCAGGCCTTTCAGTGCAAGATCACAGAGACCCAAAATAGCCTTCTTGTTACAGTTCAGCTGAGTTTCCTCATCAACTGCATGCTCTCCCTGCTGTTTGTTTATGAAGATGAGAAGCATTTTTATATAAAACTGTGTCATAGTCTGAGGAAGCTCTACACTCATCTGATGTTTAAGAAGCAAATACTCCAAGCAGATGCAGACAACATAACACAGAGCAGGGATCAGACACATGCTGAGGAGCTTAGTGTTGTTCTTCAGGTGAGCAATGGCTTGTTCTTTGAATGAATGATGATGAAAATAGTGGCTGACATATTCTTCAACCTTCTTGTGATCAAATCCCCAAACTTCTGCTAGAACATCTACTGTGTTTAATAAGAAGTCTGGTAGTCTCTTAGGTCGGCTGGTAACCAACACTGTGCAACCAGGAAGGAGCTTCCCATGACAAAGGTCTGCAAAGAGCTCAGATATGGACATATGAGAGGGAAGTGTCAGGCCTTCCTTAGAAGTGGATGACATGTCCATGCTACCTGTGAACTCATCCAGCCCGTCAAAGATGATTAATGTATGCTGTGCATTTTCCAGGAGGTGCTGGAACACTGCATCGGGGCTCTCTTCTGGATGAAGAAACAGGTCAAACAAAAGCTCCTTCAGAGTCAATTTTCTTTTTAATAAATTCAGCTGACGAAACTCAAAAAGGAAAGTGAAGAGAAACTGATGTAAGACACCTTCTGCCCATTTCTGACAAATCCTGTGCATCAGCATGGTCTTGCCTGTACCCGGTCTACCAAACAAAAAGATCAACTTAGTTGTACCCGATCGGACCGCACTGCTAAACAGATCTGACACTCTCATGGCTGTATCCACACATTCTTCTGGTTCAGGGGCACTGGGCAGATCCTCTCTGGGTTTATCTGTTCTCTCTTTTAATCGGGAGGCTTTGCTTTGTCGAATAACAAGATTGACAAAGGCTTGGTTGAAAGCCAGAGGCTGCATTTGTTCCTGTGCTGCTGCTCCTGCTGCTCTCCTGCTTCCGTATCTCTGACGGACTGTATCAATGAGAAGGTGCCGGTAATTTTCAGCTGAATCTGAGAGAGAAGACAGAGTGAGTTGAGGGTGAAAAGGTTAGGTAGTTCTGAGATGTGACAGATCAAAAATATTGCCGCTTACAGAGAAACACCACTCTGATCAGAGGCTGCTCCACAGAGCTAGAGGTAGAGATGAACAATTTTGAAAGCATAAAAATAACACGGAATTTTGCCTATTTTTGCACAGGGGCTGACAAAGCGGGGAGAAAATTCAGGAACAAGGTGAAATAGCTTCATATAAACACTAAGTCTTATCTCTTTAAGATGAGAATTAGTTATTGATGTTTATGCATATGTGGGCTGTTCACCAGCCCTCTGCTTGCCCATGCTGGCCTTGTGCCACACTTGCTCAACTTTCTGAATGTCACAACAGACACTTCCTGTGCTGTGAGGCTGTGTTTTTAAGATTCTGTAACAGGATATCTCTTTGTTCCCCTGCCTCTCTACTGAGACCTACTTCGCAGGCCACTTCATTTCCAACATACATGCACTTAAATGATGCTGCAAAAGCACATCAGCACCTCCAGCCAGGCAGCAAAGCAATAACAAAGCAGCAGTCCCCATTCAGCACAAGCAACCAGCTGTGCTTGTATACACACACAACCATGTGTTGCTGTTCTCCTAAGAAACCACACACATTTTTAACACGCTAGACAAACCGTGGGATATAAATTGTATTTAAATTAAACTATGTCTCCTGATTTGGCTTAAAAATAATAATAAAGGGATGACCAACAGCTGAACGCTTTATAGGCGTATCAGGCTTTAAGGGAGATGGCATATGCTATACACATCTCTTCTCCTCAGGTAGATTTAATACACCTCTGAAATGGACGTGGATGTTTCTTGTTATTTGCTAGGTCCCACTGTCCATACATCTTCTAGCCTGTTGCATTGAGTTTATGCAGTCACTAAACAAAATTTTCCCTCAATGCAGGAAGTTGATTTTTTGAGTGCTTTTGCAAAGAAGTTTAACAGGTCCTTCCCTGGAGGGAACCACACCATCGTTCTACTTCTGGAGTATCTACATACCCAGGCGTTTCTGTTTAGCATCCTTATCACAGATGGCGCTGCTGCTACGGCGGCGGCGAGCAAATCCTAAAACGTGAAAAGTCAGAAATACGTCAAAACAGCACTTCCAATGTCAACTTATTTAGAGCTGGGCAAGACACTCCAGCAAAGCATTCAGGGAGCTAAAAACAAAAAAGTAAAATCGGAGAGACAAAACTATTTGCAAATTCAGGCTGAGTTTACAAAACAGTTTTTGCAATTGTTGAAGTAAATGCAGACATGCATCTAGATATAGAAAATCAGCTTGGACTGGTCCTCAAGAGGCTAAAGCATCCCCTTGTCCAAGCCTGGATACTCTACAGCTCTCAGGGGTGATGTAGGGGTCTGGGCTGGTTTACTGACCTTCAGTAATGGAGCCCCCTGAGCTCTCTAGGCAATTCATTCCAACACTTCAGTTTATATAGGCTTTCCCAGGGGATAACATCAATCCTGCCTACCCCAGTGTGATTTACTACTTTCCTATTCAACCTACTTGATTGTCTTTGCAGAGAACTTAAGCAGGGCCTTGCTCCTCCATAAGGAACACATGATTAGATACAAGGATTCAACATTTATCTGACACTGGAACATTGACTGCACTTCACAGAGCAGTGAATAACCAAATCTTATCATTCTCAGTTAAAAACAGCTGGGACATCAGAAGTAAGGAGATGCAGTGGTACAAGTTCCTTGGGGAAACCTAACTTTGAAGTTCAACAGGAAACAATGTGCATACTAAAAGGCATATTTTGCAAGATGCGTGATGTTTAGTAAATGATGTTTAGATCAATTCCCATTTGCTGAGAAATGTAAGTGCTAAACCACAACAGAACCTTAGCTAAGAAGTATCATAACAACCTGTCAAAAAGCATTCTAGGAAGTGACCCTATTGGCACCACAGATGCTGTAATGAAAACAAACAAAAAAAAAAAAAATAGGTGCATTCAATTCTGGGTTCAAGGTAGGACACATAAGTAGATAAAACATTAAGGTCTGCAGACAGCCTAATCTAAGATTTACACCATGGACGAAGTGATCCTGAGCATACGGAAGAAGCTTGGCAGATTTGAGACAGATCATAGAATCATTATTATTGGAAAAGACCTTCAAGATCATCTGGTCTAACCATCACCCTACTACCAATGTCACCCACTAATCCATGTCCCTACGCAGCAGGTCCAACCTTCCCTTAAACACTCCTAGGAGTGGTGCACTGTACCAGCAGGGAGCACTGGGGGACGGAGCTGTCATGAAAAGCTGCCTGGCATTTCCCAAGGCTGACCACACCAACCTCGCTGGCAAGTCTTTTCGTAGGCCAGAAGATGCATCTGCTTTGAGTGCAGGAATGCACAAAAACAGCTCTGTTATCCCAAGGGAACAGTTATTTCTGAAGAACTCACAGCCCACAGATTTCCTGGTTAATTCTCCAATTGTTTATGCAGCTCTCTCAGATACAGAGAATGTGGAGAGCTGAGAGAGGGATAAATCCTACTTTTCTTAATTAGTCCCAATACCTTTCAGCACTATTTTCAGATTTCTGTTCCACCAGCAACTGCTGAGATCAACAGCCTATAAAAAACAGAGGCACAAGCATCTCTGTGACCACACGAATGGTTGGAATTGCAAAGGGCAGGTTGGGAGATAAGGATTAAAATGAGTAATGCCAGCAGAGCTGGACAAGCCAGGAAGTGATCACTGCTCAGGAAGTGCAGTGCTAAAAGCCTACCTCTTTCTGGCCAGGAGCAGGAAATGCAAGATGCAAGGTCTAAGGTACTGAGAACACTGGCAAACCTCAGCAAGAAAGACAGGCAGCTCTGCAAGAAGCTCCTGCTGCTGTGAGCGTGAGCGCCCAAATTCACACAGCAGGAACAGGAGCACTCCCTGCAAAACTAAGAGCATCTTTTCCTTCAAATTGCCTATTTTTCACCAGTGGGCAATCCGGCACCAAACCCGCTCCCTGACACCAATGTTAAGCACCTCTAGAGGACCCAAGGCTTGCACTTCGCTCTTTGCACTGCCAGGGTGATGGCTCAGTGGCTTCTCTGCTCTGCAGCCTGCAGAACACAAGGCTTCATTTCCTGCTGCTTTGTTTTCTCTCAACACACTTTGCAGAACACAGAAACCTGATGGCAGCTTTCTGTGTAAATGTGAATCGGTGGATGGCCTGGGTTCTTTTTGCTGCAGTCTCCTCCATTTACCCACTTGGAAAGCTGGATGTTAGAGTAACATCCATTCTGTCTCTCTTCTGTGAGATTCTTCACCTGGGGAGGGCCTGGGCTGGTCTTTCAGTTCTGGAAGTTGAAAGACTGGTGACTGAGGTGGCAACTCAGAATTTAGCAGCCTCCAGTTCTTCCAGTAGCTGTTAAATGGAGGACCAGGGACATCACTCCATAGTGGCCCACACCTTCAGCATCTTCACATCGCACCAAAGGCTTTTGTCTGACATTCAGGGATTGATGTCACTGCAAAGCACTAGGGGAAGAGGAGGGATCTGGAAAACAAATCCCTCATTTCATTATCTGCAGAGTTAGAAGGCCGAGTACTAAGGCTAAGAGTTAGAGGTACTAAGTTCATCCCTGAAACAAGCCCTAGAACTACTACTACCTCTTCTTTTAAGCTTGGATACCCACACTCCTAGAATGGTTTCTGGTGGATCAACTCTAGATTGTCTGTCTGAGCTTTCTTTAAAAGCCAAACCAACTTCCTCCACCTATCACTGAGCCAACCACAGTATAGAAGCAAAAAGTAGGGGTTTTGGAAGGTGAGAGGGAGATTCCCTCAGCTAGAGAAACTGAGTGGGTTCCTTAGCAGAGTCAGTGCTAACAAGGCTTTTCTGAAACACAGGGAAAGAAAATGAAGCAGGGGAAGTTCATTTGAAAAGCAACAAAACAAGAAAAATAAAACCTGAAGTTGCAGTGGTTTCCCACACCTTGCCAGTGCTGTGGTTTGTTGCAGCCTTACCTTTTGGCACAGAAGACCTGGCACTCACATCTATCCGTGCTTCTTGTTTCTGGCTCAAGTTACCTAAAGGAGTTGGATTGGAAATTAAACACAGTTATCGTCAGCACCCTGCTTTTGGGATCTGGGGTGCTGCTGACCTGATGAAATCAAACAGCAAGCAGCTTGCAACACATAGAGTGGTTTATAACAAGACTCAGTATAAAGGCTGATGCAGCACAGCCAGGTTTCATGCTCCCTGTCTGATCTCCTCACAGTTTGCCCCAAAATACAGTTAATCTCTGTTTTCACGGGAGGTGTGAAACAGCTCTTCTGTACGATACACGCAAACGTGGAGTGTGAGCATCTTTGGCTGATCTAAACCCACACTGCAGCCAAAAATGGAAGCCCTACTCATCCCTGGTCCTGCAAAGGAGGTGTTTCTCTGATGAAACCCTCAGCGAAGTCAGTTGGCAGCCCAGCCAAGGACCCCTTTCTGCCTCACTGCACAGCAGCACACAGATGTGTATTGCAAGAGGGAGGTTCAAGCTGCCAGGAACCTCCACTCAGCAACTGCAGCCCCACAGAATACAGCGACAAAACTTCAGAAGAAGATCTCGCTCAAACTAAGCGGAAATCTGCATAACACCAGTTCAGACAAAATCACGTCTTGAAGCACGGCTCCACAAAAATCAGACAGGAAGCCTTTGTACACGAGCTCCTTTCACTGTCACTTCCAGCATTTCCCAACTGGGAGTGCAGGCCTGTACTCTGGTATTTTGGTTCAACAAGTCCAAGAGCAAGGTGCTGCACCTGGGTGGGAGCAATCCCAGACTGGAGGACAGGCTGGGAGAAGAACTCATTGAGAGCAGCCCTGCACAGAAGGACTTGGGGGTTCTTGTGGATGAAAAGCTTGACATGAGCCAGCTGGGGCAGCACAGAGGGACTGTCACCTCTCACTGACGAAGCACTGAGTGCATAAGCAAGGGCACTGGCAGAATCACGGCCTAGCCTTGTCTGGTGGCTTCAGGGGGGCCAAGGTGCTGTTCCTGTCTGAAGACAGACAAAGAAAGCTGGCTGAGCACCATTACCTTCTTCTGCAGAACTCATAAGCAGTATCTCCAGCTCCAGGGGGAGGTCGAGCTCCATGCAGAGGTGCTGCACAAACTGCTTCCAGGTGTCAGGGCCATCTTTCTCCAGCAGGTCAAGGAGCTCTGAGACTTTTTCTCTGTGGTCGGTGATGCCATCCAAGTCCCTCAGCGTGGCCCCTGGGAGGAAGTGCTGGGAGGTCGTGAGCAGCCAGTCTTGATGGTGACTGAGGAACTCCACCAGCTGGGGGCGGATGCTTGCTATGGCTGCTTCCAGATTGAGACCATCATTCTGGAGTAGGGGCTAGGGGGATGAAAGCAGAAAGGGTAGTGATGGGCGTGGGAACAAGAGATGCTCACCCACACGGTCCTGCTGTTATTCAGCCAGCATGGCCCTTGCTGGTTCTGTCTACCCCCTTGGTCCACCTAGGGTTTCTTATCTGCCTTACCCTGATGGTGTTACATGGAAAATCCTAGCCCAGACAAGAGGTGGTGCAAGGGCTGCAGTGTTTGCCTGCACACTGTGGTAATTCAAGGGTCAGAGGCAAATAACAAGAGTTGGTCTCTCTGGAGGCAGCCAGGGAGAAGCTCTGTTGACACCTGTATTGATGCAGTGATCTGACTCTAAGAGCCAGGTGTCTCCCAGCACAAAGGGCTCAGGAAGTCATTCTTGCTACTCATTTTATGGGGATAAACAACACTTCTGCCTTGGTGACATTGTGACCAACCTCTTCCACTTCCTTCCAGCAGCAAAACCATGCATAAACATTTTCCTACCTGCATTGCTGTGTGGTCAGCCTCCTTCCAGCTGTCCTATGTGCAGTCCAGCAGCATATTCAAATACAAAGGTGGTTTCTGCTTCATACCATGCCAAAGGAGTGATCTGTTAGCGGCAGGGTTTCAGCACACAGCATCACCCCACTGCATGGCGTGTGCCTGTACACTGCAGCCTGACTTGGTGGGGATGCCTAGGAGAAATAACAAGAGGTCAGTCTGTAGATATGAAAAGGCACAGGCAATCGCACAGGTCACTAATCTAGAAAAAGTCTGTCTTTGATCCTGAGATAGCTGTGGAGCTTTCCATCTCTGGGTTGCAACCTCAACCCAAATCCACAGTGACCATGACATGTGAATATTTGAGGATCTACTAGCCTGGCTGGAGCTGGTCATCTCTGTCAACCTGCTGCTGTCAGCCCCTCCACAGAAGGTGACTCAGAGCAGCAACAGCTTGCTCAAGTCAGGCGGTCACACCAGAACGCTTGTGAAAAGCTGATTTCTGAGGCTATGCAGCTCTCTCAAGAGCGTTTCAGGTGCAGGGGGCTGAAGCCATCTCCTGTGCCATCCCCAGGCCTCTCAGCAGAGCCAGCAAAGGGAGCTGTTTGTCCCTGCCCTGGGGATGGCACTGGCTGAAGTCCAGCCACTGCAACTGCAGGGAAAGGAACGCGGAAGGAGATTACCATCTGCATGCCCGGCACAGGATAAGGCACCTTCAGGACCATGCCACTGCACTATGCCCAGCAACCTGCTGCCAGGAAGGCTGCCTACACCGAAGTCTAAAGGCAGCTCCAACTGCAAGTACCAGCACCATCTTTGCAGAATGGCTGAGAAGCAGAAGCCCCACTGACTCCCTGGCTATCTGGAGGGGATAATCCCTCCAGGTCCAAGACTGCTGCACGTTAATATGTTTGGTGTGGAAAAATACCCCCAGTTGCTGGAAAGTCCTCTGGGTCGGGGCAAATGAGACACTGGCCCATGCCCAGTCTTGCACCATCACACTGACAGATCTGATAGATGTCCTTTGTGCAAGGAGCCCCTCATCTCCCGCAAGCCCCAGGGAGCCTGCATGTGCAACTGTTTCCGGCCTGAGGGCAGCAAAACAAAGAGAGTGAGTCAAAGAGCTCCAGCTTCTAGCCACTGACACAATGAGCATCCTCCTTCTGCTCTGCACATGCAAAAATCTGGGTTTGAGAGAAGGCCCCGAAACCAAGCAGTGGTGCCTCCCAGGAGGTCTGCATTTAAGTGGGTATGCAGAGGAATGGGGATGGGACAGCGGCCAACCTAGTTCAGCACAAAGGCAAAGAGCTGGTAACGCTGTTGAGCAGAAGCATTTTGCTGGGTGGAATATTTGCCTCATCAATCCAACACGGTGCGTGCGATGCCATTCCCTGGTGTCGCTTCTTGGGCAACCCAGCAGCAAGCAGGCACCCCACCACCACCAGGTTGGAGCCGTTCCGGGGAGCCCACCTTAGCGTTCAGCCCTCCGCTCTGATCATGCTGGTGTCTTCATTAAATGTAAGCCGCAGGTTTCAGGCTCTTTATTTTTGCCTTCTTCTTGACCCAGCCAAGGAGCAAAGTGGGAGATTTCTGTGCAGCAGAGCAGGGAACTCAAAGAGAAGGGGAAGACAGAAAGGCACTCTACTCTGGTGGGAGAGTCTCCTCTCTTTCCATCGGGGAGAACTGAATTCATTGGGGAGTTAACGCTGGTGCCAGAGCCCTGCCGCTCCCTGGGGACGTGGCACGGGGAGAACATCACCTCCCAGCTCGCTGCTGGGCATGGCGTGCACCCAGGAGCAAAGAGCAGGGCTCCAGGCTGGCGCACGCGAGATCGAAGTGCTCAAGCCATTTGCCCCGCTCGAGTTTAAGAGAGTGGGGAAGGTCTAGCTGGTCTCTTCCATTCCTCTGCTCCAACAGCCAAGCAGACGCCTGGTAAGAGCAGAGCCGATGATACCGTGTGCTCTTTTGCTAGTCTCTGACTCTTCAAGTCAACCTGTGACAATGGTTGGCTGTTGTGCATATCCTCGTAAAATGTGATAATGCAGCATCACCGAAAAAAAAGACTATCTGGGTTCCCATTCCAGCTCATGCTTTCGAGATGTGTTACATAAAGTGTGAGGAGGCTCTGGGATCTATCAAAATGGGGGCAAACATACCGATTTGTAAAAATACCCTAAATGCCTGCCATTCATATTCTAATGAAAAATGAAAGCAACAATAAAAAAATCCTGATGAAATGGCAGGAAACTTGAGCCTAGCTAGAACCAACGCTCTTCCTGGACTATTTCTGTGATGCCAAAAATGGAAGAACCGTGAATATTGCTAGAAATGACTCTGCAAGTTTTCGTTCAAAATGTTTTACTGTGAAACTTATTTTACACTATCGATTATACCAAGAACACTTTTCCTATCACTTAAAACATACGAAGGAAACCATGTCTCAACTGGAAAGCTTAAAAAGACAAAATATAAATGCTTCAAATTCAAATTGTGACTTGAAACTTGAAACAAACTGTAAAATGACAGGGCTTCCTGCACAGCAAACTTAAAATCCAGTAGCCTGACAAGCTAACACTAGTGATTATCATTTTATGTGTTCTCTGGCCAAAAACTAGAAATCTGTAGACAGCAATGCCCTGGCTTTATTCCCAATACGATGGAAAACTATCTGCTTATTAACACCATATTAAAAACTAAAATAAAAAACAGACCTTAACACCAATGACAACTGTAAGTCATTCAGGCAGAGCAGACACATGAATTAACGATAGACTCATACTGAAGGACAAAACAACCCTGAAAAGCCAGATGAAAGCCAATACTATACCACACAGCTCTACCACTATCACCAGACCACCAGAAAAGATGGGCGGCAACCTGCAGCACAATGCCTCTCAGCTCGGTATGAAGTACAAAACTACCCTCCCAAGAGCCAGAAAACAATGCATCAGCAGAAACCCCACTAAAACAAAATGCAAAAATACCCCCCCACACACCTTGGCATTCACACCATTCCCAGATACGACAAATAAAACTGAAATGTGAAGCTCCCTGTTGCAAATCTGCTAACTTCTTGCGTGCCCTGAGTAGCTTGTGCTACTTACCAAAAGCCCAGAAATGGCGCAGCAGCAGCACCGAAAATCAAGGGGGAATCAAAAAACAAGGGAGCTGGGGGACAACGTCCACTGCCTTGAATTCACTGCTCTCACAACGCACAATGTCTTTCCGTGTCTTTTGGGACTTGGTGAGTAACAAAGTACAAAATGAAAGTAAAGAGACAGGAATTCCCCAACCCCACCTCTTCTCAACTGTGATATAAAAAAAAGAACAACAGATGATGCAAAATACCCAACAAAAACAACCGAGAATTGTTATCCTATTCTAAAATCTACAGCTACATGATAATTTAGGTAAAATATTTAGGGATTGCTCCAAACAAACCGGATTTGAGGGCAAATATTCTCACTGGAGTAAGCTCTCACTTGGTTTGGTTAAGGCTCTTACAATAGAGATATTTTTATTTAAGCAAATTAGTCTGATTATTCTGGCATAAGGAAAAAATATTTATTTAACATTTGCATCGTGCCTAAGAGAAAAAAAGTGACCTGTATTTCCTTTGGACCAGGTTTAAGTGAGAATATAATATGTGAGAATGGATGTTTTGAAGAAAAATTCCATGTTTCTGTGTGTGCACAGAGAGCTACAGATCTGGCCACCTATATGGTGACAAACAAGGTACTATTAAAATCCCTCTAAGTGCCCAAGAAAGCCAGCCTGGGTAGTGCACGGCCCCATCTGCCTTCTCTGCCCCACACAGCAATACCCACAAAATGTGGCCGGTGCCAGCCAGGCCAGCAGCTGCAGCAGGACTGCCAGCACACAGAGCAGCCGTGCAGTGCGAGGGGACCAAACCTTCGTCCTGCAAACTGGCAGTTATGTGCTCAAAAATTCCTCCTCTCGTGTTTCTCTGATACGTTGCTCTGGCTTGCAAAAACGGCAGCACTTGTGTTGTTTCTGTTTGACTGAAGCAACCGATTTCAGTGCTTACTGAATGAATCACTTTCTGACACACTTCTCACGATGCACTCCGAGGAAGCTTGACCCAAAGGGGTCAAGCTTGACCTAAGCACAAAAGCCACTTCTAGCAGCAGGTCCGACCTCGGGTTTGGAGAGGGGAAAGCTGGGGGCCAGCACAGGCCCCCAAGCCCCTAGACCACCAGGAACGAGCTGGGGCTGCGCTGGGCTCCCCGCGGCTGGCCAGGATCTCTGCCCCAACACCTTTCCAGACAATGCTGCGACAGGACAAAGGCCCAGGAGTTGCTGGAGGATGTCTGCGCCCCAACACTCGCCCCTGCTCCGGATGGCCAACACAGCGAGGAGCCGAGTTGGGAGCCACAGTGGGCACCAGCCCCTCGCCCTTCCCCAGCTTGACACCACGGGCACCCACCAAGCACAACACCTCCGCCCTCACATCCGTGCCACGACGCTGCCGCACACGAGGGGCGCAGATACCTCACCCAGGACCCCACATAGTGATAAGAAAGGGAGGGCAACCCAGCACCCCAGCGAGCCCCCCCGTCCCTCCCGGGGCCGCCCTCCCGCAGCACTCACCCGGCCGCCTGCCCTGCCTTGCCCGGCCGGCTCGCATCGCGCCGTGAGCTCGGGGCTGCCCCACCGCGGCCGTCCGAAAGCGAAAGCTGCGGGGAAAAGGCTTTTCCAGGAAAGCACGTGGGGCTGCCGCTGCGGCTCCCCGCCAGGGCCGGCCCTGGCGACGCGTGGCTCTCGGTGCTGCCCTCACAGCCTGCCCGCGGCTGGGCTCCCCTCAGCCCCCGGCGGGCGGGGCCGCCATTTTGCGGAGGGGCTGGCGGCGAGGGGCCGCAGCCCTCACTGGCAACCACCCTGTGGTGCGAAGGAGGGCTGGGTGCTTCAGGCTCCTTCCCTCAGCACTGGAGTGCCTGCTCTCTGCTTAGGTTGTCTGTTTGGGCTTAGCCCTCACACCCCATGTCCCCAGGTGGCACACCGCAGCAGGGCGAGGCGCCTCCAAAAAAAGTGTATTTTCAACCATTTCTTTTCCATTAGTACTCATCACTCTAATGGGTTGTCATTCAAGAAGAGCAGGTGGCTCCAGCTTGTCAGAATTTTTTCCCCATGGTCACAAAGAGTGGGGAAACATCACCTCTGGAAAGCTGGGAGCACGGACCACCAGCCTTTGGCCAGCACCAAACCTGCCAGCAGCAGCAGTGGGCAGGGTGGAGGGAGGTGGAAAGTTGCCACCTCTAGTGGTGACACATGGAAATCTCAATAAAAAAAGTAATTAAGCAGGTATTCTTTATTACAGCACCAGGTGTGTGGCAGATCGCTCCGCCTAACACACACAGGGTTACTGGCAGTGTGCTTATGTCAATGGCATATATACATATATATAAACATTTTCATTTCATTTCGTGTCTCCTGCATATTCATTAAGTCTCCACAGACTCATTAACATAGAGTAGAGTCTCATTAACATAGATTGAGTCTCATTAACAGACTCAATCACATACGCATAGAGTCCTTGGGTGGTCATCCAGCATACTCTGGTGGTCTTTTGATGAAGGCCAAAAATCTTCCTCGCTGCTAAACTTCTGACCCTTCCTTTCTCTGACAGACTTAAAAAGCCCAATCCAGTTCTTGCTGGTTCTATTACCTGTGTGCATGCAGCCTTTCCCTCCCTTGTCTTTAGGGTCATCCTGACAGCATAGTCCCTGTCTCAGTCCTGTCCTTGTGGTTGATACACAACATACAGCTGTATTAGCTAAAACCTGCAAAATCAACATCCTTTACCTGGTGAGGCCCTGGCACAGGCTGCCTAGAGAAGCTCCATCCCTGGATATATTCAAGGCCAGGTTGGATGAGGCCCTGGGCAACCTGATCTAGTGGATGGCATCTCTGGGGGGTTGGAAGTGAATGGTCATTAATGTCCCTTCCAACCCAAGCTGTTCTATGATTCTATGATAACCTCTTGTGGGTGCCATGGACCAAACTATAAAATTGGTGCATGGAAGATATCCTGGCCTCCTTTTCCACACCAGGCTGGAACAAGAGAATGTCATCGTCTGCTTTTGTTAATATGATCATTACATTCTTATATTTGTCATTTGAGCTGTCTTCCTAATAATAAGATGAATTTTAAAGAAAGGAAGCATGAATCGGTACAGGAAAATGACTGAGCCACTTCAGCTTCAAGATTGCATTATAGTAGAAAGAAACAGGAACCTGATGTCTGAATAGATACTTACACTTTCTCTTATAATCTCTTTGGCTTCCTCACCGTTTTTATTACTTTTGTTAAGTTTGCTTGGCCAGTACCCCCACAACATGAACATGATTTGCCCAGAGCTCTACACCATGTTTTGAACTCTGTAAAGAAAGTAGCCAGGACATGAGATCTCTTATTAAACTGCTCTCCAAATTCACATTCCACTGTCTTCAGCTATACCCAGGTCTTGTAATATCACTGCTTCTGAGCTTACTTACAGTTTGGTAATGTCATGTGAATGGCTGAAGTATGCCAAAATCATGAACTCTTTGGCTCATAGTTGAGCCAAAAAAAAAAAAAAACAACAAAAAAAAAAACACAAACACAGAATCAGCACAAAAGATGCTAGGTTTCTAAAGTGTAACAAGAGAGATACCAAATGATTGGTAAAGCCTGTTTCTGCTGTCTTCTCTGAGTGCTAACCCAGTGCCAATGGCCTTTAAGAATTCAACCCTTACTTGTAAGCTCCTCAGAATCTCCTTTAAAGATCCTGAAGGATCCTTAAACAGCAGCATGTGTGGAGGTGCAGACTTCAAGATCTTTGGTTAGTGGATATACAATTGCACAGAAACTGGAGCATTTCTCGGGGGGAAAAAAAAAAAATCAGCAGAAGCTGATTTAAGTCAGCTTGTCTTTTAATCATTTCACACGCAATCACTGTTTGTACACAATTTCCTACGCTCCTTCAAGAAGAGATCAGTTCTAAAATCCTTTCTGAAGAAAGTCAAGCAGCAAATGATTTGGGAAGCTAAAGTCAAGTTGTACAATTAGGTATCCCTAAAAAAAGGGGGAGAGAAAAAAGTATTATACAAGTATTACACATATTAGTATTATATTATTACTACCAGGCTCCCACAAAGGGTTAGAGCCAGGTATTTCTGAACTCTGCTTACCTTTCTTGTGATGATCTCAGGATTTCTGATCTCAAATAAATGAAGCCCTTTGCTGTTCATCAGTGAGGTCAAAGCTGGTTCAATCCCTGTGGAATCAGTACAACCATCCAGTTATGGTTACAGCTCTCCTGGCTTGCTGCTTATAATGTACTGTGACCTTGTCTGTCTGTTGCCAAAAGTTAATTGTGCCCCAACGCCCCATGACCTTCAGCCTGATGAAAAACTGATTTTCCTGTATCCCACCCATTTACAAAGGTGAAACTTTTCCTATTTCCCATGTGAATGTAACAGAAACTTGCACCATTGATGTGAAATGTTCCTCAAGTACCCCAGGCTGAAAGGATTATTACTGGACTTTTGCAGTACACGGGTTTAGAAGATCTGACGATAGATGCTTTACAAAGTATGTTGGCACTTCCTTCAAGGGAAAACTCACTTGAAATCACTTCTGGGATCCCGACAACTGAGATCATTTTCTGCAGGAAGTTTCTTATGGACTGGTCATTCTGAAAGTCATAAAATTGATACCAAAAAAAAATCAAGTTGTAGTTTAGCAACAAATGCCCTAAAGAATACTTGCTTAGGACTTACCTCACTTGGATCAGCTGCCCATTTAAAAACTTTAAACTCTATCCTGAAGGGGAGAGAAAAAAGGGCAAAAAAAAATATATTTTTGTGCTGCTTTCAGACATGGGCTAAAAGGAGGAATGGAACACTCAGGAACCCTCAGTACTGACCTGGAATCCAAAGGCTGCAAAATGAGTTTCTTTTCTGCATAGGCAGCTTGTATAGTGACCGTGATTTCCTGCACAGAGATGAACAGTGAAGTTTAGATGTAGGTCCACCTGCCTTGCAGCTGAGAGGTCTTAGCTGGAAATTCTGGTTTACTTGCTATAAACCAGAGCTTACCATCCTTCTGGCTTCACCTCCAGATATCACCAGGGGGGTCTATGTTTTCCTTCTCATTTCTATGCCACAACTCCTCAAAAAGAATCTGGTCTACCCTCAGACAGTGATTTGCTTTTGTGCAGTGTTTAGTGCCCATACCAGCCCATAATCACAAGGCTGCACAAGCCATGCTGTCTTATTGTCATGTTACAATTACAGCAAGGGTGTTGGCATTTTTTTTTGCTACCTCCGTATATTCAGTATAAAGCACTTTGGGGTAAACCAGTGTAACCAGGAACTTTCACACAGGCACACAGAGGAAAAGCTTTGCATCCTTCACAGCTCTATTTTCTCTTTCAGAGGCAACCATCCTCTAGGCAGGGGCTAGAGCTAGAACTGGGAAGCTAGGAGACTTCAGAAAATAAATACATTCCCATGGTGCTTTCATTCTCTCCTAAAATACCGCAGATAAAGGTTCTGATGTGGTGTTTAATAGGGACTCACCAGGGCTTTGTGGTGCTGCACTTACCACCTTGCATACCAGCAGTGGGCTGGTCTAATAGAGACGCTGAGCCAACAGGGTCACTATCATCATTCCCAGCCCCAAATGTCACAGGAAGAGACTGCTGTGCTGAAAGAAATTAATATACCTTCTCCACTTCCCATGGGTTAGCGACCACCCCTGCCCAAAGTGTTCCTAGCTGTTACTGTCCACAAGCACCCAGCATGGTGCAAACTCAGGACAGAGCTTTTCCAAAGGTCTTCATGGTCAGGAGAAGCAAGGACAGACCTTCTCCATGTACAGAACCATCAGGGGCTCTTCTCCTGGGGGAAAGATGTTGATCTCCACTGCTACCAAGGACTTCACAACTGTCCCCTCAGGCTGGAGAGAGATTTCAGGATGGGTGAGACTCCACACCTTGGCCACAGAATCATTATAGGAGGTGCCTTGAAAAATCTGGTCAAATAAAGAGCAAGAAAAGAGTAAGGTTTTTGCCATGCTGCTTCCCAGTTTCGTAAAACCTTGCCACACATCTACACATCTAAAACACATCTACATCCACTTTATAGTTCCCAAGTCCCACTCCACTTGTTCTAAGCCCAACACCTCTGATGGGTTTCAGGGAAGCTGTGTCAACACAGAGGGTGGAGAAATCCTCAAAAAGCACAACAACTTCTCCTTCAACCCCTTGTTTCACCATCAGCCAAGACTCGTAAGTTGTTGTGGGAAGGACACGAGATGTTACAGTTTAAATGAATCAATGTGAAAAGTTCTTTGCTTGACAAAATGTTCTGAATAGAATCAAAAGTTACCAACTGCACCGCCTTCTGCTGCACTTCAGTGTCTTCAATTTCAAACAGCGCCTTCAGAAACAAACCAGAAACAGGTTGTTAAAAAAAAAAAAAAAAAAATGGAAGAGGAGGTTATGGTTAGCCCCAATCCAGCCTGGATGGGGCAGACCATGGATGTGTGGCTTGCAGCATGTTCAGAGGAATGGTTTCTCCTGAATTCACCCCCTTTCTACCTCAGTACTCCTACATAAATTCATGTCACTTTACAACTCACAAAAGAAGTTTTCTATCAGCTGATGTTATCACTCTAAGGGAGAGCACTGCCTGGTAGCATGTAGCTAAGAAGGTACCCATTTCTGATCAGGTCCACATGTAGTGACTGGCTGTGCATTTCAATCTACAAAAATCGGCTCTCACCAAAACCTGAAGTTCAGAGAATTTTTACTCTCCCCCCAAAATACAATGCTATGCAATGGTAAGGAGGGAACCACCCCTGAAAGTCACCTGCAGCTTCTTCCCACTGATGTTCATCACCAGGCGTTCATCTAGGAAAGCTGCCGAAGCCAGGGAGTTGAGGATGTGTTCGGACAGCCAGAAGTAGAGCATTCGGGACTCGGAGAGCAGTGATGGGGAGAAAACAGAGTCACTGAAGACATCAGAGTAGTTCTTGTACATGACAAGGCCCTTTAAAAGAAAGCGAGGAGAAGGTATCTGCCCCTGCTGCAGATACCCTTGGCTGCAGCACAGAAGCACTGCCTGCAGCAAGGAGCCAGCCCTTCCCAGCCCTTCCCAGCCCTCCAGCTAACACCACGAGCAGAAAACCTTCTGTCTGAGCAGCCTGGGGTACTTTACCTTGTGGTGTGATTCGAGGTAATTTGCTTTTATTAAAGGATCTGATGCAAGGGAGATATCAAGTCCGATATCCTCATCCCGGACAAAATTTGCTGCCAGAATAAAACACAAAAAGCTCACATCAGAAATACCACTGTAAGCAGAACTTGCAACATTTTCTTTCGGGGCTTGCTGCAGAAGGTGGCTGGGGAGTTATAAGAGGAATGTGCACAAGGGTGGGATGGGTGGATGGGGGTCCCACTCCTCTAAATGCTAGTGCTGATCCTTCCACTGCTCACTGTGGTTTAGTTTTGCCACTGGGACACAGAGATAGGTACTCAGTTTCATACTTTGCCCCTTTTCTCTGACATTTGGGACTAGGAACTGTCAAAAAATCTTCTGCAGGTCGATAAAGATGCTGCAATATCTCAGCCCTAGTTTCCAAAGCATGTTCCTATTCGAACTAACATCAGTCCTGCAGCTATCCTGCATCTGTTGTTGTTAAATAATGAAGGAGAAATACATTAGGAACTGAAACATGTCTTTGGACCAGTGCAATCACCCTTAACATCAACCTGATGTAGGAAATCATAGCATAAGATAGCCAAGGTTTATTTTGCTGCTGTCTGGGAGCTTGGCATCCCATACAGACTTTTCAATACATTTTTTTGGTGGATGTGGTTCCTGCCCTGCTGGGCCTCGGACGTTAAGAGCAATATGTAAAGAAAGCAAGCAGAAAAACAAGGCCAGTTACCTGCTAGGTCATGGACATAATTGGCCAGCACCTGGGCAAGATAATTGATCTCATTGCACACCTACAAGAGGAAAGAAAAGAAAAACTGAGGGGGAAGGTGGATTTGGAGGGGCACTTGGCCAGGAGGGGGTCTCTGGGCAGGTGAGGCAGAGCTGGACATGGCAGCGAGATCTGGGGGCTGGGAGGCAGGGTCTGCACCATCAGCACAGCCTCTTTGCCTTTCTTATTTCTCATTATGTGTGTTGCTGTTATCTTACAGGCATATGAACAGAGAAAGACATAGCACAAACCAACCTTTCCTCCGTATTACCTCTCTCTTGAGAACAAACTTCAAAGTGAAGGAGATGAAATCTGTGAAGAGCTGCTTCAACCAGCCCGGCCTGTGGGAAACAGGGAGCGTGGTCAGGGACAGCCCCGGGTCCCGCAGCAGGACCTGGGGCTGAGCACCTGAGGCCCTGCTCTGGAGGGGACCAGACTCACTCCTTGTCTCCTTGGAGGTGAAGTGTCAGTTTGTGGAACGACAGGTAGCAGTCTGAAGCATCAGCAGCCACCTGGTCCTCCTGGCACACTGCACGGGATAAGGAAAAAGAAGAGAGGCGGCTGACATACTCCTGGGACAGTGCCGAGACAGCGCTGGCCTGGAGCTGCATGAGGGCTGCCAGAGCTCCCTGCACCTCCTGCTGGAGGTTTCCAAAAGATCTGGGACCCTGCAGAGCAGGGGCAGGTGGGGACACTGCACGCAGAGGGAGGCTTCTGCTCACAGCTCCCAGAGTCCAGCCAAGTCCTGCAGTCGGGGACTCAGTTGTGTCCTAACATCACTCGGCAGGACCTGGCCAGCCGCATGCTGCCCGCAACCAGGGGGCAGGGGGCAGGTTAAGTCATATTGCAAAAAAAGTTTGGAAATTGCAATATGTTGCAATATGTGTGGCTTCATGCTGCTTTCCCCAGGAGCTTACCAGAGACAGGAGACGCATTTTGATGCACATGTAGCAATCCAAATCCCTCTCACTCCTTATGGGAGGCGGAGGAGTATGGATTGCCTGTTCCCCTTGGTGGAAGCCCTGTACTATCAACCTTCCCAAAGACAACACTTCATTCCCCTGAGCACTCCTTGGGCCTGACCTAGGGACAGCTGGAAAAGCAGACTGCACAGATGTGCAAGCCTCCTGCAACAAAGCCATAATTTGGCAAACTCATTTGAAACATCCCAATGTGTGTTTTATTTTCCAAGTCATCCTGAACTGCAGGAGACGAACGGCTGATCCTGAAGACACCCCAGAAGGCCAGGCACTCCTTCACTTTTTGCTGGTGCATCCCAGCATTACCTTGCTGAAATGGTTTGTACCAGCTCGCTGCTCTCGGGCTGTTAGGATTACGAGCATTTTGAGGGCCAGATTGGCTCCAGCCCGGTGTGCAGGGTGGCAGAGGCAGGTGCCACCTGGTCCCCACCAAGGTGCATGGAGCCAGCCCCTGCTTGCCACTCCCAGCCCCAGCTGTGGCTTGGGTGGAAACAACTGTGCAAAGGTCCCTATGGCTCGTGGTTCCCAGCTGTTACTTACTCAGTTTAATGTTTATCTGCAGGTCGATGGAAGACTCGATTTCAAAATCAACTGAATGAAAAAGCTGTAGGCTGTAGGGGCAGAAGAGAGGACAGTCATCAATGCCACATACACATGGGAGCAGCTTTTCCTGACTGCACTCTAGCCACAGGGCAGGTTTCTTTCGCAGCACCTTTTACATCTTTCCTTGCACCACGGTGCAAAACCCTGGCACGCATCAGCCCACTCAAATAATCCGGCTTTAAACCATTGCAAGCCACCACTTAAGAGAACGGGAGCATTACGACCATTTGTACTGCACGCAGATAACATTTACACAGCAACGATGGGGAGGGAAAAAGTCAGCTGGTACATTTTAGCCTTTTCATCTCGTGCAAGAGGAAACGGTGAGGACAGAGAGGCAAAAAGTGAGATGAGAAAAAGAGCGATGGGGGCAAGCAGCACTGCTGGCGTATAAAATACTGCCTTGCTCAGGCTCTCTTTGCAAGGGAGCCAGAAGAGCACGGCCCCTCTACCTTCACCCACGCTGTGGGCTGCCTCGGCCTGGGGGCAGTGGCAGGATCCAGGGCTGCGGTGCTCAGCCCCCAGGTACTTACAACCAGGCCCCAGCGTAGCCGTAGGTCAGGGTGCCCTTGAAGACGGCCGTCACATTTTTAATGGCAATGTCAATGGCATCGTTCTCCTTGAGCTCCACCTCACTCTGCTCGATGGACAAATCGTTGACCTGGATGCTAAAAATGACCAAAAAAAAAAAAAAAAAGAATTGTTCCCTGTGGGCACTTTTTATGACTGGGTGCACCAGGTTTGTTCCTGAGGTTTCTGTGGGATTTGTGCCAGCTCTGGGAAGCACCAGGGAGCTCAGCCTCGGTGCATGGCTCCTCCCTTGCCACACACTTCCATACACATTTAGGGATCACTTGAACACTTGAAGCTGGGAACACACAGCAGCGTGCTTTGTAAAAACCTCTATTTGATTGTAGTGCTCTTTTTTTCCAGTAGCAGTCACAGCAGGAAATCTACCCCGTGTTTGCATCATTGCATTTGTCATTTCCAAATAATCCCCCTGTTGGTAACACGGTGAAGCCCAGCTGTCCTTGTCACAGAGCAGGTCCTGTGCTGAGGGGTGTTCCAGCACAGGACGAGCCCTTGGCACCACCTATCGACAACAGCCCCGAGAGCTGGACAGCCCCTTCCAGCCCCAGGACCGCACTCCCTGTCCTGCTTTTCAGAGACCTGCTCTTCTCTGCGTCCTCGCTGTCCTCCCAGGGAGCTGGAAAAGCTCTCCAAAAAAACGCACGAACAGCCTAAACCTTCACATGGAAATGACTTGTCTGAAAGGCCTGGATAAGAAAGTGCATCTCTGCCTTTGCTTTCTCAAGTAATTACTGGACCAAAGCTCCCTTCCCAGGCCACCATTCCCTGCCCTCCACCAGCCCGCGGTGCCCCAGCCCAGGGGCTCAGCGATACTCACTTGCTTAGCCCGTAAGCCACCTTGCCGAGGAGCCGCACGGACCTTTCCCCGGTGATATTTGGGAAGTTGGCGTTCCTGAAGGCTGCTTGAATGACCTGTGCTGTTTCCTGGTTCACTGTCGGTGGAAGAAAAGAGCAAAGATAACCGAAGTGCAGTCCCTTCGAGCTGCAGAATCAGGTCTGCACCTGGGATTAAAGCACACGCCACATCTGTGCCATCGGGGCAGATTTTGGCAAGGTCAAAGCTGTTCTTCTCTTTGTGCTGCACAAGCCATTGACTTTACCCTTGGGCTTTGTTCTGTTGCTGCTTGCAGAGATTACCGGCAGCTGCTGGGGCTCCAAAGAAAAGCTTCTGAGACTGAACTTTCTGCACCCATTTTCCTAAAATTATCCAGCCTGTACCAGCCTCAGGCACACATCTTAGCCAGGGGATGAGTTTTGGGCAGGCATTTTTCCTTCCAGAAATACCCGCTCTTATTTATGCACTATCATCAGAGAGGATGGGATAGAGCTGAGTCCACCTTTTGCAGAAATTCTTCCCCCACCCACAAAGCCCCCAAGCCCTTGAAAAAACAGCGACAACAAATAAACAGAGGGGGAAAAAAAGAGAAGAAAAAAAGAAAAAAACAGCAGTGAAACCTCACTTCTCCCCTTCTGCAGATTGATCCCCAAGAGGCAAGATTCCCGTGAGGCAAAAAGTCCATCACTGCTTAGCTCCAGATCTTCTGTCCCACCAGCCTGGGCACCATCCCTACCCCCCAGGCAGGCAGCAGCACACCTTGCCAGAAGAGCAGTTTCCACGAGAGCCAGGGAAGCGAGAAATCCCCTCACCTGGCTGATCTGCCATCACTACCTTCTGACGGAGGGGGAAAACGCAGTCCCGCACGGCGGGCACTTACACAGCAACGCCGCGGGCTTGGTCATCCTGCAGACGATCCCCGTGGCTCTGTCAGGGACTGGCCCAAACTCGCAGGCTGCTGCTGTGTGGACGAGCACCAGCAAGATCCCGACGAAGATCCCAGAAGATCCCAGCCTCATCCTGCCAGCCCAGAGCATCCCCAGACGGAGCAGAGCGTGCTGAGAAGTGACTGATTCCCTCCCGGCCAAGGCTGCTTTCATACCTCCAAGTGGAGCTCGTTCAAAGCAGGACATGACCTGCTTCCTCCGGTTATCAAAACTCATCACACATTTCCTAATCTGCCTATAGCTTCCTCAGCCCCCGTCAAGTCGCACGTTGTCTTCCTCCCGCAGCTGGCGCTTGGGCTGCAGGACGTGGCTGTCCTGCCAAGACTGCAGAGCTCGGGGGACGCTGCGTCGGGGTGCTGGGGAAGGCTGGGTACGGAGCTGGGGTGGGACGAAGCCAAGGGAGCAGCCCCATGCTCAGTTCATCGTTTGCTCTTGGCACAGAAGCATTCCACGTTTTGTATTCCCGCAGCAATGTCTCAGCAAAGCGCTCTTGGAAAGACACCAGCCTGTATCATCAGCCACCCCCCACCCCCTGGTTTTAGGCACACAGTGGGGAAATCGAGGCACGCTGTGCTGAGACCACATCCCTGCAGCGCTCCGTGAGCACAGGGCTGAGGCTTTCTGCCCCTCAGAGGGATTTGTGGACTGCCTCTAGTTTGCTGCCTTCCAGGTAAGGATGAATCATGCACCTGGCTCCTCAGCTGCTATTTAGGAAACCTCAAAAACCCACATTCAAATCTGCTCCTTGCGCACACCCACACCCTGCACACCACTGACTGAACCTCGTTGTGGTGCCGGGGCCAACCACAAAATGAGATCCAGGGCCAAAAAAAAAAAAAAAGCCTGGTTGTTTCCCCAGTAAGACTCCCACAAAGGAGCTTCCCCACAGGATGGATGGCAAAGGGAAGGCGAGACCTCAGTGATGCGGGGAGCGGTCAGCACCCCTGGGTGAGGCGAGGCACCGGCCTCCCTCCTCTCCCTGGCGGACACCTCGTCCTCCCGCAGCGGGTGAGCACGTTTCCTCCGGGGAGCCCTGCTGTCCGGCGGCCCCCGCCCTGCCACTTTGTTTTCTTCCTGAGTTGAGAAAGTGAACGGCCTTGGGTACCCTGCCGGAGGCACTCGCGGTCACCGAGCAGCCCAGGAGCACAGCGGCCTGGGACAGGCTCCCCACCACCGTGTTATAAACAGGGAACCAAAGCTGCACCAGGCACGGACACATCACAAGGTGAGCTCCCGTGCTCACGTGTCATTTTGATTCAAGAGACTTTCCTCCTGCTGTGGCTCTGGCTTCTGTCCTTCAGCTCACGGCCTCCCCAGTAGCCCTGGGGGACACCAGGACAGCAGCCAAGGCTGGCACAGGGGGGTTCCTCCAGCCACACTGTGGCAAAATCCTTCAGCATCGAGACACTTAAACCATCAGAGGTGATTTCAGCTGTCGGAGGTGACAGCAGCACACCGCCTGCACCCTCGGCTGAGCTTTTGGCAGAGGAAGGCCCTGCTGCTCCACACCTACAGCAGGAGCCGTGCAGTCACCATGAGAGCAGGGCAGCACCCCAGAGTTCACAGCCACCCCTCCACCCAGGGCAGGAACTGCTACCAGCAAAAAGGAACCGCAAAAATCAGGCGTTTGGGTACAGGGGCTGCTGCCCAGGGTGTGTGAGAGCAAGGAGCCAGCCCCAAGATGCTGGTCCTGGTAACTGAGGCATTTGCAGCCTCCTTAACCGATGGCTCCTGCAGCGAGAACAGGCAAGGACAGGGGACTACTGCTGGGCATTGACCTCCAGCAGGAAGGGAAAAGCCAATTTCCACCCACAGCAGCAGCAGCACGCTGCGTGTGGCGGTGCCACGAGCATCTCTGCCCTGGAGTAACCAGAGCAGAGGCCAGCACAGGGGGAACAGAGCAGCCTGCCTGCCCTCTACACAAGGCCACGCTGTGCTAGCATCAGGCAGGGCAGGTTTAAAAACCCGAAGAAAGGTTAAGCTCCCAAGCTGCTGCTCTAGTGCTTGCAAAGGGAACGGTGGAAGATGTTTTTGATAAGTATTTGCTGCCTCAGGTTTTCTCTGGAAGCTGTGCACTCACCACCTGGCTGGGGGCTGTACGCTGGGGTTGTTTTTCCACCCCCCCCGCAATATCCAGGGGTTTGTGGTGGTGCCGGTAATCTTTACACTGCATTGACCTGAATGCTCGGTGTTACCCTGCAGCTGCTTCCTGAGATAGCCTTCCAGGTAGCCTGGCCACGCTCTGCGCTGTCAGCAAGACGGGTTCCAGCACCACCTCCAGGACTCCTCCAGCAGCTCAGCCCCAGGATGGCCCCGAGGGAAGGCACAAGCCCAGCTGCTCCTGCCTGACACAGATCCAGCACAGGGTAGGTAAATGACAAACAAGCATCCAGCACCAGCCCTTGGAGGCTGTGGTTGTGCATCTTTTGCATTATCCAGGGTTGTGGTCAGTCCCCAGCAGCAGGAGTCTTTGGTTGGAGAGATTCAGCTTCAAAAATGTAGTCAAATTGGTACCACAACAGGCTTGAACATTACACAGGAAATAAAACCACAAACCCATTTGTGAATTGAGATAAACCATCACCTGGGAGGTAAACAACCTTTAATACTTTCTGAACCATGAAGACTTGAATGCCTTCCATGAACTTGTACCAAAGTCCACCTACTTTCTCCTGCCAGCACCACCCACAAAGATCTCCATAAAGCAAATGCTGGCACCAGGTAGCTGAGGCTGAGGACAGCTGGGTTGAAGGCCACAAGAGCAGCCAGCTGTCTCTCAGCACTGACTCTGCCCTGCCAAACCTAGGCTGAAAAAGGCATCAGACACAAGTTTCAGTGCTAATATAAGAAATCTAGGTGGTTTCTCTGCAACATGTCAAGAAGCAATCACAAGACACGCCCGGAATCATCATCCTCCAGCATTTGCTCAATCCTCCCTGGCAGGCAGAGCATCAGCTCGCTTCAAGCTCCTCGCTTACAACACAGGTTTGTAAGCCTGGCTATAGACCAGGCTTATTTTATACAACATTTAATAACCAGACACACTAGCAAGCATTTCAAAAGCTCTTCTTACAGACCAGAGAGGCAGGGATGAGGTGATGAGGGGCAGTCAGCATGCTTGTGACATTGGGTAAATGGCCATGGGATGGCCTCCAGCTGGCCCCACAGCTCTGAGCTCCAGCTCCTCAAATCCCACTGGCCTCAAACAGCAAGAGGTACATCCCTGGGCAAAAAGCAACGGGAGGTTGTAACACTCTGATGGGCAACTGCACCACCATTGGGATGTCTCCATCTGCTGCAGGCACACAGGTGACATTCCTCTTTGTCTCCAGAGCCACCACACTCCTGGCTTTGTCGCTGAGCACCAGGGAAGCTGGTTTTGTTCAGCTGCTCACTTTGCCACCCTGTGGACAGTCACCACCTGCACAACCAGCCTGGTTTTGAGGAACTGCACAGCTTACCCACATCTGAACACGCACTGCAGTTGTGCTTGCAAGCATGATGTAAAACAGCAGCTGGTTCATTCAGCCAGAAGTGTGAGCCAAGACAAACTCGCTCTCCCCATCCAGCTTCCTAAACCCGTATCCTTGAAGCTGCCGAAAGCAAACAGCCTCAGAAAGAACCACCAGCTCTTCTCATCCCAGCACAGGACCACATTAATACTTAGTTCCCAGAAAACTTCAGATCTCTTAGACTTCTTAGCCTTATTCTGGAGGATGCAATGTTCATCTTTGCCTAATTTCTAACTTCAACTAATTTAAAGCTGGGGTTTGCTGTCTCACCCACAGCTGGCATACATATCCTCCTCCTTGCAGTCACTGCTTACAGATCTCAATGTTTGTGGCCCTGCTATACCTCTGAAAATCGTTGTATTAGGTGTTTCAGAAGTAATCCAGCACTCAAGGCTTGCCTACACCACTACCAGAACAGTTTCATTGCCAAGAAGTAGCCTTTTCTTTTGAGTTTAGGCCCTAAGATCAACACTAAAATCAACATCTCAGTTGATTTAGGCACTTGGAGATACTCAAATGATGATTAAGATAAATCTAGCAGAAAAAAATCCATAATATGCAAAAAAAAGAAGTGCTGAGCACAGGTCAATTCACCACAAGTGGAGAAAGAAAGAGAGGACGCTTGCCTCAAAGGCTTATGCAAGAATATACACCTTAAGTAACAAAACTCAGTTCTCAAATTACTTAGAACTAAGTATGTACAGGCAGCTTTATTGCTAATTTTTAGCACCTGGTGCTACCCTTCCTCCCCACCCATGTCTCCAGTGGCAAAAAAACTACTTGATAAGGCTTTGAACAGGTTTTCTTTCCAAGCCAAAAAACTGCTGCTAACATTCAACTGGATACAGCTGGTGACTCCAAACTGTGCCTAACACCAGGATGGTCTGAAGGGGAAGATGGAGCTTTCCAGGTTGCTAGGCTATTTGCACAAACTCATGCACACGAATCCTGACACTTTAGCCTTAAACAGTTCTGCCAACTTGCTCCAAGGAAAAACATGAAGCTGCATGAATACTGTCCCTGGACACAGCACACCTTGAGGAGTTAAATCCCTGAACCAAAATCACACATTGCAAAGACACCAGTCACCCACCGGACTCGAGAGGTCAGACACCAGACTTTCCAGACACCCACAGTCCTGCCCGCTTCAAGATGCCTTTGTGCCAACAGCTTCCAACCAGCAAGTGAGCGAGCCAAGGCACTGAGTACTGAAAGCTGCTGAAAACAGTTAGCTAAAGAGTTGAGTTGATATTTCTGCAAGCATCTTTTTACCCTCATTTATCATTTCTAAATAAAAAGAGCCCATGATGAGCATATACAAGTACAGACATGCCTGCAATTTTTTATTGAATCAAAGCCCTTAACCATATCAGAAATCAAAAGGAAAATCAAATACAAAATAGATTCATCTTTCACTCCAGAGCCAACTAAGTTGAATATAGGTTTTAGACTGCTTTAACTTTACATCTGAAAATGGTACGCTTACATCTTGCATAAGTTCTTGCTAAATAAAGTTGAATGCACTTACTCTTCTCCCATGATTTGGAAGTAGGGGATAATTACGTCTCAAGATTAAAGTATCTGAATTTGGCAGCTTAGTATTTAGACTGCAACTCCACTGAAATAATTGCTTATCAGGAGGTCACTGTCTCACAGTCCCCCCACTTCGCCAAGGAAATTGCACAATACATCTTTCATAGGAAAATATTTACATGAAGTTTAAAATATTGTTGAAGCAATTTAACAATAGATTCTTCCTAAAAACCTGCTAATGCATATCTAGCAATTTGTTTCAAGATACTACACTCAGTGTAATTTAAATAGCATTTGAAACATTCCAACAGGAATCACATTGCACAGAAGAAGCAATTTGCTTCCCTAACATTTTCGCACACCTGCTTAGAGCCTGTGCATTTAGTGCACAAGTTTACAATGCCAAGCTTCTATGTAGGTTTCTACTAAATGCTACAGAAAGTTCTTTGGAATGAGAAGAATCATCTCGTCTCTGTGCCACAACTTAAGGCTTCTTGGAGAAGTTTGGAGAAGTTTGATTCAGTGAAGGCCAGAGAAATGCCACACATTTGCACTTGTGCCGGAGTTCTTATCCATTTCACTCAGGGAGACTAAAGCCCAACGACATTTCAGACAAGCTGACCGGTGTCAATTGCGGGTCACCCTAGGCCCTTCTGGAAGGAGGGATGCAAAGAAAGTCTTGAAAAAAACCCATGCTGTGCTCATAAACGAAGGGTTGGCCTGCTGCAGTTCTGGTAAAGCTTGTCCCTCATCAGGTGCTGCTTCATTGTCATCTGCTCTGTCCACATTTCCTCCCTGCTGAAATAGAGAATATTCAGTGAGTCGTTGTAGAAGAATCCCGTAACCAGCATTATTATTACTTGAATTTCACTGTCAGAATATGAAACCCATGTGGTACTCCTGCACCAAAGTATCTCCCAACAACCACAAAGTGAGAAGAGCAAGTCGCACACTATGTTGTGGCTAACTCATGCTGTATGTCCAGGAGGACTGCTTGGGACAGATACAAGCACCAGATCAGGTGAACTATGTAAGCATTTACATCTTAGTGAACAGTGACATCAGCCACAAGTGTCAACTGTAAATGCAGGACTCATATGCCATCCGTCTTCAGTTACAGAATTTGCATGGTCTTTGGCAGACCATTTTCCACCATAACACCCCAAAAAACAAATAACTAGAAAACAGCATTCAGCCTGCAATATTCTGTAGAATGAACTACACCAAAAGCAGCATGCTGACAATTATTCAGCCACAGAAGATGCTTCTCCACAAAAGTTAGTCATTTTTAGTGCTAAATTGTAATTACAAAACTAGAAGTGAAACTTCACAAGGTTTCCATGTTGCTATTTTAGAAAAAAAAGCAGAAGACGATACCTGTAAGTTATTGTTCTGGTCCTGGTTTACAGCAGCTTGAGGAGGAACGTTATCTGGGAGGGGCTGAACCGGTCGCTGTCTAAATGGAAACCATCCAACGTGATGCCTGGGGAAGCCAACATATTTGTATTAATAGTGGCTAACCACTACTCCTTCCTGTTACATCAGGACAGTTCAGTAACACCTGACTGCTCTAATCACAGCAGACAGCAAATTCAACATTTTTGCCCTGACCTGGGGGACGTATTTTGAAGTCTCCTAATAGCAGGCAAACCATGGAATAGGATGACACAGCTAAACACTTGCTAGTATTCAAAATAAGCAGCACTGCACCTAGGTTCATAACTGTTTAATCAGGACGAAGGCTGCTGGAAAATGCTGCTACAGGTACAGAACTGGAACCCGCATCTTAACCATGTTACCCCTTGATACCTTCTCTGATCCTAAAGGGCACAAAGAACAGGAGAAATGGCACCATGTAACCAAAACACAGCAGGCCATGCAGACCCACTTAGAAAGTTAGCATCTCTACAGTGCCTACAGCTTGTAACCCAAACTAAGTTGTTTAAAGTTGCATTTTAGGATTATCGACAGTAAATTTAAGGACTTGTAATGCTGCGATTCATCTTACCCCTCCAAATCTGCATAGAGATTGGAAGAGCTGAGCATTTAAGCTGCTCCAGTCTCAACTGATAGGCCTCTGAATTCCTGTCTGTAGGTCTAGATCGCTTGTCTCACTGGTGGTAAAAATTTACAAGGCGGACAGATCATCTCTGAGACATCCCAAACATTTCAGAGGGCCTGTTATCTTTATTTTACTTGTAAAAGATTTATCCCAACTTTCTTCCCCCTCTAGAGGCTCAAAAGCAACTTAGGGCACTGAATTTCATTTGCTTTTGTCTTTTCTCCTGAAAGGCAACACACCAGAAAAGCCTTTTCTTTGTTTCTAACGGTTTTCTAAAAAGGCAAGTCAACTACAACAGCTATAGTACAAGGGGCGAGAGGCTCCACTATCACCTATTCATTCTTCTTGGAACCCATAGGCCAACGTTATATTTTTGCTAAACACCAGGATGAGACATGCAGTTCATCTTCTCTAGGTGTAAGAGTTCTCTAAGCTCAAAGACCAGAAAGCTCACACCACCCTGCAGAGCACAGCACTTCTATGAAACATTTCTGACAATGCTAGAGATCAACACCATGCACTTACAGATACATCAGAACAGTGCCGCCCATAACCAGGAGGAATCTGCTGATACTGGAGTAGAAATAGATGATGTTGACAAAAACATAGAACAGCGTTGCAGAGTAGAGCCAGTCCAACCAATCCCGATTGCCACCCTCCTCCTCTTCTTCCATGAGGGGCCCCCCTTGGGCATTCATCCTTAAGTTCTGGTTGGCTGCTGCATTAACCTGTGGAGCAGCATTCTGGTTTCCAGGTGGATTTTGTGCAGGAAACGGATCTGGGAGAGGAGCCGGGGGTGTCACTTGTGCCACTGGTATCTCCTGAGAACGTCGTGGGTGAGACTGGTCAGCAGATGCAGCAGTAGAGGCCAAGCTGAAAAGCAGAAAGAGTAAGGCTTAACTCAAATCCCATCATGGGGAACAGACACCAAAAGCTTGTCCATCTTCAGAGTACAGAACTACAAAGTCAGGTCACATACAAGTGGTAAATAAGTACAGAGACTCCATGGGTTAAAGATATGAGTTTGGGCTCTGCCTATGACAAACAGTTACAAGACAACTTCAAATCAAACCACACGCCTTCACTTTAGCAACTTCAACACTTCATAAGAAAATTTTCTGGAGCAATCTAAAGTATTCTGGAAGGCTGCCACGATTGTCTTACATGTGCCAAGGATTTCCAGTTTGGAGGATAATTTAAAACGTCAAAAAAGTTTGTAAGGAGCTAAGGCTTATCTGCAGAATTAGATTTACTCTAGAGATGCCTGCCCCCAGTGAAGGCAGGCAGAGATCTGCCATTTGCAAGATTCAAATCACTAGCCTAAAGAGTAAGCCAAACACCAGATGACAGAGCTGCATTTCCACACCACAGAGTGCAAAGTCCAACAGAAAAAGTCTGACCACACTAAACCAAAAGAGGAAGGACTACAAGAAGTTCTCCATTTCCTTGTATTACAGTTTCTGCTTTTTACCAGTAGCTTCACAAAGACTTACTATTGCATGTAATATTGTCTTGCGTATATCTGCTGAAGCCAGGACATCTGAAGCATGCTATAGGTCGTATAAGCAGAAAACCCTGGGGCCACAGTCTGGAAAGGATTTGGAGCTGTTTCAGGTCTGTTCAAAATAAACACTTGTTAACAAATACTGCACGAGACAGTTACTTATTACAGGACATGTGTAAATAGCTTTTACCATTTCATGCACTGAAACAAAATGAATTCTTTCTTTCCATTATAGCCATCTCTCTCTACCCAAATGAATAAAAGGAAGATGTTCCTCTAACAGTAGGGCATTTTCCTTTGAATTCTTCCATGCCCACTAAAGCTCATACACCCTTATGACCTTTGGCCTATATTGCATTGTCCTTGTCTTGAGACATGGCATAAGGGGCTAGTCTGCCCCAGAAAGGTCCATATTTTAAAGATCTTAGTGATGTATTCACCTAGTATTGGCTTCCGCTGAAGTCTGTCCACCCGAAGAACATCTCAGTCTTCCGCCATCTGAGGAAGATGCAGCTGGTTCTTGACTAGCTTCTGACATGAGCCTTGGCTGACCAGTTTTAACCTAGAGACATCAACACAGTTAGTGACGAATTACTATTCTAGTGATGAATTACTATTAACGTCTTATGCAAAAAGGCTACCTCACACTGAACATGGCTCTTAATTTAGAAGCACCGTTACGCAGTTCATGCACTTTCTGCACCAGGTGCCTCCAGGTGCCATTGCAATACTGTATTTACTGCGTATTACTGTGTATTTTCAGTTTTTGCCAACAGTCAAGTCCCCTCTGGGGATTAAAGAACTGGAAAAAAAACGTCAGAAGTGCACTGAAGAAGTGCACTTCAATTTTAGCTACTAGATTTTCTGCTTGCTTACACATTTGCTGTACACAGATGTAATTCAAGAGCTGTTCTGCAGTGATACATCTGTGTAATATTCAGACAAAGGGTGACTCACAACTGGCAAGCTCCAAACATGGGTAAGATAAGTTCAAATGTCTATATTGGGCAACAAACACTTCAAGATACTTGAAAATAAAAATGAGTTTCTACATTTGCACTTAAGACTCTAAGTACTCAGATCAATTACGAATGTTTATCTTGAGCTTCCTCTAAAGGAAGAGTCATGAACAGTTAAGAGTGTCTTCAACCAACAGTCTTCCTTCCCCACACACTGATAGAGCAATCAGAACCATTTTCTGTTTCTATTAATTCTATTTCTATTAACTATATCTTCTGCCCACAAAAAGCCTCCTTACAAAAGAGCCCAGGATATGACAGGTCACATTCTACATAACAAAACAGTTTACCAAAAAGCAGTTTCCCTCTAAGCACTATTGTTACAGCTAGACTACAATTGAGACATTTCTTAACAGGTGCAATCCTGATCTTTACCAACAAACCACAAGTTATTTTTGAGCTTGATCCAAATACGTTCTCACACTCGAAACCCATCTAATCACCAGCAATACTGCCAATGCATTAGCAGGAAACACCTGCAACATCAACAAACTTCTACAGCCCGAAGACTCAAAGCAGGGCATTAGCTTAGTACCTCTGAGCTGGTTTCTTGCACATTCACAGGAGCCTTGAGGTTGTACACCAAATGAAGAGCATGCAACTCCTCCTGCTAAAAAATAAGTACACGGAAAATTGAATCTCTCGTGACACACTTGGCACACCTCAGCACAACAAAAAATAAAATATTTTTGTACCTGTGGCAGGAAGTCCTCGAGATGCTGGTGATCGAGCAGCAGCTTCCCGCAATAAATCAGCTTCTGCTCCTCCTCGGGCTTGGAAGGAGAAGGAAACACAGGATTATTTTTTTGCTCGGCCGCAGCCCCAGGCCAGCAGCACCCCCGCGGCGTTACCGTTTACCAGGGGCCGGCCCCGGTCACCGCAGGGCCCTGACGGGAGCAGGGCCCGCCGCAACCGCGCCCGGGCCTTGCGTCAGCCGAGTGCCCCCCCCCCCCCCCGCCTCCCAGCGACCCTCAGACCCTCACCGGCTCCCCGGGCACGATGCGGCGCAGCTCGGCCTTGAGGCGCCGCACGGTCCATGCGGGCTGGGCGCTGAGGCGCAGGTCGGGGTGGCGCCGCGCGGGGCTGCGCACCAGCAGCGAGACCCGCAGCCGCTCCGCCATGACGCGCACCTGAGGCGGCGCCCGCCGCCGCCCGCCCCTTTTATACCCCCCCGCCTCGCCCCGCCCTCCCGCCCCGGCTCGTTGGCCGCAGCCGATTGGCTGAGAAGAGGGGAGAGGAGGACACGTGGGCCAATGGGAGGGAGGGGAGGGGGCGGGGCTCCGCGTTGCCATGGCGACCGCTCCTCCCGCCCCCCCCTCCCCTCCCCGCCCGTGCGGGGCCGTGGGGGCGAGGCCGGGGCGGGGGCCCCGGGGGCACGGAGCGGGGCCGGGGGGCTCCGTGCGCCGCCCAGGGGGGGAAAGGCGGCGGCTCACAGCTCCCGGAGCGCCAACGAGCACCGGCCCGGCCCTGCCGCCTCATCTCGGGGCTTGCTCCGCGGCCGCGGGTGCGGGGGCAGCGCTCGGGGCGGGAGCGCGGCCCTTACCGCAATTAACCCCCGGTAATTAGCTCCCGGTTTAGCCCTAAATCCGAGCTGGAGGGCGGCCGGGCGGCCTCCGTCACCGGGCGGCTGCGTGAACGTCAGCCCTGAGGTCAGCGGGATTAGCGGCCTGGCCTCAGCGCGGGGAGCCTGAGAATGAAATAAATAAATAAATGGATAAATAAGTGAATAAATAAGTGAATAAATTAATAAATAAATTAATAAATAAAGGAATTAATAAATAAAAAGACAATTTCAGAGTTAAACCGGGGGCTAAAATCTCCCGTTAATTACCGGAGGGGGCTGTGCGGGAGGCGAAGATCAACCGGGGGCAGCTCTGGGGGGGGGCACGGGGCCGGGACCCCCCCCCCCGCCCCAGCCCCGGATCCCCTCTCCCCGGTGCCGGGTCCGTGCCGGTGCCCGGGCCTCGCCCCGCTGGCGGTGCCGTTGCCATGGCGACGTTGTCAGCGCCCCGCTCCCCCCGCCCCGGCCTCGCGCCTCGCCCCGCCCCCGCGCCCCGCCCGGGCCAATGGCGCGGCGCCGCCGGGCCGGCTGCCGGTGACGTCACGGCCGCTGAAAAGCCCCCGGTGGCCGCGGGAGCGCTGGCGGCGCAGCATGGCCAAGCACCACCGCACCCCGGCGCGCTCCGCCGAGCCCGTCATTGAGGTCAAGAGCAAGGTAAGCGCCGGCACCGGCACCGGGACTGGGACCGCTGCTGCTGCTGCCGCTGCTGCTGCCGGTGCCGGTACCGGTGCCGCGCGTTGGGTGTCGCTGATGCTCCCGGTGCTGCAGCGGCGCTGCCCCGAGCCCGGCGCGGCCGCCGCAGAATCCCCGCGCGGGGCCGGAGCCGCCGGTGCAGGCGGTGGGAGCAGCGCCGGGACGCGCCCGGTCCCGCAGCCCCGGTGCTCTCTTCCCCCGCGTGCCCCCGTCCCGCAGGTGCGGGGCCGTCCCTCCCGCTGCCTCCCGTCATTAATCGGCTTCGCGTTTGTCGTGACCGAAGGAGGCGGTAATTAATTAGCGCTGTAATTAGCGCTGCTGCTCGCCGTGTGCTACGGCAGCACGCATGTCACCGGCACGGCCTCCCGGTGTCCCGGTCCCCCCGTGGGGATGGGGGCTCAGCCCCTGCCCTGTCCCCAAATTAGCGCCCCGTTAATGACAGGTCCCACTGAGCCTTCCTCCAGCGCCTTTCCCTCCTCTTCCTCCCCCTGCCCCGCAGTTCGATGCCGAGTTTCGCCGTTTCGCCATCAAGCGCTCCAGCGTGGGCACCTTCCAGGACTTCTACCGCCTGCTGCAGAGCGTGCACCAGATCCCGCGCGTGGACGTGCTGCTGGGCTACACGGACGTGCACGGCGACCTGCTGCCCATCAACAACGACGACAACTACCACAAGGCCCTGTCCTCCGCCAACCCCCTGCTCAGGGTCATCATCCAGAAAAAGGGTCAGTAGCAGCCGGAGAAGGGCGCTGGATCCGTCCCCTCCGTGAAAAGAGATGAGCAGGGCAAAAAGCAGCCCATGGCTCTTGGGTTGGCCGCGGGGCTGGCTCTGTTCCCTCCTGCCACTCGGGAGGAGGTGACACCGCTGCCACCCAGCCCGGACAGCAAAGGGATCCTCGTGCTTTGCCCCTTTGAGGTTGCATTTCCAGCTGGGCTCATGCGGGCTCCCCAAAAACACAGCAGCTGCTGCCGGAGCCCATCCATCTCCCTGCCCCAAGGTGGGGAAGCCACCGCGCTGTCAGGGCTCTTGGGGCAGCACCGGGGGCTTTGCAAGGGGAAGGGGCTCGCCCCCTTCCTGGCTGCAGGAGTGCACACCTGGAGAGCCTCCCGGTGACAAATGCCTTGGGTATGTCACCTCTTTGCCGGGGAGATGGACACAAGCCCTCCTTGCGAGGTCCCCTCCTGCTCAGTTAATAGCACCGAGGCTTTTTAGCATTAAGCAGAAGTGCACGAAGGTGGAGCCTGCTCCAAAAGTCCCCGTGTCCCTGGCGCAGCGCCTGGAGCACCCCGCCGGCTCTCACTCATGCTGTTGGTGCAAAGCCCCTGGGCGAGGGGTGACGCTGTGCTGGGTCTCAGCAGCCTGCCCCTGCCGCTGAGCCGGGTTTTCCTGGCCCCTTGCTGGTGGTGGATGCCCTAAACTTGTTTCCCACATGGCAATATGGCACGCAGCCAGCAGAGGCCATCCAGGCTGGTGACTGGGTTGGAGCAGAGCCCATGGGGTGCTCCGTGGGAGCATCGCTCCTCTTCCAGAGCTGCCTCTCCTGCTGGGAAAAGTCTGTGAGGGTCCGTGGGTGAGCGTGCTGAGCTGGCACAGTGCGGGGAGAGGGTGTCCGTGGCCATGCACCACGGGCAGTGCGATGAGGAGGGCAGGCAGGCAGTGCCACAAGCAGTGGCTCCCGGCTGTGCCCGCGGCAGAGGGGCTGTGGAGAGGCTGGGAGCAAGCCCCGGGTGAGTCACAGCTGATTTAAAATGGATCCAGGTCATCCCAGGGCTGGGCTGTAGTCAAACCAGTCCAGGTTGGTGGGGAAGGCGGCTGCAGAGCCTCTTTCACATGTTGAGTGTGGGAAGTACGCACACGCGTGTGCACATACATGTGTGTGTGTGCACGCTGGGGGGCTCGGGAGCAGCCGGTCCTGCAGCAGGGGCTCAAAAAGCAAATGCTGCGAGAGAGCCGTCACCCCTTCGGGTGCCTCCTGGGCCAGACTCACGCGCAGAGGTGGTGGAGATGTCCCAGCAGTGCCGTCAGCCTGGCTGGGGACAGCTCCCCTCCCCGGCTGGGCATGGCCCGGGGCGGGCTGGAAGGGCAGGACACAGCCCAGCGCGTCCCCAGGGCTTGCCTGCAGGGTGCTGACCTGCCCGGTGTGGCTGCTCCGCACCCCTCGGAGAGGAGCTGCATGCTGAAATAGCTGTGGGAAAGCCTCCGCCGCCCTTCCCCGAGCTAAAAATAAGCCAGGCAGTGAGATATTTATAACCCAGGAGCCCTGGCAGGCTGGCTTGTCCTGGGAGAAACCCCGTGTCCCCTGGGTGTGGGGTGTCCCCGGTGCCCCTGTGGCTGGAACGGGGTCTGGGTGCTGCTGGGGGGCACCTGGAGCACGGTACCCCCTCCGTGGGTGCTGCACCTGGGTGGCACGGGGTTTCTGCTCCCTTCCCCTTGCTGTGTCACCGGGGCCAGGCTCTCCATTCCCATTAGCACCTTCTGGAGATGGTTTTGGAGCAGGGTGCTTTGCTGCAGTGCTGGCCATGGGCTGGGGCTGCTTGGCTGGGGTGGGTACTGCTGGGGCCAGGCTGAACCCAAGCCAGCAAGTGCTCTCCTGGCAAATGAAGCGTTTCATGGGCCTGGCGAGGAGGAAGAGCGCGGCCAGCAGCTTGAGGATGCTGTCACCCCCTGAGCAGAACTGGAGGGATGTGCTGGCAACGCAGTGTGCGGATCTGGGCTTCCCCCATGAAAACGGATGGGGAAAAAACAAACAGGGCCTAGGGGATGTTCCCTGGCACCCATGGGCATGGCCAAGGGGGGATGTGGTGGAGCTGGGACCCACAGGGAGGTCACCCAGGGCACGGTTGAGGAGGATGGAGCCAACCCCTGTCTGGTGGTGATTAAACAAGAGAGAGAGGTGCGGCTCCAACAAGGACAGGGGACTTGGGTGCTGTCACATCCCCCGGTCATACTGGGAGAGCTGACGCCTGGATTCCCTCTCCCCAAAGCCAAACCAGGGCAGGGCACCAGCTCCTGGGCTGTTAGAGCCAGCAGCTCCAGCGTTAAGCTGCAGAGTTTGGCTTAAAGCGTGATTAAGGCTGAATCACTGCCTCTATCCCACTAATCCCGGCTGTGTGTACGCTGGGTAATCCTGGGACAGGAGATGGGCCTGGAGGAGACGAGCTGTGGGAAGAGCCGGGGGCAATGATCAGGGGGGGAAAAACTGGTGAGAGGGGAGCAGGGAGCTTCTCCTGCCCGTTCCTCTGGCACCTGGGGCCAAGGACATGCGGTTACCCGTGTCCCCAGGAGGTCACGGTGCCAGCTGGCCGGGCACTGCCTTACTACGTCCCCTTTGTTTCCCACAGCGGAGTCCGATGCCGGCGTCTTCGCCTCCAACTCCTTGCAGCGGAAGAAGAAGGGCCTGCTGCGCCCCGCGCACTACCGGGCCAAGCCTCACCTCCTCATCGGCATGCCCCAGGATTTCCGTCAGATCTCCTCCATCATCGACGTGGACATCCTGCCGGAGACCCACCGCCGCGTGCGGCTCCACAAGCACGGCTCCGACAAGCCGCTGGGCTTCTACATCCGCGACGGCGTCAGCGTGCGCGTGGCCCCGCAAGGGGTGGAGAAGGTGCCCGGCATCTTCATCTCCCGCCTGGTGAAGGGCGGCCTGGCGGAGAGCACGGGGCTGCTGGCGGTGAGCGACGAGATCCTGGAGGTCAACGGCATCGATGTGGCCGGCAAGTCCCTGGACCAGGTGACGGACATGATGGTGGCCAACAGCCACAACCTCATCATCACCGTCAAGCCGGCCAACCAGCGCAACAACGTCATCCGCAGCAGCAAGGCCTCGGGCAGCTCGGGCATGTCGACGGACAGCACCCCCAGCCAGCAAACCCCCAGCCCGGCCTCGCAGTACCTGAGCAACTACAGCACGGCCGAAAGTGACGAGGAGGGAGACCTGGTCATCGAGAGCGACAGCGCGCCACACTACATCCCTGGGGGCTGCCCCAACGGGGGCCCCACGGACGGACCCCTGCTGCCCAGCCCATCCCCGCACAGCTCGCGGGGCTCCCTGCAGTCCCTGGGCAGCCACGATGGCAGCCCCGGCCGGGGCAGCGTGCGGGAGGACGGCACCCTGCTCACCCTATAGCCACTTACACAGCCGGCCGGGTTTTGGCACGGCCGGACTGGTTGTGGGCACCTGGGGGATGGCGGGGGCCCAGCGGGGCTGCCCCCGTCCTCTGCCCCTGCCCTGGGTCCCCACGGCAGCAGCTGCTCCCGCTGGGTGCTCCCTACCTGAGCACCCCGCCTCCCACCCCACTTCTTCTGAACGAGTGGGTTTTTTAATTGTTTTATCAGAATACGCATCACTGAGTAATATATTGCAATGGACAGTAAAACCTTTTATAGAAAGCACCCCACTTGTCCATCGTTGGCGTCTCCGCAGGGGTCAGCACCAGGCCCCAAACACCCTGAGGTGCTGCTCCCCCCTCCAGGACAGCAATAACCCTACAGAACCCCCCTCATGCGCTGTGGCATTGCTGCTGCTTGGGGTGGCCCCGGTAAGGGCCATGGTGGGGAGTTTTGGAAGGATGCTGGGGCACATCGCCTCCCTGCGTCTCTCTGTCCCGCTGGTCCTCCTCACCTGGTCCTCCCTAGTCTGCGTTGGTCTAGCAGCAGCTAGGGAGGAGGAGGAGGAGGAGAAAGAGGAGGAGGAGGAGGACCTTCAGCCCCCTGGGATTAGGAGGGCTGAGCTGGAAGCAGCTCCCTGTGGCCACTGAGCAAGGCCCTAGACGGGCAAGACAGCAAACCAGACAGCAGAGCTGGTTAGGCCGGGCTTGTTTACAGCAGGGAAGTGCACAGGGACTGGCACACACAGCCCCTAGGCTACCCACAGCAGGGCCAGGGCTGCTCTAAGCACAGCCCTCATCCAGCCAGCTCAGCCTCGCGGCAGCGATGCCCTGAGGAGCCGCCCCATGGGAGCATGAGGCCATTTTCCAGCTGGCACCTTGCCCCCTCCAGCCCCCGAGCGCTGAAAGCTTCCTTGGGGCTTGGCAGAAGCAACAGCCCCGACAGCCCAGGGCACTGCAGGGCTGCGGACACGGGGCGAGGCTGCCCTGCAACATCCCACTGCCCCAGCAAGCCCCAAATCCTGCTCAGGGATCGAGCCACCCCCTGCAACAAGGCAGCTGCATACAGCATTCACTCCCCACCCCGTGCAGTGGTGGTGGAAACCCCATGACTGGGGATGTTCCAAACCCAGCTGGACAAGGCCCGCACCCTTGGAGCTGTCCTTTCCTGGGGAAGGAGGTGGACTAGAGCCCTCCAGCAATCCCTTCTACCCCAAATCTTCCTACGCTTTGTGCAGCAGGATCCCCGCATAGGCCTGCTGATCTCCCCATGGGGCAGTGGATGGTGAAGGTGAGGAGGCCTCCCCCTGATTTTACCACATCCATGCTGCTGGTTTCTGCCACCCATCACCACCCCTCAGGCTCTGCTGAGCCCACTGGGAGCTGCACACACACCAGCGGAGGGAAACCAATGCTTTATTGGAGCGCATCCTTACCTCCTTTTCACCCACAGACAGCAAAAACCTCTCCAGATACCCTACCAGATCGTCCTGCTGCCACTCCAGCTCTTCATGGGTAAGAGGGACTGGAGTTCTGTTCCTCTTGGCTGTCCTCGAGCTGCTGAGCGCATCCAGCAGGTCAGAGGGTGCAGAGGCACGGGCTGCGTGCTGGGGATGGGTCAGTGCAGAGGCTCTGGGCACACGTGGCAGCCACACAGTGCAAGGCTCTGCACGGCTGCTGGTCGGGCTGCTCTGTGCAGCCAAGTCTGCAAGTGCCCAGAATGAGCCATGACCTCGGAGGAAGAGAGGGACAAGAAATTGCAGAGCATGGGAGACCTCCTATGAGTTTATAGAGATGGGAAAAGAAGAGGTGATGAGATCTGTGCCACGGCTTCAGAGCAGACAGCTGATCTCTGTGAGAAGTCAAGCAGCACAGAGGCAACTGTTCCTCCACGCTGCACAACAGAGCAAATGAGCTCATCTCCCTCCCTTTTCCTGGCTGAGACACAGCTCTGGAAGCAAGAGCAAGAGGTGCCAACCACAGTTCAACACAGATGGGCACCCCCATGGGCCCAAAGTCCTGAACCTGTGTTTTTCTCCTTCCCTCCCAAACTCTCAGGGGAGTCCCAGGGATGAAGGATGCTTGCACAGAGCAGCACAACACACCGAGCCCCAACAGCTCAGGAGTCCAGCTTGATGAAGACCTTGGGCCTTGAAAAAATTTTGAGGGCCTCCTCTATCTGGGAGAGCTTCCTCTCAAGCTCTACCCGCCTCTTCTGAATGCTGAGGGTGTCTGCACGCACTGGCAGCATCACCAGGTCCTTTATCAGCTGCTCCTGGCCTGGAAGGAGAAAAAATAAATCTGGATGAGTGGAAGAGGAAAGGAATTTGTCTTTTTCCTAATGCTATACCCTCATTTTCAGTCATGAAACGGTGGCAGCAGTGGAACAAAGACCTTGAGAGAACACCCATCCCTGGCTTCAAAAAACAACCAGATGAGGACCAAAGCCACAGTTCTGAGAAACCTCTGCTTTGAGCAAGGGTTGGCCTAGAGACCTCTGAAGGTCCCTTCCAACAAAACCGTTCTTTCATTTTAACAGCAATAGTAACCCTACGCTCAGGTCCCCTGGGCCAGGCCTGCTCCAGGCAGCCAGCCTTGTAACCTGCTCTTCCCACCAAGCTGAAGGAGATGGCTCCTTCCACACACACAGATCAACCCCAGAAACGTGCCTTATTTCAGCATCTCTCCAACTGGCAGGAAATCAGGTGGCAAGCCAGTGCCCCACAACTCTGCTTTCCCCTAATCCTAACTATTTTCCTGAGCTGGAATCCCCGCTTCTTTTCCTCTTACTCTGCTTCAGATTGCTGAGCGTCTCCAGCCGCTGGCCCTCCGGCATCATGGTGTGGCCAGGTGGCGTGTCAGGATCCGGCTGGCTTCGCAGCTGCTCCTCCATCTGTCTGCGCCACAGCTCCTTCCTCTCCAGCAGGCTGCCAAGGCAAATGAAAGCCCACGTCAGCACATCTGGCAAGAACGACTGCCCAAGGATCGAGCCCTTTGAACCCCGCTGGTCTCCGTGTTGCTGCCAGAGGACTACCGAAGCCAAGGCTGGCAGCACCCCCACCCCTCTGCTGGAACATGCTCAGGGCTTCTGCTCCTCGCTCCTGGTCCCGAACATGGAGTCCTCTCAAAACACCTATGGGCCAATGATGGAATGAAGTTGGACAAAGTGGATGCTGGCGGAGAAGGGCAGATACAGCCAACAACCATAGGGCTCATACAGGGGCCAGTCCTAGAAAAGGGTCACCCAGGAGCTATTGGGGGCCCCAGAACTGAAGGTCACTAGTTGGGTGCTCCTTAGACTCCGGGTCCAAGGCAGGCTGAATGCTTGCAAAGCAAACCAAACTATCTGCCTCTGAAAACAACCCTTTTAACACTGAAGATGACATGAAGCAAGGCCTGCAAAGGGGCAGGAGCACATTTCTCAGAGCACACAGAGCATCCAAGTCAGCATCATTGTACCAGTGGCCAGCAAGTGGCTAGCAAGGAAGGAGACACAATTCTTTCCAAGCCCATTCACATCGGCCATGGGATACTTGTTAAATGAAGAATTCAGCAAGTTTTGCATTTATTCCCCCAGGCCATAATCAATCACACTGCCAGCATATGGCGAGAGACTGGTCCCTGGTCCCCAGGCCTCTGTCACGCAGAAGTTGGGAGGTGGGCTCATGGCAGGAAGTCTCATGGATCCAGGGGCATACATACTACTGGGGGACGTGGCCCTTTTGCTTGGCGTTGTACTCCTCCTGCTCCCGGTGCCTCTGTTCCAGCAGCTCAGCCATCGCCTGCAGGGACTGGGAGCGCCGCAGCGGGGCCCGCTTGGCATTGCGGGCGTTGTGCTTAATGAAGTCGATGCTGCTGCCCTCCACCTGCAGCTGAAAGGAGAAAGGGGGAGGCAGCAGGAGCTGGCTCAGCACACACAGGGAGCTGCCCTTGTCCCCGTAAGGGAGAAAGCAAACGGGTATCACAGAATAACTTGCATGCGATGCTAAACTACAGGATGGACGCACCCTGTCTGTGCCATCTCAGGAGGCAGAGCCCTGGACAGGCAGTAGCTATGGCCATGGTTTGAGAAGGCAGGCACCAAAAAAACCCCAAAACCTAAACAACGCCTTTTTGAAGTCCTAAAGCTGACCCCACATGAAGTGTACAAAGCAGGAGCAATGCACAAGTGACAGAAACCCCTGGGAGCCCATAGGTAGCTCGCAACTCACCTTGGTTTCAGCACAGAGTGCCTCTGTGCCTGCACCTGCTTTCATTCTGGCAAGGTCTGCGGAAAGTGGTCTGCATGGCTTGATCCCAGGGCCACAGCGAGAATACGCCCTCAGGAACTTCAAAGCCTCTGGATTTGGAGGCGGGGAACTCTCCTGGGAAAGGCGAGAAGAGACAGGCTACTGGAGGGAGGCTGGAGCAAAGTTGCTGTGGTCAACCACAAGCTCAGCCATGACTTTCCGGCTGACAACTGATAACATGCTCTTCCTTCCACAATTTGGCAGAAGCTCTTGGGAAAAGGCAATCCGTACACGAATCACAGCCAGCAAAGGCCAACCCAGGCTGCTTATGGCAACAAATCCAGAATGGTAGAAGTGCAAGAACTCATGTGTTGAGATAAAGACATTTCACTAGGTGAAGCAAAAGCCACACACGCAAGCAAAGCAAAACAAGGAATTAATTTGCTACTTCCCATCGGCAGGCAGGTGTTCAGCCACTTCCAGTAAAGCAGGGATCATCAGATATTTTCTTTTATTGGAAAAAAAAAACACCATCACTCCCTCCCTGCCTTTATCCCAGCTTTTATTGCTGATTGTGATGCCACATGGTGTGGGGCATCCCTTTGGCCAGCTGGGGTCAGCTGTCCTGGCTGTGTCCCCTCTCAGCTTTTTGTGCACTCCCAGCCCCCTCGCTGGCCAGGCAGCACAAGAAGCAGAAAAGTCTCTGTATAAGCACTGCTCAGCAATAGCTAAAAGCATTGGTGTGTTATCACCACTGTTTTCACCAAAGATCCAAAACACAGCATCATACAAGCCTCTATGAAGAAAATCAACTCTATCCCAGCCAAAACCATGAGAGAGAGACACGCCAGTCTCCCTTGTTGGCAGCAGTAGAGAACTTGTACTCCCAGAAGACAACATCCCACCTCCATAAAAAGAGCTCAGTGGGTACCCACCTGCAGTCTGGCCTTCACCTTTGACTCCACATTCTCGTATTTCTGGGATTTCCACAGAGCTTTCACAGGCTTGGGCTGGCTGTGCTCCCGGGCTCGCTCCTTCTCTTTGCACTTCTTCTGAATCTCCTTTATTCGCCTCACATTTTCCTTCTCATGGTCCTTGGACTCCTTCCCTGCACAGCAAGGGGAGATGCAGCCTTCAGCCCTCAAACACTGCCAGTGGATATGGACTCTTCGAGCATGGCACCAGAGCTGACAGCTCCATCTCCAAAGCTGCCCACAGAAACAACAAGCTCTCCCCTTTCCTGCAGACTAGACAATCTGTGCATTTTTCCAGTGTCAGACACAGCTCCTGTGCTGACCCTATTCTGGGAAGATCTCAACTGGCCCAAACAAATCCTCTTGCATTCCCCTCCTGTTTTGGCACAGCACTTGTGGTAGCCACCAGCTGGCAAACACCACGCTCGCACCAGGTAGAGCTTGGGGCAGCACCAGGACATGAAGCCAATTAAGTGACAGCCAGTGCTCAGCTCTACCTCCTTTCTGGACCTCTGAATTTACTCTAGGTGTTTTCGCTGAAGAAGGGAACACCTTTTGCAAAGGCGTCCTCAGTAGCCACATGTATGAGCCATCTTCCTGAATCCTGCCTGGCTTCAGTAACAAGGAATTCCCTGGGTTAAACATGCTTCATACATTGAGATTTCAAAACCAACTCGTAGCAAACTAGCAGCAAAGTTCACTAGTAACAAACAAGGAAGTATGGATTTGTTTCTAGCATCTCTCAACAGTCTCTCATCTACGACTGGCTGCTCACTCCAAATTAAAGTGTCTGTCTGCAGTCCTTCTTCCCACTGCAGACCTTGGCCAGACTGGACCGAGGGAGGCCACAGCAGCACAGGCAATGGCCCAGGGGTAGCAGGAGATAAGGTGACTGGCCCTGTGAAGCTCGAGCTCTCCTTGGGCAGCAGAGCTGAGGAATCCACCCAAATCCCTGGTGCATCATCCCTGGCTCCAAGTGCAGGTCATGCCAGCAAGGGCTCTGCTGTACTTACTCTTCACTGGCAGCCCCCCACCAAGAGAGAGCCCCTCGAGCTGCAGCAGGAGGCTGAGCGTCCCCTTCTGCCCCTTCTCCAGAAAGTCCTTTCCACTGGGCCGAATGCGAGGGGCTGGCTGGAGCTGGCGGGCACTGCTCAAAGCATGATGTGAATTGGGAGCTAGGTCCAGGGGGGCAGAGTTAAAATCCAGTTTCTGAGCATTTCCTTCCAGCCTCCCTCGAGCTACACAGAAAGAAGGAGGAGAGGGAAGGAGAGAAGCAGATTATCAGGATTTTACCTCATGTTTTTCTTCAACTGCAGCCTGCAAGCAATGCTGAAGGTCCCCCTCCACCCCTGCCTCATGTTTTCCCATCTCTCAACCAGCTGTACAGAGCACCTCACTTTCACTGGTGAGGCAGCAGAAGCACCCTGCATTGGTGTGGGTTACAGGCCAAGACTACTGAGCACAACAAAGAATAAGGACAGAAAATGGGCAAGCTGCATCACGCTGAAGTCCAAAAATGCACATCCATAACACAGCACTCGAGGACTCACCTGAGAAAGGGCGTCTATAGCAGTTTGGAAAGAGCGTAGGGTCTGGAGGAATGGGCCCAGAAATCTTGGATGGCCCTTCGCACATTCTGCTCTCTCTGTCTCTGCAACAGAAACCAACTGTCACTGAGAATGGATCTGAACAGGGCTCATGGAGCCACAGCAAAGCTGCATTTGGTCTATATGTGAATTTCTGACCTTCCTTAGACAGCTCAAACCCAGCTGCACAGATGACCTGCAAGTAGAAAACAACCCCAAACGGACTCCATGCAGGTGAGGCAAGGGATAGAGCAGCACTGTCACTATCGTGGGACCAACCAGCATTGATCCTGAAATGTCTGTGGTTATTGTAATACCGGTATCTTCAGCATGGAAAATCTCTCCTGACTCTGCTCTTCTACACAGGACAATTTGATATACATACACAAGCATGAGCCAAGCTCTTCTAACTGCCCTGTGTGCCTTTAGTGCACACAAAAAACAAGGTAAATTGGCAGGCAGCAGCCAACACCTATTTCCTTGCCCACTGAGATCTTTCAGATAGCTCCTTTTCCCTGTAGCAGATAAACTTGAGGGACTTGCTCCTTGCTCAGAATATGAGGATTCAAATTGAGATGCTGCACGGACAGGCACGGGCTGATGGTGTTTTGGATGATGCCACTAGAGCTCAATAAGTCATTGGAGTCATGCCACAATTTTGACAGGAGCCATGGCAGCTTGACTGGAGTCATTGCTGTAAGAGCTGGGGTTACAGCCTGCACAGCCTGACTCCTGAGACAGTAATTTAAAGATTTCAGAGACAACTCCGCTGAAAGAGCCCCTTTTTAGTATCCTCAGCATGCCAGCACTGATGGGACACAGCATCTTCAGTTTAATTTATAAACCAATAAATGATCAGTACAAGGCTGAGTGAGCCTGAGTCATAGCAACTAATGCACTGCCGTCTTCCCTGTTAAATCACCCTTGTTGACATGAGACCCATTAGCAAAAAGCTATTACTTATCTGCCAGACACAACTGCAGAGGCAATGTAAGCAATGCTGAGTACTGCACACCAGTAAGCATGTCCAGTGGCTTGTTTGTGCCCAGCTACGCTGGAAAAGCTATTTCTGAAGAGCTTCAGACACAGACTCTCAGACTGCAATAAAAAATTGTTTTCTGATTGTTTAATATCCTTTAAAATGAATCCAACTAAGCCAGAACAGGCTCTCTCATTCTAGAGGATCTGTTTACCAAGAGATTACTCCAGAATAACTACTGGCCTTGACACTCACATCTGATCTCGATCTGAACTCACCTTCAAACACAGTGATTTACACACAGAATGACAGACTGGAAGCAGGACCTGTAACAGAGCAGACAATTAGTGCGGGGGATTGAAGGAGGAAAGGCAAGCTGATGGGAGGTGGGGGATGGAAGGCTCATTTATACCTTAAAACAAGTCACATTTCACATCCCAACAGCACCCTGCCCTGCTGCAGGGAATTTGCAAATGACACCCACTCCCTGATTTGCAAGTCACATCGCCTCTGGATTTGGATCTTGCAAGATCAGACAGCCTTATTACAATAGCAAGTGTTTTGCCCATCCAGGCACCTCCAGCGCACCCACCCATGCAGGACACAAGCCACCAGCATCCATGTCACCTGGCCCCAGGACGAAGCAGCCAAGCCTCCAGCTCCCAAGCACAGACTTTCTAGGTGGCTGCTCTGCTCCTGCTGACCACGGGTGCATTTGAACAGAGCTGAGAACCAAGCAGCTCCCTCTGCATGGATGTGCAGACCTCCTCCACTGCTGCTCCCACCCTTTTGCTTCATCTCTTGTAGCTGAGACGGTCCTGATCTGAGCCAACTTAACTCACTACACCTGCAAAAACAACTCACTTCTTTTGTTGTTTTAGTTTTCAGCCTGTTTAATGTTCTTCCCAAATGTAACCTGGCTGTTGGCTCCACAAGAGGATCAGAGAAGCACTGGGGCAAGCACAAGGGAAGCAGCAGGAACATCTACGTATGAACACAGAGGATGAAACAGGACCAGTCCTTTTCAGCTGTGACCTGACAGCTGGCTCAGCCAAACTGATTTGTACGCAGAAAAGCATCCCTATCAGTGTGTTAGAAACTGAAACAGCAAAAATATCTGACCTGTTGCCACTAGAAAGACACTATTTAGAGCCTCTACACAGGCTAGGGCCTCTCGGGAATGTAGGCAGACTCCACAAACTCAGTCCAATTAAGTCCAGGTAAACAAATTCGTGAGTGCAACTTCTTAACCCGGTGCCAGACTGCAGAGCAAGCCAGGGAAGCAGCAACGCCGCTCCTAGCCACAGGGCTCACCTGAAGTCAGCATGGCTACAGAGGAGGTGTCACCAGTCTCCAAAGTAACCAAGCGAATACAGCATTCCTTACTCATCCTGTCTGAGCCCAGCTGGCTTCCCTCCCTTTCCCTCCAGGACTACAACTTAATCCTGACCTGGGAGTCAGGAAAATGCAGTCTCCAGCCCTAAATCTTCTCAGAGTGTTCAAGAGCTCAGTGGATACTCACCTGGCCAGGCAGCTCCTGCCACACGCAGAGCTGAAACAAGCTTGGTGCTTCTACAAGTCACCTCTGCAAAAAGGACAGAAAGAAAAATCCCTCAATGAACTGTGATAAGCAGAGCAATTCGTCAGAAATAAATCAAAGGGCTAATCTCAATTCAGCTGCTCTTGGCTGTTTATTTTCTCCCTCCACTTCTGGCTGAAATGGACAGAAACACTGGAATGACCTCCGGGCCCCGAGGCTGTGCTAAAACCAGTGGCACACAGCTCTGAGCAGATACCTGGCACAGGAACTCCAAGGTAAAACCAGGGGTCTGGAAAAGCGGTCACAGGAGCAAACACTTCAGAACAAGAGGGACTGAATTTGCCCCTCCTTCAGCCAAGGGCTGAAACCTTTCCTTGCTTCCAGGATGAGCAGGTCCAGCACCCAGCACGAACGTATTTGACATGAAGGGGAAAAAGGGAAACGAAGACAGAAGAGAAGGGCAGGGTTGAACTGGGCAGCTTCCCCCACCCCTGGAGTCCAGACAATGCTTAATGTACATTTATGCACCGTAAGCCTACCCAGGTCTGTGCCAACACCTTCCCCTTGCTACTCGCTGCCAATTGCAAGGGGAGAGATTAATTCTCCCCTTTTAATGCTATTCCCAACACAGGTACTGCCACTCGCCATGCCACGGGGGCCTCATGCCATGACACCAATCTCCGCCGCACAACACCTGGGCGGCCCAGAAATCCACTTTTTGGCCCTTTTTGGCCCCACACAGGAGGGCAGAGCTCAGCGGGAACCGCGCAGCCCCAGCACCCACCCCCGGAGCGTGGCAAACCCGCAGCGCCCCGGGGCCGCCAGGAGCCCCCCGGGGGCTTCCCCGGAGCCGCTCCCGGTGCCTCAGCCGAGCTGCTCCCCGGCTGCACACCCACCCCGAGGCCCCGGGGCCTCTCCCCGCCGCCCCCGGGCCCCTCCCGGCCGCACGCACCCGGCCCGGGCCGCACGGAGCCGCCGCCATCCCGGCAACGGCCGCTTCCGCCGGCAGGGGCGGGCCGGGACGGGCCCGGGGGCGGCTTTGGTGCCTCAGGAGGGCAGGCGGTGTGGCGGGGATGTGCTCGCCCATAACCACAGCTTCCCCGTGCTTTTTGGTGGCTGGAGAGCTTCCCTTCCATGGTTTTGCTGCTGATGTGTTCAGGCTCGGTGGAGCCCAGCTTGGGGGTGTCGCAGACCCCCACCTCCCAGCCCTGCAGTGTCCCTGGGGCCCCGAACCTCCCAACACACAAATCCCGACGCCATCTCTTGTTCTGCCACCTGGGACTGCCGCAGCCAGCCTGGTCAGCCCAGCCCTGCCTCATCCCCATCCGTTTTTTCCACCTCTTGGTTTATGCGGGCAGCTGTTGTGTCCCTGCAGGGTGTAACGGCCCCCCCGGTGCCTTCCAGAATCTCTTTCCCAACTGGCACCTTCAAAACCAAATCCAGAGCCAAGCCAAGCCCAGGGCTCAGGTGAGACTTCAGAAGAAGGATGGGCCTCAATTACCACTGCTCATGGGTTACCATGGCCTAAAACACCAACGGCTGGCTTCTGCTGCTTTCTGAGGTCCCAGCCATCACGCACACTGCTCCTCCCTGTGCTGCCTTCTGGGCGTGGGGCCGCTCATGTGGGATTTTGTGGCTGGAAATGGCAGAGGGAGCGGGTAGGAGCAGGAGTGAGGGGCACTGTTGAGGTGCACTGCTCATCAGGGCGGGTGATCAGCGCCTGCTGCCTCTCAGGGTCACGGACAGTCCGTGGAAATGACAAAACGGAGTTTGTCTGGCTGTTTGAAACGTAAACCAGGAGTTAATTCAGGAAGGAGGCTAGAGAAGAAAGTGATGGTCCTTAATGCGTCAGGACATCCAGCTCATCCCTACAAGAGGCCTGTGTGGCGGGCACCACAGAGCACCACAGATTGGGGTGAGTTTTTACAGACGTTGGTCTCCACACAGATGCTGGTCGGTGTCTGTGATGGAGCCTCCAGCCGCGGTGGGCAGCCCTGCGGGGCAGCAGAGCAGAGGCTGTAAGCCTGGGCGCATCCCAGCTGAGCTGTCAGCAGTCCTGGAGAGCCTGGACATCAAAGCCTTGGAGGTGAGGGCAATGACATGTTTGACACAGGAGCAACCTTTGTCCCCTGGTGCAGAGCCTTTGCCCTTGTGCTGCAGCACGCCGATTTCCAGAGGGTGAATCCCACTGCCATGGAGCCGGGCGCCCCCCCGGGTAATGCCAGCCCCTCTGCCAAGCAGAAGAAAAGCAAGAAAAGGAAAAGCAGGAGCAGCCTGCAGCCGTGCAGAAAGGTCGCATCCCGGGACGCGCTGGGTGAGCACAGTGGGTATCTGTGTCCGTGTGGTCTGGGCTGGCAGCCCACGTGCTTTAGGTGATTTTAACCGAGTTGTCTCAGGATGAATGCTCTGCTAAGGCTTAGTCCTTAGTAGGTCAGCATGGCCCCCAGCCTGTCTGCTGCTCCCAGAGCTGGAAACGTCCCTGTGGGCCAGGTGATGACAGGGGCTCTGCCACTGGTGAATTTTCAGCTGGGCACTGTGATGCTCAGGCGGACTTGCCCTCACTCTTCCCTCCAGCTGCTATTTTGTCCCTGGGATGTGGCCACAGATCCCTGGCTTTTACACCATCAGGCAGCCCTGGCTAGAAGGCATATGCCTTCCCCTGCAGTCCCTGGCTCCTGTCCTGGCAGGGGCAATCATCTTCCCTCTCCTCCCAGGACTAGTGCTACCCCTGAGCTACAGCAAAGCCCTGTCAGGGAGCAGTTGTCAGCACTGGCCTCTTCTTGTACCTCTCCAGGACGACTGCCTCGCCTGCGGCCCTTGTACCAGTACATCAACTTCGACATGCCGGAGCTGATGTGCCCATCAGAAGAAAAAGAGGAAACCCTAGGGCCGGCAGGGACAGCAACTGGTCCGGAGCTGGAAGGAGAGCTCCCACAAGGTTCAGTGTGCTTGTTGGGTTATTTGGAGTCCCACTGGGTTAGCAGCTCGTATGCCTGCTCCTTGTGGCAGAGTGCTCGTGTGAGCTCAAATAGCTGCAAAGGAGAGGCTGCTGCTCTGCTGTTGATCCCCAGCTTTGGGCAACACAGCACAGCCTGCTGCAGGTCACAGTCTGCACACTGCTGAGATGTTACAGGGCATTGCCTCCCCCTTGGTGCACAGCTCCTGCCTGGGGACTTTTGTTAGCACAAGTTGGACCCATCAGCTTGCTCCCTCTCCAAAGCCCATGCTGCTCTGCAGCACTACTAAGCAGCTGTAGGCCTTCCACGGATGCAGGAGAAAGCACCAGAATGGGGTAATTACCAAAATGAGCTTTCTGTTCATTGTTCTGCAGCATTTGGCTCCCAACATCATCTGCCACTAACAAACTGGCTGAGCCAAGGATTGAGAACTCATCTTACTGACAGCCCTTTTGCGGCCTCTCTCATGTGTAACCCACAAGGTACAGCGCCAGGCAACGCGGACCCCAAGCCAAGCAGGCCACCAAGGAAGGGAACGACCTGCTGGCAGGTCAGACAGAGAGGCAGGGAGAGGGTGAAAGGCTGAGAAGGCCTGGGAGAGGGGAGCTGGCCTTGTCCTGCCAGTGACCGGAGACCTGCAGGTCCCCACAGCTCACCTCCCCTGAAATGGGGGCTTTGTCCTTGCATGTGCCACTCTGGGGCTTCCCAGAGACCCAAAGCAGCAGGGTCAGACACAACTCTCCTATAAATCCCCAAATACTCAGTCCTTCCTAACCTCAGTTACGCTGCTGCTCGCAGACCCAGCAGCAGCCAGGCTCTGCAGTCCTGCTGCTCTGGGCTGTCAGTGACCAGCTATAAATAAGGAAAAGAGAGGGAGAAGAGCTGGTGTGATTCAGGCCATCTGCTTTATTTGAAAGAAGTGGCCAGGCTTTTGATCCACTCCCTCCTCTTGCAGGGACCTGGGCCAGCAGCGCTCTGGAGGTCCCAGCCCCAGCACTGGATGACAAACCCAGGCAGGTTGATAATGAGACGACGCTCGGCTGCACGGCCTACCTGGTGTCACCACTCGTCATTAGATATCCTCACAAGCTGTCTGCCTCCTGTGTTACCACTACAGCCTGGCTTGGATGGTGGTGATCAGCACCTCACCCATGTTTGGTTTGCTTTTTTTTTTTTTCCTGGTTGCAGAGAAGATGATTTACCTGAGGAGTGGGGGGACAACACCACAATTTTTATTATAAAATATACCTGCTTGCTGTTAGGATGCACGTGTCATAATTTCTTCCTTACTTATGAAAAGCAGGAGCCAGGGGCCAGCCGTGTCCCATAGTTGGCGATCACCCTGCGCCACCACTTCTCACCCCAGCAGACAGCAGAACACGGCCCCATCCCACCGCACCCCTTGCACTGATTTTCAAGATGAAAAGTTAGGGCATGAGCTGTCCAGAAACTCAGAGCATCGTGGCAACAGGCTTCATGTAAGCCCAGGGCAACATCTAGCACAGCCTCACCCTTCAGATCCAGCTGAGAAACGCGATGTGCTTGCATTGCAGCAGACCCAGGTAGATGCTAAGGGGCAACAGCAGGAAGCATCGCTCATGCTGGCCAGCTAAAGCCTCTAAAGCCTCTTGAATAGGCATTAGCTCTGTGCGCAGTGTTAATTAGCAGGTGTTTCCACCACCTCTGCCTTGGACAAAGAAGGATTGCATAGGAGAATCTAGACTTCACAGCAGGAACCCACCCTAGCCAAAGCAGTGCTCCGTTGGCACCATTCCCCCCTTGTGCAGGACGGCTTCTTGCAGGCTCTAGCCAGGCTGTAAGATGTGCTCCTGCTCACCCAGGAGCCTTGGCATCCCCCTTCCTCCACTGGGATCAAGGCCTAACAGGACATACTCAGTGCTTTCTTCTCCTACAGGAGTCATACTTTAGGATTTTCTGCCCTGGGCAGATGCTTGACAGTAGCACAAAGGAAGCTGCTCAATTCAGGGACAACAGCTTTAGAACAGATCCAGAACTGGCATGAACGAAGCCAGAGCTTTCTATCTGAATGCGTGTAGTGACTGTCCCAGGTGAGCTCAGGAGACATTACTCACCTGCTTTACATAGTGCACAGACAGTAGATGCTCAGAGCTATGGCAGAACAGCCTTCTAGCAGGAAAGGAAGGTTTGTGGGGAGACACAGCGTTCACTGGCCCACCTGCTAGAGCTGAAAACAGCGCCACTTTCTTCATCCATCTTAGAGCAGAGATGAGATTGTTCAGAGCACAGAACCAGCCAAGTTCCTAACCTTTAGAAGTGACTGATACATCATTTTAAAGTGTGTTGAAAGTAAATAGTTGAAGGTAAGTACCTCATTTATACACTGGCTAGAGAACGGTTCTATCCTTACCATGGGGATTTTGCTTCTTAGTTTGCATCTTCCAGAACTTCCTAGAACCAGTTAGGCAGAAAATAAAGATCCCATTAATCACAAAAGTTGACGTGGGAAACCTAAGATAAACAGGAGTATCTCCAAAATCAACTACTCAACAGCCGTAGTCTGAAGAAAATAGCAAGGAGGTGGAAAACAGACTTTCTGGTAGGACTTACTTTCCCTTGGTGATAAATGGATGACAAGTACCTTGGCAAGGACAGCACAGAGTTATCTCCTACTCTATCACACCCAGGTTGCCCAGCTGGCAGCACAGGGGCAGGGAATGACTCAACAGGTAATTAGCCCCAGCTGTGACATTTACTGTGATGATTTCAGATTGTCCAAATCGAACACAAGCACACAGCTGCCTGAAGAATGCCCTCAAACAACTTTTTATTTTTGTAGAAAACAAGTAAGATTCTTTTCAGGAAGGACCAGCTTATGAAACAGTGGTTTGCATGTTAACATACATAAATACACAGTTACAACTTAGTGGGAAATAATACATTAAAAAAGCTTTCAAGTACACAAAATAAATGTAGTAAAAATGGACTATTCCTTCCACATACCTGCTTTGGAGAAAAAATACTTCTCAAATGGAATGAACTTCCACCCATGATCTGCCAACAGATATCTCCACTGGGCACAAGCTGCAGGAGGGTGTGAGGGTGGGCAGGACCAGAGAGTTAATATCCAGTGTTTGAGATTCAAAGCAGACTTGCTCATGACAGTTAAGTCCCCATTCTCTTCAGGTATCAGCGTGTGTGTAGTGTGACAGTTTCCTAGTCAGCACACAGAGGAGCTGCAAGAGGTAGGCAATACCTCCTTACTTCCATCTGCAGATCCCTGGAAGGTTGTGGAAAGGTGCCTTGCCTGTGAGGCATTTAATAACAGTCGCAGAAATCAGAATGTGGCCCCACAGTCATGGTCCTGGTGCTGCTGGGTAGTAAACACAACTGATGGAAATAGAGCTTATGCCAAAAAAAAACCAAAAAACTGCTGGATGCAGTCAGTCTCTTGAGTAGAAAGAAAATGTTTGCAGATATGGAAGAATAACACGTATCATCGCAGACTTCCCAAAGATTTTCCTCATAACTGCCAAGACACCGTCAACAGGGAATTCATAGCATCATTGCATTATTTAAATAAAATACCAGCTTAAATTACTTTGAAAAACATTTGACATGTGCAGAAAGCCAAAGGCTGATCCTTATTTTACAAGCTTTATTCTGTTCTTCTACTCTGTCCTATGTGAGTTTAGAGACGTGTTACATCACTAAACTCTTTAATAAAATTTTACCAACTGAGGAGTGAAACTAAATCCATCTCCAAGAGAAGGCAAAGGCATCTAAACAACAGATGCTCCCTGATCTTGCTCTACTTAATCTCCTGTTAAAACTGTTAAAATAAGCGACCTGTGCAAGAGGGGTTGTGTCCCACTTCCAAGCCATGCAATGGCAGAGATCCATGCTTCACTTCAGCTACTGCAAGTGCAAAGGGCAATTCAAGTTTTTCTAAGTCTCCAAGACAAAAATTAAACGTTTACAAAAAACGGAAATATTTAAAACTCTTTAAACAATTTAAATCAGAACCGTTTCTATCGGAACATGGCATATTTTACATGTTTAAAGAAAAAAAACAAGAACCGTTATTAAATAAGAATCTACATATCTTAAAAACAGGGAGAATTTGTACAGTTACAGCCCGAAGTATCAATTGTCCTATTTTCCAAAGCAGGAATGTTCATAAGTTATTCCTCTGAAGCGCCTCGCAAAGGTTCTGATTGGCATCTGGCTCCTCGGTCATGACCTCCACAGCCTCCCACTCCCCTGACCTGCTGGATTTCTTGATGGCCTCTACGACACTTTGCATGTAGAGACCGTCTTCGAAAGAGGCTGCCATCGAGACAGGTTTGTGATCCCACGTCCGACGATCCTCCTGGTCTTGGAAAGACTTGCGCAAGGCTTGCACCATGTATACCATTCCTTTTAGGTAGAGCAGCGGGATGTCTTTAAACCCCTTGTCCAAAAGGCCTTTGTTGACAGTCAGAGAGTCCGTAAACAGTAATTCCTCTTGGAGTGCAGTGTTCTTCTGCCCATACAAGTCCGTGCCACGAGCTATGAGGCGACCTGCGGACCCAACAACCATGACTTCATGAATGAAGGAGCCGGGCATGTTGAAGTTGAGAGTCACAGTACAACAGACACCCTCACTCATCAGCATCTGGAAGAAGCAGAAGTCATCACTAGTAACATGGCGGATCCCACTGATAGCCGTGTTCTGCTTGACAAAAGTCTTGAGCAGACCGTGGACTTTCTCTGCTCGCCTGTTGATGAGGTGGGTCAGAAGGTCAATGATGTACGTCCCCATTGTATGCAGACCGCCTCCTCCCATTAGCTCATCACAGATCCAGTTGTACTTGTGGCTGAGCAGGCTCCCCCCGTAGACTCGTACATCACAGATCATCACGCTGCCCACGTAGTGTTCTTCTATCAACTGCTTCATCTTCACAAAGACAGGCAAGAAACGGAGGACGTTGCCCACGATGCTCATCAGCTTGGGGTAGTATCTGGCAGCTGTGACCATCCTGAAGGCATCCACAGAGGTAGCAGCTTTCTCACAGATCACGTTCTTCCCTATTCCTGCAGCACAAACACACCAAAAAATAACATAGCACTCATGAGCAAAACATGATGCAAGGTCCCAGCGTTTATCAGTAGAGCTTTTAAGAGTCAGGCTTTCAAAGGCAAAGGTTCAGGAACTAAAATAAGAATCCTTCCAAGATGCTTTCGTCGCAGAGCTGACAAACTCCCACAGAGAGCAGCTCTAAATAAATACAGAGCATTTCCACATCATGAGAGATGAACCATGTCATGTTTTCATGCCAATTGAGTGTTGTAGCTATACAACTATTTGAATGCCTGTACAGCCAGAAGGGAAAAAATCGCGGAGATCTATGCACTCTGCAGGGAAAAAGTGAGTGAAGGAGATTTGATTTTGAATTTCATCATCACTACAAATTTATTATTTGTAATAGATTGATAGAAATACAAGGTACCTGGTGGCCTGTGTACAGCATAAAAAAAATTGAAATAAGGTTTTGTAAAGTGAAACATTTTTGTCTGCACATACAAGCTACATGTACAATTAGACTGCAAAGGCGACTGCACGAGTTACCCAAGTGGAGCAGCACTCGCAAGATGACCTGCTGTGGTTTTGGTTATTAGTAAAGTGCTTTATTTTGTGCCCAGCCTGAATCAGTGTGGATAGTCTTTATTTTAGATACAAGGTATAAATAAGCTGATGATCCAAAAGAGCATCTCAATGGAAGATTCAACCAAACGCCTACACCCAGTGTTCTGTTGGTACTCCCTCTTCCCCCATTCTCACTCTTCGCTCACAGCATGGCTTTACTTTTCCCTATATGCCTGATAAAATGCTTCACAGCATTTTTCAATGTAGTACCTAGGGACACACCTAGAAGTTTCCAGACATTAACTCAGGATGTCAGGTCTGAAGCTCAGCCTAGTCATACTGCAGTTTCTCACAGGGAACACGACAGCAGGTGCCTCACTCAAAGCTCCTCCTGGACCACGCTCCTTGCTTCTGTCATCTGCAGGGTGAGGTGACAGCAGCACAAGTGTTTAAATCAGACTCCTGCCTACTGGGGGAAGCCAGATTCCGCACAGCAGCAGCTGCTGCACTGAGCACTCCACCTCCTGGCTGCACCAAGCAAGACTTGATGCAGGAACAGCCAAGTGGTCCAGGGGCCAGCAAGCTCCTGCAACGCAGCTTGCTGCCCTGCTCAGCCTGGGACAACTAGTGGGAAAGGAAGCTCTGAACATGCCTTTGTAGTAAATAAAATCAAAATCCACTCAGAAAACAGAACTACAATTTTTAAGTGGCCTCTTCCAAAGAAAGCACCTGAACACATACGAGTCAGCAGAAGCTTTAATGGGCAGAGAAGGGCAGGGTCACACTCCCCTGATGCTGCCTCTCAGCCTGCCAAATGCTCCTGGCTGCCCACCAGCAAACCCATTTCAGGAATCACTTCTGACTCTCCTGTACCAGTCCCTGCACTGCTCTCTGTTCAATGTTCCCCAGGGCTGGCTGAGCTCCTCTTGAGATATTTCAGTGCTGGGGTTAGCTGCCTTCTCATTATGCTGTACCTTTAAATGGCATTCATCTCAAGCCAGGTTACATCAAGATACAGATGAAAAAAGTAAAAGTAAGATGATCTTGACAGCATCCTACACAAATCATGTAATTCTCAAAGGAAATGGACAATGGAAGCGACTTTCAAGCTGCATATGCTGGGGGTACAGCGCTGCAGCCAGTGCTGCTCCCCCTTGTGCAAACCCTCCACCCTCTGGCACATAATTGAATGCAGCAGCCAACTCAGGCTGCAAAACCAAGTGAACGTTGAAACTTTCACTTCTCCACCCTCTTTGCAGCAGGGCCTTTCTTCTAGTTCTTGCTCTTCACTTCTGCCCTGTCCTGCTCCACTGAAAGAATCCAGTGCTCCTTTGTGTCCTGGAAGCCGTTTCTCAGCCAGTGCTCCCTGCGTTACCAGCTCCGTGCCTCCGCGAGCCCTGTAAGCTTCCTCAGAAAGCATTTCTTGGTGGGACACTTCCTGGACAGCAGAATAAAATAGAACATTGCCTCCTAAAGCAATCTTACATCTCTAGCCAGATCCACACAGCCCATCAGCCACAGGGTCTCTGCTTCTCTAGCAGCTGGTTAGCCATACCAGACCCAAAACCTGCCATACTCAAAGTATTTTACAGCTGGGAATAATAAAGCACAAGCACAGAAAACCCACTCTGTCTGATCGAGGCTGCCCAGAGCCATGAGCAGGAGCAGGGGATAGCAACACCAGGGTGCCCTAGCAGGGCGGGTGGCAGTCAGGCCAAGAGGGAGGGAGGACAACCCCTTGGAGGGGAATATTTATTAAAAATGGGAGAAGTGAAACACAAACCTTAAAGAGGCAGCTCTGGAGGGGGCTGCAGCCTGACATTGAACTCAGGAGAAGGACACTCAACACAGTGGCCCAGCACACCCCACTGAGAAGGCCCTTTGCGTCCCCAGGAACGTGACAAGGAGGGGCACCCGTGCAGGGCAGCATCCCTGCAGTGTGCCTGGGCTGGGGCAGCAGCCTCACGATGACAGCCACTACTCTGCAGCTCTGCTTCCTAGCTTATTGCCTGGCTGCTGTATTCACCACTGCCCATCCAACACCTGCAGTCCTCAGCCCCACCTGTCTCCAGATGAATTACAGCATTGATTCAAACTACTAAACCTACTTAGCTCGTGTAACTGTATCCGTTCCACCAAACAGAAGCCCTAGCTCTCGATTTCCCTGCATAATGTAAGAAACCTGAGGTTGCACCTAGGACCACGTACACCTAAACACTGCTGAAGCATACCAGATCACCTGTGTCCATCACAAGCAGCTGGGAGCGTCTGAGGATTCTTCACAAATAACCATCTGGTTCAAACTTGTTGGCTTCAGGAGCCTCCCAGTGAATGGATGCTCACTCCCAAATGCATTCCTTCATTTCACGTCCCGTTTGCATATGGCTGGAGAGGACCTCCCTGCTAACTCCTTACAAACATGGGAAGCACAATATGCAAAGAGCCCTCACAGCACGCTTGTTTATCCTGTTCAAGAGCAGGAAATCTGCATTTGTCACAACACAAGGCCGTGATAGAGCCCTTTCCAACTCCTTCCTCCACAATTAACATACACATGCTGTAATTTGTATGGACTCTGCAAAATCAGGGGGCCAAGCAAGCTACTTTGGAAAGCTTCCTTGAACTAGTAAGAAGTTCCTCTGTCGCCACTCCGCAAGACATCTGCTTGAAGGCTGGGCTCAGTACGTGCAGCAGCATCACCTTTAAAGTCTTAAGGAAATCCTCCTCTAAGGACTTCAAGTGCTCTGCCTCCCCAGTCTCTGCTTCACTCACACCTCACACGCTCCACAGCCTGAGCCAGCCAGTAACTCGGCGCCGGGCGCACCTCACACAGAGGTGGATGCATGTCAGCTGTGGGACATCAACCACAGAACAGGCATTTTGTGAAGTTAATTTAGTTCCTCTGAGATCAAAGGAAGCACAAATTTTAGAATAGCTTCTTGCTTTACCTGTTAGTGAGATAAACCCTAAGATTACACTCATCTTAATTTGAATTATGCTCTAGGCTTTGATCTGTTATGTCTGGTTCATGAACTCAATCCAGCGTTACAACTTCATCTCTGTCATGCCAAGGCTTCTTTCTGGATGCCTGTCAGTAAGGAACTTAAACAAATAGCACAGGCAGGAAACACCGGGTCTCTCTCTCTCCATTCTGCTAGTACTAAAAAACTAAGCACATTTTTAAACAGAAGTATAAGAATAAGTAATAAAAGTGTACATTCTTTTCCTCTTTTGAATAAAAGACTTACCACTGTACCACATCTGATCTCTCCCAAAGCCCAGTCACAGCTAGTGATACACCAAGCTATTCATCTATTATCACAATTTGCAGCCAAGGATTTTCCAATTGCAAATATGACTGCATCAACCTGAATGTTCAAAAAAAAAAAAAAAAACACACTTGCCACCTGCACTCCCCTCACTTTTTGTTCCTCCAGAGCACTGAATTATAGCAAGCTATCCAATATGGGCTTAAGATACTGCACAACATCCTTGGTAGCAGGTACACAAACACTGCTGCCACTAACCTCCCGGGAAAGCTGAAAGACTTGGCCAGAATCATACTGCTCTGAGCTGCCTGCATCACTTCGCAGATCAGAATATTTTGGGAAACAGAAGCAAAGAATAAATAGCCCTTTACAACTTCACCCAGCGATTTCCCTTGCTTTTTCAACTTTCCAACTTCTCTATACTTGCAGTCAAGCACACACACCTCACCTCTGTACTTCTGCAGCAGCTTTAACCACCTTGCCTCCACCGTTCAATGTCAGCTTTCAAAGACTATTCATTTTAGTTAAAAATCCACCAGAGAAGGTGCCATCCTCTCCTTCTAGCACACTTCATGCTTGACCATCAAGAGCCAAGAGAACTACTGAAATACTTACTATCATTTAAAGGAATTTCTAGCATATTTAAAGATAAATTCTAACTTACAGTTCAAGTGTTCAAAAATTAAAATACCTTATATTCAGAGAACAGTAGTTCTTTGTAAAGAAAGAAATCTAACACTCAAAAAAACCTAAGATCTCTCTCTGCATATCTAAGCAGCGTTATGGCATTGCAAATGTGTAAGGAGTTGTTTACTTCCAAAACAAATTACTGCAGAGCAAAGAGGCTAAGAACAACAAACCGCCCTCGCCTGCATGGTTTGAGACATTACCCATCCTGAAATTATCTCACAGGGATCTGCTGTAAACACAATAAAAATCTCACACTCCTTATTTACGGAATTACACACAAGCACACCCCACGCTGGGTGAGGTGAAGGCACATTAGCACTACAAAGCTGTGCCCTGCAGAACCAGGAACGCCGGGGTGCCCGGGCGGCTGCCTCCTGCCCGTTCTCCCTTCTCTCGCAGCCGCTCTCGCCCAGCTCACCTGGCTGCATTCCACCTGCTGTCCCCAGCTGTCACCTACCCTCTCCTCCACGCCAGGTGAAGGATTCCTCCAGCAAGTCTGCACCCTGGGAAACAGCAGCCTGTCACAGACACTGAGAAAATCATCACCAAGAGGTGGCAAGGGGCACGGCACGCATGCTGAGAACAGCATCCGCAGAGGATTTGGGTCTTAACTCACACAGTCCTACTGAACACGTACACACATTTTTTATTCAAAGGCTTTTACCTTTCAAGTTTGGTTCTGTGGAGGAACAAGCAGAGATGAAAATCTCCCCTCCCTTCCCCCTCTCCCCACAACAAATTTCAGGTTCCCATTCCAAGGCATGGGAAGATCTGAAATGAATTAAACTACAAGGTTAGTGTTGTTTTGGTTTTTGTTCCCCAAATGGGAACAAAAGATTTTTCTACTTCAGCATGTTTTTGGAAGTAGCTTACTTTACTAAAAATCTCCCCACTGCAAGTTCAGCCTGAAGAATACATGGAAAATTTTAGCCCAATTGATTCAAGATTTTCAATGCTATAATTCTAAAAAGAAATAAAAATCTAGGTAACCTTTCTTGCAAATGGTGCTACGAATTCCAAGCAAAACCTTTAGTACCGTACTTGCACCCTGCTACAACCAGAATCGTGCAGAGCTTCAGATTTCAATCTGCCAATTAGTTATGAATTTTTGGTCCAACTCTAAAAACGAAAAGGTACCTAGAGCTTTCACAGCAATTTGCCGGGTTAGGGGTGGAGGGATATTGATGCAAACCAAATCTACGTCCTGGTGCAGCAAGACATCATCAGTCCGACTCGTGTAGAAGGAGATATTCATTTCTTCTGCCAGCTGCTTCGCCTCCTCTTCAGTCTTTCCCCAGAGCGCTTCAATAGAGAAGCCTTCTGCTCGCAGCAAGGGGACCAGGACCCGGGCGGTGCTGCCAGTCCCAAACACACCCACTCCGGGAAGCATTTTCATTCTGCGTTCATTCAAGCATCAGGGTCAACATGTGGGCCTCCAAGGAAGTGCTCAGCTCCTCAGCTTTCCGCTCCATCCACAGTTCCTAAAACACAGAAAGTTACAAGTCAATGCAAACAAAAACTGTATTTTGAAGTCAAAGGCATCTATAGCCTGACTGCTAGCATTTATCCTTCAAAAGTTTCAAAGATTCTCCTGAAGAAAAAAAATTATATGAAAAAAACACCTTGTAATATTTGGAGAAATAGTTTTAAGGGACAAGCCAGAGAGCCCTGTTGCAGAAGGCAGGAAGGATGGATAGCAAGCAGCCTGACAAGTCACGGGGCCCTCTCGAGCCTCGAAATGCAGGAAATGCTCACAAAGGAGCACACATCGTGATGATGCAAGCCCCTAAATGAGATAAAGGATTGTGAGATGAGGTAGTACCTTCTGTTAGACAAACAGATACTGAGAAAAAACGTAGCAAGCTTGTGGGTGCACACGTCTTTATTCCTACCCAAATATAAAAACTGAAAGCAGCTACTGGGACCTTAAACTTACGGCAGGTAGTTAAGCCACTACAGAGGATATCTAGAAAACACGTCCTGTGAGGAAAGCTCGCGTTCATTTGGTTAAGTCACACTTTTGTTCTTGCAAGTATTTCCTGGTAAATAAATCCCCTCTGATCCTTGCTTGCCAGTGTCTCAGGACTGCACTGGCCACATCTGGCTGGATTTCCTCGCATGGTTGTGGCGCTAACCCCAGGATGTCAGAGGCCCTCAACGTGTCATGCCTTTGGGAACCCTACCTCCTGCACCCCGGCGGTGAGCCATTTCTTCTAAGGAAAGTTTGCTTGATTTTATATTCATGACAAATATTTACAGATGCTGTAAAACATCTCATGAAATATTCACTGAATTAATTCTGTATGTTTTTTCCCATGTTCAGTGTGATGTTAGGTTTGTCATACCATTCTTGCCTGCTATTTGAAATTAATTCCCTGTTATTCAACACTTAGAGGCACACACAAATAGGGACGGTACCAAGACGATCTAGACAATCTTTATCGTTCTGCATGAAATAGTAACGTACTGACAGGAAATACAGCTTCTAGTCAGGCTTTTATAAATAATGTGAAGAAGAATAAGATCCTGCCACCGGTCAAAATGCAAAGATACACGTTGAAGCCCCCCACATACAGATTTGGGGGTTTACAGGCCAGAAGAAAAACCACTCACAGTGAGCACCACATTCTTTTGAACAGACATCAACTGAACAATGCAGAACACAGACCAGGTACGTGCATGCTCACACCAGGTTGTACAGCCACGCTCAGCAATGGCAAATTTACACAGCACGGCAAGACTTTAGGAGAGGACGAAATCTTTGAGAATGCTATTAAGAGCACATTGCAGCACGTAACACACCCAACAGATAAGCTGACTTCCGTAACACTTGCTTATTCTAAGCTTTATTTTTTTCCTGTTTCCCATCCAACTACCTCTTTAAAATCTCAGGGAGGTGGAATTCATTTTCTGATTTTGGAAATTTTGTATTCCCAAAATGCGCTGCTGCATCACTGTTGCTAACAGATACTGGCACAACCACAAATCCCACTGCTTTACCTCCACAGATACAGCTCTGGATGGTACCAGACAAGGACACCTGCTCACCACTAGCACCACGACAAAAGCCCTGTGTCATCAATGTTTAGCAAACCCAGCCTCAGCAGTGACTTGTCACAATGCAGCCACACTCCCAGCACGTGAAGATGTGGCTTGCACAGCTGGAGCGGAGTCCAAACCCCACTGCGTCAGGATGCAGCCACTGCTGCCGCAAGAGGCAGCTGTCATTACATCCACTAAGAACACAGAGAAGCTCCAGGAGAACAGCGCTGTCACCCTGCAGAAGTCCCCAAAGCACCTTTCTTGGAAACACTGCAAACCTCTCTGATGCTTCTCATCCAAGAGGAAAAAAAAGCAGATCTGAAAAGACTCAGAAAAAGGTGACAAAAAGCACGCAACATCTATGCAAGGAAGACCTCAGCAAGCAAAGATTCCTCAACCCGAAAAAGACATCGCTGCAGGATGTCATGGAGGGTAATAAAGCCATGATTAACCATTAATGAGAAGTCAAAGGGAGGCTAAGCAAGCTCAAGGCACGCCTCAAGGGGTGTGAAATACGCACAGGTCATACCAAGTGCAGTAAGTAGCAGAGCTGGTAGAGCACAAGAGATGGAGAGGGGCTTCAGCACGTCCTCGTCCTGTTCTTTGCACCCTCCTCCTCAGGCTCGTGGCCAGCACGGTCTGGCCATGCTGTTTGGAGAGGGAAAACACGGTGGTGTCCCTCTGTAGCTTGACTGATCTGGAAACGTGACTTGGAGCGGAGGCCAGCACGTGCTGACTGGAGGCCTGGGAAGCCTGAGTGGTCTCTCCGAGGGTCTCGCTGAGGTCTGGGCACGCAGAGTGGCAGTGGCACGAGGGGGCACACGGGGCCGGGTGTCCCCAGGAGGTCCGCTGGTCCCATCCTGACAGCAGCCTGCAGCCGGAGCGTGTGGCAGCACTCCTGGCCGCAGGAAAGAGGCCTGACTGCGAGCAGCACCCTCAGCTCCATCCAGAAGCCGGGTGCCATTTACACCAGGTCACAGCAAGCCTGAAAGCTTCTAAGGAGCCTGTGGGGATCAGTCATTAAAATCGTAAAAAGCCTTTTAGAGGCCAGTCTTTCTGGAAAGGAGAGCCATCGCTCACCAGTATCCCCAGTCACAGGGCTGGGCAACGCTTTCCTGAGAGCCCTCACATAGAAACGAGGGGCAGCCGGACTGCAACAAGAGGCACAGCCCGGCTGAGGCGAGCCGCCCCTCGCCGCCCCTCACCGCCCCTCAGCACCTCACGGCCCCGCTCAGCCCCGCGGCGTGCCCGAGGCCCCGGCGCTCCGGGACGGAAAATGCGACGGGCACCGCGGCTCCCAGCCCCGGAGAGTCCCCCCCAGCCCTTACCTGCCGCCGGAGGTTCGCCGAGGGGCCCGGCGGCTCCGCCTCGCCTCCATCCCGGCGGCGGCCGCTGCTCGCTCCCGGCGCCGGCGACGCCCTGAGCGGCCCCACCGCCTCCTCAGCAGCCGGGGCGGGCACGGGCGCTTGAAATGGCGGCGCCCTGAGCGCCTTCGGAGGTTGAGGGAGGCGCAGCCAATCGTGAGGCGGGATTCGAGGGAGGGGGAGGGTCTTCTGCTGACGGGCAGCGCTTCTAGCCAATCGAAGGGCGGCGCGGCGGCTGGGCTGAGGGTGGGCGGGCACAGGGGTGAAGGCAGCGAGGCTGGGCGCTGCCCGGCCAGGCCGCGTCCCTTTGAGCCCCGGGATCGTTGGAAACAACTTCAGACAGAAGCAATAAAAGAGGGAGGGGGCCCACAGGGCTCGATTTCCCAGTCCAAGTTGGGGATCGTGGGCAAAATGGCTGGAAAGCCTTTAATTGGGATCTTATTAAAGAACTACATAAGGCGGTGACCGCTTATGGGTTGTCAGCCCCGTTTACACGGTCCCTGCTGGAGAATGCCATGAGCTTCTAACCTCCTGTGATGTGTGACAAGTGGTGACGATGATATTAACTCCAACACAAAAGTTATTATGGGAACAGAAATGGAGAGAGTGGAGCAAACACACAGCGCTCCGAAATTCAGAAAGGCAGCCGGGGGATCCGCTTTTTGGGGTCGTTGTACCTCACCTGCTGGGTACAGACCCGATGGCAGATCCGTGCCTTCAGGCATGTCTACATCCAGACATCCTCTAGCTGACCGTGACCCTGGCCCTCCAGGCAGTGCTAACAATTCCAGAGACTGCAGACCCTGCACAGCCCTTTACAGAGGTCCAGCAAGGGCTGTCTGAGCCGTACGGACACCGAGTCGCTGGCGTCCGCTTTTGCAGCAGCACTGAGCATCAGTCAGGACCCAAGGGTCACAAAAAATGCTATGGGTGCGGAGAGATCCAGCCCCGACCACTTCATGTCGAGAGGCAAGGCAGGCTGCTCCAGCATCCATGCCAATGATTTCTCCCAAGACCCAGCTGGGATTCTCAGCAACACACCCCAAAAGGCAGCTGGGCTGTGCAGGATACCTGTGCTGTGGATACTCTTCCTCATGGCCACTTGGCAGTGCCTGCTCTTGCTCTTCTGCAGCTGCAGGCTTCCTTGGCACTCGGGAGCAGGGAGCAGCTCTGGGGAGGAGAGGGGCAATCGTGGTGCCCCGGGGATCTTGTCCTGGCATCCCTGCAGCCAGAGGCAGCCGGGTTGCATGAGAGGCCACCCAGAAAGCATTGTCCTGGCCAAGCAGAAGCTTGTGCTGGCAGCCCATGTGTGGGCAGCTGGTGACACCTGGTCAACCTGGTGACCCCGTGTCAAACCACGCACAGAGTGGCCGCGGTGTTTTGGGGTTGGCAGGGCCAACACACGCCTGGTCCCCCAGCAGCAGGAGCACTCCTTCCTCAGAGGGGTCTGTCCCCCACTGTGAAAAGGGCTCCAGGGGCAAGGGAAATTGGGAAGCCCTTTCCCCTGGACCCATGGGGCACGCACTTCACCCACCTGTGCTGGTGACAGCGAGCCAGCAGGCTGGGATAGGAAAGAGCATGGAAGCACCAACACACATGGGTGTGGTGCTGTGTCAGAGCCCAGAGCGCGTGGCTGAGCTGAGATGGAATCAAGCAGCAAAGAGAGGAGATAACGTCAGCCTGAAGTGAGGGAACTGAGGAGAGGGTAAGCCCTGGTGTGCAAGAGGAACTGCCTGCACAGCACGGGTGAGCGGTGCAGAGCAACCGCCCCGGTGCCGCAGGAAAAGACGTGGCCCCAGCCCCTCCGCCCCGAGCGCTGGGAGGCTTTCTGGAGAGCTGCCTGAGGAAGGAGACATGAGCACCCTGCTGCTGAGAGCCTTTCTGCCCCTGCTGCTCCTCGCCTGGCTGCCTGCAGGTGAGTCCTCGCTTTGGGGAGGGGTGTGAGGATGAGGAGGATGAGGATGAGGGGCAGTACCAGCACTGGGGACCGTGGCCTGCAGGCAGCTGGAGGGCATCGCAGGGCTGTCACCAGTCCCTCCCAGTGCCTGCAGGAAAGTTGCCCGCTCTCTGAACCCTGTGTGTGGGTGATACACCTGCAAGAGGTTTGGGACAGAGCTTTGCCATCTGCTCTGGGCTCTGCTCTTCCTGCAGCATCTACCACCCCTTTTGCACCAGCACCTCCGCAGGTGCCTGGCAGTGCCCCCCCCGCCATTGCCTGGGCACAGGCTCCAGGAGCTGCCTGCAGGGCCCCAGTTTTGGTCGCCAGGCTTCAGAACAGCCTCATCTTCAGAGCAGGAAATTGAAAGCTCTTTCAAGTAGGAAACACCTTACATAACGCAGAAGATATCAGCATGGATAAACAGTGTGCTCGTAACTCATCCCAAACACACATAGAGTCCACCAAAGGTGGAAACAAGGACAGACTGCCTGGGGGAACGCAGACACACTGCCTGAACACACCCAGGTAGTGTTAGAAAAGCCAAATGCCACCTGGAGTTCCACCTTGTGAGGAACATGAAGAGGCAGAGAGAATGGTTTCTGTAAGTACATTGAGGGCAAAAGTAAAGCTAAGGATTATGAGTTAACTCGTGAGAGAGAGGCAGAGGACACAGTGAAAAGGATATGGAAAAGGCTGAGGTACTTGGTGCTTTTTTTTTTTTTTTCCCATCCCTGGTGGTTTTCAACACCAGGCTGGACGAGGCCCTGGGCAACCTGATCTAGTGGGTGGCATCCCTGCCCACGACAGGGGGTTGGAACTGGATGGTCTTTAAGGTCTCTTCCAACCCAAAGCGATTCTGTGATCCTGTTCTGTGAAAACAGGCAGGGGAAGAAAGAATTGGAGATGTCCCTAAGCCTGATGCCTGGGAAGGGGGTCAGCTGGCATCCTCAGGGCTTCATATGCAGGAAGTGGGTATTTCTTAACACAAAGCCAGCCCTCCATGTTTCTTTTTCTGCAGGACTCACTCAACAGCATTCAGTCCCCTCAATGAAAATCAATGTGTCAGAGCTCAGCTTGCAGTGTCTGTTCCAGATGGTGTCAAACTGCACTGACCAGACAGTGAAACAGTTTGTAGACCAGATCAAAAACATGATGGAGAAGAAGGAAGAGATAGTTGAGATTCGTATTTCATATGAGGAAAAACCTTCTGCTGTTGGAAGTATGAATGAAACAAAAACAGCAACATGCACGTGTGAGATGAGCAACACAACTGGGGTGAAAGATGAAACCAACAAGACCCAGCATGGTAAGAGCCACAAGGCCACCAACACCCACGGCAGCACAGAGGGGAAGGGGTGAGGCAGAGACAGAGAGGGGGCCTCGCTTGGTAGGTGGGAAGTGACTTCAGCTCTGAGGTTCAGGAGCAATTTTTAAGCTACTCCAGAAGCTCCTTGCCAGAGTGAGCTTTGGGGGATGGAAGGAAGCCATAGAGGCTTGGGGGGGGACGGGACGGGACAACTACTACATTATCTCTGCTTCCCTATGGCTGACAGCTTCCCTACAGCCAGCCCTCGGTCCCAATGCACGTGGCTCTGGGAAACAACGGGGACTGAGCCCAGGGCTTTGGCAGCACCTCCTGCTGCGGGTTCCTGCACACCCTTCTGCCTAGGCTGCAGGAGGAGCAGGTGTCTCCCCAAGTCCTCTGCAGTTTTTGATCTGACACTGCAGGTGTCCCCGCCGAAAGCAGAGCAATGAGCATAGCACCTGCTGCCTCCACGTGGGCGTTCACTTGTGTCTCTGCCTTCCAGAATTGGGCCCTGAGATGTCTCCGACCAGCAGCCCTGAGTGTAAGACCTATGAAGGTGAGGCACCATGGCCCTGAAGGTGCTGGAGCCTGAACTGCCCGCAGCTATGAGGGGGTTGTAGGAGTTCTTAGGGAGAAAGAGGGGCAGAAAGGGGGGGAATGGCTCCTGCTGTTCTCTCCTGTCTGAGCTGCTGGCAAATTGGTGTGGGCACCAGCCAGTCACAGGCCATGAGCACCAGCAATGCGGGGAAGCTGCTGCCGCGCACAGCCCCCAGCTGGCAGAGCCTTTTAGATGAGGTTCTGGGGACCTTCCCCAGCAGGGCTTTGTCAGTAAGGGTGGTGGGTGTTTTGGGGTGCAGACCATGAGCCAGCGGGGTGCTCTGGGAGCTCTCCTGCTGCAGGGCTGCAAGCTGCGGTGTGGGGACAGCAGCTCATGTGCATTCTGTGCTTGCTGTGCAACACAGGAATCATCCACACGTATATCATCCCTGGGTCGCTGGTTTTGTTGATTTTCTTCCTGATTTGTGTTCTGATGTGTTTGTGCAGAAGGAACCAAAGGAATGCTAAAGGTAAGGCTGAGCCTGGGCTACACCACTGTCTCCAGTGGGAGCTGGTGAGCGCTGTCTCACAACCTCTGGATGGACTGAGACGTGTGAGACGCCTGCTGTGCAGGTGTTTTCTGCATTAAAATTAATGATAGTCAACGACATTTTCTTTTTCAGGAAAATCTGAAAGCAAGCATGTGGAAGAGATGAGTCAGCTCAGCACGGTAAGCCGGGGAGAGCTTTTCATGCGTTGCTCTGTTCTCTCTAACAAAAAGCAGTTGAATGCCCCTTTAAAGGGCTTCAGAGCAACGGTTTCTGAGCAAGCCAGGGCCTCCCGTACAGTGTTTGGTCAGTGGGAAATAACTTGTGCCAGTATCTGGATATGTACAGAACTGACAGCCAAAGGCCTGCTCACTGCTGTCTTCCTCTGCAGCCTCAAAACGAGGAGGTGATGTACGCGAAGCTGAAGTTTGAAAAGACGGAGACAAAACCTGCTGCTGCCTCAGAAGTTGTTTACGCTGAGATAAAATCACAACAGAAGTAGAGAGCTGAAAATGCCGGTGCTGCTGATGCAAAGGGAAGGTTCTGCTGGGGACAGGGCAAGTGAGAGCGAAGGGAGGGACAAACAGCTTGTCACATGCTTGCCACAGCTGCGACCCCTGAAAACAAGGGATCTGGTTTTCACAATCTGAAACCACTGCTCTAAGGCAGTGCCATCTTGGCCAACAAAACCTTCTGTTTACCCCCAGGTGGTACTTTACATTCCCAGGTAGAAGCCAGCTCTCCAGCTGGGACAGGTCCCCCTTGTGTTCCCGCGGAAAGGCCGCAGCAGCTTTTTGCTGGTGACTGCTTCTAGCAACTTGTGCCGTGCCTCAGTAGCAGCAGCAGGCACCGTGTGGCTGCCCCAGCCTGGGAAGCACTCAGTGTCCCAGTAGTGCTGGAGCAAGTGGCCCTCTAGGAAGCTCTCCTGCCAGCACTGGGTGATGTATGCGCTGTGAAAAGCCCTGAAGCAGTTTTCTGGATTTCCTTGCTATGTCCAGAGCAGGCATCTTCTGTGACAAATTTCACCCTTGTCTGATTCACTCACTTGCAACACAAGAAGCAGGGACAGAAAGGAATAGTTTGCTTTGCAGAGGTCCAATGTGGCTATAGCTGAAGTGATTTGCTTTATACCAGGAATTGACACATGTATGTTTGTCAATACTGTCTTTAATCTGAAAAAATAAAAATAAAAGGTGAAGTTTTTTGCTGTCAGTGTTGCCATTTACCTACTGCTGCTGGTGGGGACTGAGCTGAAGCACTGGAAGAATTGCCAGGGCGTGGGGAGTGACACTAATAAAGGCATTGAGGTAGCCAGGGAATGAGGGGCACAAATAGGCTCCACCAACCGCAGAACTTCCTCACCAGCCTCCTCCTGGACACTCATAGACCTGGAGGAAGAGGAGGATTGCTGGGAGTGCTGCAGCTTGAGGAGAAGGCAGAAATTACGTGGGGAGGTACGAAATGCAGCACCAGCCACCCTGCTCCCTCCTGCTGGGGCAGGCAGGGAGCCTGGAGGGGCTGAAGCCCAGCAAGAGGACAGCGAGGGGTCTACTGGCCATGTTGGAGAGGCAAGTGGGGAGGCTTCAGAGGAGGCAAAAAGGGCTGCAGAGGACCTCCTTAACATCCCACAGATGAACAAAATGGCCACAAAGACAGGAGAAATACCAATGACGTGGGCAGAATAACACAACAGCTAAATGGTTGAGGTAGAATCAGAAAGCTAAGGTACAAAATGAGTTAGAAATAACAAGTGGTGCAAAAGGCTCTGTATTTGTGTCACTGCATAAAAGACACAAGAGGAAGGAAGAGGAAAGGTTTGGTTTGTTGTTTCACCAAGAAGAAGAAATCATAAACACACAACCAGAGGGAAGTGGAAGCATTCACAGCACTATCTTTGCATCCTGCCCCACACCTGAGGTTAGTGGGATCAGAGCTGTTACACTGTTTTTAGGAAGGACACCCAGGAGCAAGCCAGAACCAGAAAAGAAACAATGAGAGTAGTGAGCAAGAGATGAAGTTACCCATGAGCACGTTAGGAACTGGCTGAGATAATTTCTTGAGATCTTTGGGTCTTTTGCAAGGGCGTACAGGAAGCGTGGGGAAACGTCTTTGTAGATTGGCTATTTTTGGAGATGTGAAGTATGCACGTCCGGAGCTGAGTGCCAGAATTTCAGTTCTCAGAAAGATGTTATCACAGGTGATTTAGCAAGTGCACAAGTGCCTGTGTAGAGACCAAGTGGTAACAAATGCAATGTTCCCCATGCACGTAATTGCTGCCTCCCTGTCCCCTCATGCTTGTTGGTGTCTGGGAGCCTGCCCCATGGTTCCCTCTGGCTCCCTGGGACCCACATCCAAGTCATGGCCATGTACTCTCAAGCCTGGTGGGTGAGACATCTGTGCTTAGTAGGCCGGGTTTCAGGACCAGGAGCAGGAGGACTTCCTCCTTGCACCGCTGTCTTTGCTCCCTGCACAGAGGGAGCTAGAGTCACACTGGGAAAGGGATCTGAAAGTGCTACTTCTCCCATTATTTTTCAGTCAGAATTGTACCAGTGAGTGTCTGGGGACCCTGGTGACAGAGGAGCCACTCAGCTTCCACCATCATTGGTGAAGGTTGTTTTGTAAAGATCAGCACTTGGGTTTGGGGTGTTCCAGTTAGATTCCACATATTGCTGAACAAGCAGTATGTGTCATTGCAAGGTCAGAGCTGCACCTTGCTAGTCTTACAACAATGCCTGTTTCGCACTGGATCAAGCTAACAGTTTTTAATCCCTAACGCATGGGGTCCTTCATCACATCTGCAGCTGGCAATGGTGATTTTGGGCACATGGGCACCGCTGAACTGGTTCACCCTGGTATTACTCAGCTTTGCAGTTGCTGTAACCATGGTTACTACACTTTCCTCAGTAAAATCTCCAGCAGAAAGAGTTCTGCAGGATACAAGGTCTTGAGCAAAGCTGTAGTCATGCTGGATGCGTGAGATGCAACTAAAGGTCTCTCCCAAACCTACACCCCAGCCATACCGGTGGTGGGGGCGTTAGGGAGACCATAACCCAGGCTATGAGGACCGACATTCCCATCAGCTGCTCCACAAGAACCAGTCACTTTCCTCATCCCCAACCACAAAACACACCCCTTGGGGCCTGAAGAAGACACAATGGAGGCTTGGCCTCTGCAAACTCTCCATTACCAGGAATAGGAAAGGCAGTAGGAGACCACATGGGATAAAGCAGGGGAAGGGACCCAAACTGCAGTGAGAGAATCCAGAAAAAAAGCAAAGGGAAAAAGAAAATAAAAAGAGGAGAAACAGAAAAGGATGGAGAAGAGCGAGGGTAGAAGATGTGGTGAGGAGTGGGAGGACATCAGTACACATGGCTGGCAAGAATAAGAAGAGAAAGGCTAGCACATAAGAGAAGAGAGAAAACAGAAGAGAATTAGGGGAAGAAGATCAAAGAGAAGTGGATGAAGGTGTAGTGAAGAAAGAGAAGAGGAGACACCAGAAGGTTCAGAAGAAGGGGAAGAGGGAGAAAAATTACCCAGGCCAAGGAAGCTACCAACTCACTTTCATAGTATCATAGAATCCTCTAGGTTGGAAAAGACCTTCAAGGTCATCACGTCCAACAGCCAACCTGACCTACCAAGTCCCATCACTATACCACATCCCTTGATGCCATGTCCACGTGTCTCTTAAATACCTCCTGGGATGGGAAAACCACCACTTCCCTGGGAAGCCCGTTCCAATCCTTGACTGCCCTCTCTGTGAAGAAATTCTTCCTAATGTCCAATCTAAACCTTCCCTGGCACAACTTGAGACCGTTCCCTCATGTCCTGTCACTTGTACCCGAGAAAAGAGACTGAAGCCCTCCTCGCTGCAACCTCCTTCCAGGGAGTTGCAGAGAGCCATGAGGTCTCCCCTCAACCTCCTCTTCTCCAGATTAAGCAACCCCAGTGCCCTCAGTGGCTCCTCACAACTCTTGTTTTCCATCCCCTTTTCCTTTACCGGCAACATTTTTTCCTCCCCGTTTTGAACTTGATTTATGCTTCCCTTGGTCAATTGCTTGGTTAGTCCCCAAATCTGAAAGAAACCCTGGACAACCCTGTCCTGGTGTGTCATACCTTCAGACTGCCATCAACCCCTTCATTTTTGGTGAGCATGAGGTCCAGCAGACCACCTCTCCTCACGGGCTCTTCTGTCACTTGGAGAAGGAAGCTCTCATCAACGCATTCCAGGAGCTTCCTCGATTGCTTATGTCCTGGTGTCTTGTCCCTCCAACAGATCTCAGGGTGGTTCAAGCCCCCCATGAGGTCCAGGGCCTGCGAATGTAATGCTGCTTCTGTCTGTCTGTAGAGGGCCTCATCTGCTCGTTCTGCCTGGTGTGGTGGCGTGCAGCAGACACCCCCTATAAGGTCCCCTATACCTCCTTTACCTCTCGTCTTTTTAATCTTAATCCAGAAGTCCAGAAATTCCCAAGCGGAGCTTCATGTGCAAGAGAGAGCAGCAAGGGGGAAGACCCAAGGCTGGAGGTGGCCCAAAGCAGAACCAAAAGCAGGGAGATGAGCAGACACCTCCATCCCAGCCAGCCAAGAAAGGCTCCCAGGCTGCTGGCTCAGATCTCAGCTTTGTCCCATGGCTTTGGATTCCCACCCCACATGTTTGGGTTCTTCTTCCTGCACCCCAGGCAACCACGGACCATGCAGTGGACCATGCTCTGGGTCTGGGACCAGTCTGGATAAGCTTAATACAAAGCAGACACTGGCTCCCTGGAGCAGAGATGAAGGCTGGGACACAGGGAGGGGATCCTTCCCCAGGAGAGGGTCATGCACGTGGGCAGGGGGAGGCCTGGGATGTTCAGATCTTGATGGGGTCTGGAGCAGGACAGGGAGGATGGCTGTCCTGTGGATCCCTAGTGACCCATCTCCAGACTCACGCAGCCATGGGTCTTCACTTCCCCAGTGGGCACTCCTTGGATCCAGTTTTGTCGGGTCACAGCTGGTGACTTTTAGTCTCCATCCACCCCAAAAATATGGGGCCTACCGTTGCCCTGATGCCAAAGCACCCCACTGCTCCCCTCCACGTGCACCCTGGAGTCCTCAGTTCCCCTCCGTGTGCTCCCTGGCTCCCCTAGCCCAGTTGTGCAGCCCCCAGCCCAAACGTGCCCCTACCACAGTGGTGGACCACCTGGGTGCAGGTCGGTGGCCATGGTGGTCGTCTTGTCCTCCTTGCACACCCCATCTCCACAGGCTGGGCTGGGAAGAGCTTGGACATGTTTCCCCCTGCTGTTAGGCCAGCATATGACAAGAGCACAGCAGGTTCTTGCTGTCTTTATTATTATTATTTTGATACAGTAAATCCTCTCTACAGTGACAGGTTAGTTAAATCTGGTTTACATATTGCCATCTTGTGTGAGTACTGTGGCCTCGACACCACTGTGACAAAACCAGGTTGCGCTCAGACAGAGAAAGGGGGAAATCCATTAAATTCTGCTGTGACCAGGAAAAGAGGAAAACCAACCAAACTCAAAGGAACGAACCACAGGGAAAACTGAACCAACCAACAAAACCCAGGTGGGAAACCAAAGGCAAGCATGACCAGACCACCTCAAAGGGAACCACACGGCACCGCTTGTACGAGAAAACGTGGAGAACAAACCCAAAAGGTCCGGGACCGGATAATCCCATATATATAATATGTATAGGCATTTATATATATATCATCTGGAAGGACACGCTGAGAAAACAGGTGATCACAGCGGTATCTACAGTAAAAAGGATCTACTTAGCTTTCAGAGTCACACCGAGAAGGAAGCACACGGCAGAACAAATGGGGGGAAAATGGGGACACTGGCCACGTTCAGGGTGGCCGTTCGTTATAGGGGTGCTGACCAGGGTTCAGGCCTCAGGGCCAGGAGCCCCTGAACACCGGCTGGGAGCCCTGGAGGCCCTTGATGGAGGGGGAACAAGGTGTGGGGCCAGGGCCTGCAGGGGGACTGCTTCAAGGGTGCTGTGTGGGACCTGCTCCCCGTGGGGCTGCACAGCCCAACGCCGCTGTCCCTGCACCCACTGGGGTGCTGCTCGCCCAGGTGATGGCCCCTGGTGGATCCTCAATGGGTTTCTGCTGCCACCCTGCACAGGGGCTACCCAAACAGTCCCAAACCCCTCTTGCCAGAACGGGGAGCTCCCTCACCCTGCGTACAAGAAGAGCTGGGCTCTGCTGCCCGGGATGGGCTGGGGGCAGCAGCCGAGGGCAGGGTTACACGATGACGGGGCTCTCCGTGCCGAGAGCAAGGTCAAATCCACCCGCAGCCGGTGGCTGGATGGGGCCCTGCAGCTCGTGGGGAGCCAAGCCCTTGAGAGATGGCCTGCTCAGTGCACAGGTAGAGTGTGGGAGGAACTGTAGTGGCTATGGGGGCGTGTGGGGTGGACTGGCCTGCTCTGTGCACCCCTGTGGACAAAGCCAGACACGGGGATGCTCCTCATGTCCCGTGGGTCACGCCGCATGCTGAGGCTGGGGCGCCCTGCAGGGCAGAGGGTGCTGGGGGCTTCCTGGGGCGAGGGGTGTCTCATCTTATTGCTAATGGCTCTGCTGCAGGGACACCTGTGGGCTGCGGTGAAACTGGAGGAGGGATTCCGGGATCTTTTGCCTCACAATGTCCCCAGACACAGCAGCCTCCGAGCCCTGGTGGCCTCAGCCCAAGCTAAAGTGAGACTGCCAGAGTGGCAGGGAATGGGCAAGCCAAGGTGCAGGGATTACCTGCCCCTGGGTGTGATTTTGGTGACAGGCAGTGATCGTCATTCTTGTAACAACAGCAGGACTGGGGAAGGGATGCCCATGACCCCCCTTCTGCCCCGATGGCTCCTGGAGCAGAGCAAGACAGGGCCTCTCCCCCTGCTCTGGGGCAGCCCTCGGGATGCGTGGCCAGGGTGAGGGTACGGTGTGGTGTGTGATTTCTCATGACGGCCACCTTGTGCCAGGGCTTGTCTGTGCCAGGGAATCCCATGTGGTCCCCAAGGAATAGCAGCAGGGAAACAAATGGGAGCCACTGCTCCAGGAAGGGCAGTGATATCCCTGCAGGCACCCGACAAATCCACCCCCCCATCAAGCGCCCAGGCATGCTGCAGGCAGAGCCAGTGCCATTCCCAGCCTCTGGCTTTCTTCCAGCCTGGCCAGCCATCAGATCACCTTGGCACACCAACCTACCTCCAGGGTGCTCTCCGTGTCCCACCGTTCTGCCCACATATGGCTGTCCTGTTCCATCCCACCATCCTGCCCCCATCCCACCACCCCGACCCTGCTCACCCAGCCCGGCCACATCCCTCCACCACCCTCCCTCCCAAGCCAGGGCCAAGCCGGTGCTGGGGAGGGTGAGGACTGAGGCAGAGCCACGTGGGACTGCTGGGCAAAGCCAGGACCCAGAGCTTGGAGGTGACAAGGCGAAGCCCCTCTCCTTCTCTGGTGCCCAGCGATGTGGGGGGAGGCCAACAGCAAAGAAGATGAATCCACCCCAAGGGAGTGAGGGCCCTGGCAGAGGTCGTCTGCGGGGCGGGTGAGTGCTGGCGGGATGCTGACGGATGGGAGATGGCTCTGGAGGAAACGGCGGCGGCGGCCGTGGGCCTCAGCACGATACCTCCATGGTGTGGTTGATCTGCCCCATGGCCTCGGTGCTCTCCGAGTGGGTACAGGCACGTGGGCGGGCGCCATCCACCGAGCTGGCGCTGGTGAGGGAGGCTGTGCGGGAGCGTGCCAGGCGGGTCATGCTGGCGGACGGCACTGCACGGGCACAGAGAGAAAGGGCCTGGGTGCTCGGCTCGCTCCGAGGTCCAGAAGGAAACAGAGCTGACATTACCTCACGCAAGCAAAGCCGCTGGTGGGGACGCAGGTCCCGCTCCCCAATGCAAACGGCCCCCGGCACAAGCTCGCGGCATGCAGTGCTACAACAGGAGAAGCTCCAGGCTGACGACAGGACGGGGGGCAGGATGGGGAGCCCTGGGGCAGGCTGCATACCAGGCACAGCTGGTAAAGCTCCTGGGCGGGTGGCCACCGGGAAGGAGGCCAGAGGAAGCCCCAAGAGGCCTCAATGCTCCAGGGAGGGTGTAAGTGGGGATGGGAGCTCTCCTGGCTGCCCAGGGTGGCTGGGGGAGGTGAGGCCCTCCTCCAGGCAGGGTGGCCCAGCTCCTGTCCAGCTGGAAGAGGGCACGGTGGGCATGCTGCTGAGACCGTGCCTGCATGGGGATACTTCTCTGAATGCCAGTTCTCAGCTCTCAGCCCCGGCTCAGGGTGTGAGGCAGAGCGTGGGGACAGCCCATCATCTCGAGCAAAGCAGAGCGAGACAGAAGATGCCTGGCTGGGAAGGGCCAGCTCTGTACCCAGACTGCTCCCAAAGGTGCCCGGGCAGCTTTGGGGACGCCGGCCAGCAGGAGTGTCCTGCCACGGGGGGCTCAGGGCCAGGAGGGCACCATGCAGTGGTGGGCACGGGCTGAGCAGCACTGAGCGGTACCTGTGCCTCCACTCAGCCTCCGATCCTTCAGGTGGGCGACTGGCGGGGCAGGACAGGGGCAGGGAGGGCAGAGAAAGAACGTCAGCCATGCCGGTGGCTCCGTGGGGCCAGGAGTCCCCGCCTGGCCCCACAAATGTGTGCACACAGACCTGTAGGTGTGCACATGGACCTGCACACACACACACACACACAGGAACTCTCCACATCCTTGTGCAAACACAGCCCCTGCTCACGCATCCACACACACATGTAGGAACACATCCATAGAGACCCTGCTCACACACCTACACACACACACACAGCCCTGGCACACGCACGGGCACCTTGTGCAGCCACACGTGGTAACGCTACCGATGCACGCGCAGCCCTCCGGCAGGGCACACGCGGGTGCCAGGCTCTTCTGCGGCAGGGGCTGCACACACACGCACACGCATGTGCACGCACACGCCCAGGCCAGCCCTGTGCCCAGCCCTGGCACTCACTGTAGCCCATGCCTTGCAGGAAGTACTTGAAGGCTTCAGTCAGCTTGCCGGGCTGCGGGGAGAGAGCAGGAGGAGCTGAGGCAGCAGCAGGGCTGAGATCCCCACCCAGGCCCAAGCCACCTCCTCTATCCCCCACGCAGGACTCCTGTGCCCACATCAGCCCATTCCCTGCTAGCCAGGGACAGCACCAGTCCGTGCCTCAGGGCCCAGTACACGCAGCTGACTGAGGAAACTGGGGAGGCTCACCTGTGTGACCTGGGGCAGCCCACCAGAATCTGCCATCTGCAGAGAGAAGGCGCTGGTTAGTTTGGGGGGATGCCTCTTCCCCCCACCCTATCCTCTGGTAACCACTTGCTACTGCCAAGGCCACCCCGCTCTCCCCACTCACCCCAGCCCCACAGCCAGGACAAACCTGTGACAGGGAGACAGGGACACCCCGCAGTGCTGGGGCTCAGGGTGACAGGGCACTGCACATGCAGCGGGAGCCACCCTGCTGCCCCCCTGCCACCCGCTTACCTTCAGGAAGGTGGTGTTGGTGGGATCCAGCTTGGAGTTACAGTCCACCTGCGGGTGAGAGGGACGGTATGAGCACCCTGGGGTGCCCTGAGCCTGGCAGAAGTTGCCCGTGGATACCACCACTGATCCCTGACACTGTGAGTGGCACATCCAGGACTGGCACATCCAGGACACCACATCTAGGACTAGGCTCCCTGAGCCCCCTGCACCACCACCACCTGCTGTGGGACGTAAGGGACCTTCCACTTCCACAGTGTCTGGGCAGGATGGACCATCCCCACCTCAAGGTGAGGGGCTGGAGAGGGAGGGGTGTCTTGTGAGGCACCCGTGTGTGCCCACGTGTCTACAAGCACATACACACACGTAGATGTGCTGGAAGGGAGTGTGCACACACAGTTACACACGTGTACAAGCAGGGCCACCTGCACAGTACCTGCAGCTGGTTGTGCAAATGTTGACCATGCAGGCACGTGCAAGCACACACGTGTGCAAGCAGCATTTTGGGTGCACGGAGTGCTCCTGCACATGGCAGTTTCCATGTCTGAGCAGTGCACAGGAGCGTACCCACACAGGGCCACCATCCCTGCGCCACCCTGCAGGCACCACAGCCCCACGCCCTTACTCACCACCCCTTCTTCAGCAGGCGCGTTGTCCCCCACCACCAGCATCACGGGGCAGCTGGAAATGAGAGGAAAGGGCACGGTCAGGGCTGGTGCAGGGCTCTGCCACCTTGCATCCCCCGCGCTGTGCCAGAGCGACTCTTACCGCAGAGTCTTGGCGTTGGGCACAGTCCCAGGCCGGTTGATGTCCAGGTCCCTGCGGCTGGCAGAGAAGAAGGAGAGAGCCAGTGTGAGCCCTTAGGCAGGCACTGCCACGGACATCATAGCACAGAGAGGGGGAACCACTCTGGGAATGGCTCTGGAAAGTGTCTCTCAGCCCCAGCATCCCAGCACCCTGCGATCCCTGCTGCACCCCCGAGCCCTGAGCAGAGCCCACGCCATGGGATGCAGCACTCAGCGGAGCAGCAACTCCCTCCACAGGCACACCGCTGCTGCAGTTCATCAGCATGGCAAAGGCAGCCACGCTGCCTGGTGCCACTCACCTGTTGTACATGTTGAGGAATAGCTGGAGGTTGAATTGGTTGACCACACTGCCGATCTGCTGCCGGTAACTCTGCACCAGCTCTGTGTTGTTCACCAGCTCCTCCTGCGCCAACAGGGGACAGAAAATCAGGGCAGAGGCCGCTAGGTGCTGTGGAGCCCTTCTGCTCTCCCAGGCCTGCCCGTGCCTTGCCCGCTGATGGAGCAGAGCAAGAGGATGCTGTGGGCAGCGTGCCTGGGCAGGACACAGGTCAGACATGGCATCAGCTGGGGCTGAGCCCTGGATCAAGCAGGACGCATGCGAGCAGGACTTCTCCAACCTCATCCCCGGGTCTGGTGGCACCACAGCACCCAGCACAGGGGACAGGGCACAGCCACCTGGCCAGGATGCTGGGCAGGGGGCACGGTGGGGGACAGGGCAGGGTGGGCAGCCCTTACCTGGCTGAAGAGGTGCGACAGGACTGTGTCCGGCAGCGTGCTGGTGAGTCCTGAGAGCTGTGGAGGGAACACGAGTTGTTGTCCCACCGTGGCTGGCTCCTGCCCTGGCCCCGCAGGGCGGCACAGGATGGGGACCCCGAGCCCCAAGGAGCCGCCAGGGCTTGGAGGGGTTTGGGGCCGTGCCCACCTTGGCAGCTGCCCAGTCAATCCAGCCTTTGCCGTTGGGGTCGATGTTCATGAGGACCAGCCCTTCAACCAGGTCAGGGAAGATGAGCTGCACCAAGCAAGAGGGGTGATGCTCAGCGGGAAGGGGCAACGCGCCCACCAGCACCACTGCCCACTGCGTGGGCACCACAGCCAGGCCAGGGACATCCCCGGGAGCCCTGGGATCGGGGCAGCACAGGGCAAAGGGGGCCAACGTGGTGGGACGGGACACCCGGCTCAGCTGCAGCAGGCACGGGACTGCCCAGCCCCATGACCACAGCACGGCCATCCTGGCCTGCCCCTCTCTCCAGGAGCCTTAGCAGTGGCACGGCGTGCCCAGGCCATCAGCTCCTGCTCTGCCCCAGGCCCCAGGCTGGCAGGAGGCACAGGTGACTCCATCCCGGCCCCAGGCTCACCGCAAACTTGGCCAGCACGTAGGCTCCTGCCCCAACGCCGATCCCGATCACGTACTTGAACCTGGAGAGCAGAGAGGCGCGGATGGGGAAACGGTGGGCTCCAGCACACCTTCCCCGGGGCACCCCTCTGCCTTCAACCAGGATGGGGCCCAAAAGGCCATACAGGGTGCCAAGTACCCGGGGTGAGTCCTCCAGCCCCAGTCCCAGCCCCAGGTCCTTCCCAGCCCCTCGGAGGAGAGCTGACTCACCCGAAATGCTGCACCACGCTGGGTAACATGGCAGCCAGCTGGTCCATGGATGGGTACTGGTACCTGCAGCATGGGGAGGCACGGGGAGGTGGATGTGGGGCAGGGAAACACCACCCGCCTGCTCACCCACCAGCCCCGGGCTTTGACACGGCTTCAAGGGGCCCACAGGTAGCTGATGGCCCGGGCAGTGACATCCCGGTGGGCAGGGAGGTGACATCCCATCAGGATGTCCCCAGGGCTGGCACCTACCCCTGCGGGAACTGCGAGGCTCCTGCCTGTTGTCCTGGCGCATCCACGTGGCACACCACAAAGTGCTTTGTGATCTCCTGCATGTCCTCGTAGTTGAAGAAGGTGTTGAAGCAGAGCTTGTCTGTCAAAGGGCAGGCAGCGATCAGAGACCAAGCACCCCGGCACGAGGGCCTGGTGGGCCAGGGGAGCATGGAGAGGGGTCGCTGCTGTCCCACTGCCCCTAATCCCGGAGCTGATGTGCCACCAAAGCCCTTCCGTACCCTTCCACAGAGACCGTGGCCGCTGTTAGCAAGGATTGTGACCCTTATGGGGATGGGAGACATGGGGAGGGACGGGTGCAGCCAGGAGGATGAGAAGTTTGGGACTTGCCTCCCGGCTTTCTTGGATGCCACAGAAACCCTCCGCATCGTGAGGGAGCCCTCGGCACCTCGATGCCAAGCCAGGACCCTTGGCTGATGTCCCAGCCGCCGGTTTGCCCCCACCCTGCCCTGCTCCCCACCCTCCTGGAGGCCAGCACTCACGGTTGAGGCCCACGTCGTGGTATGTCAGGATGGCCGGGCGGTTCCCCTTGGGTGAGCCCCGAATGACCACGTGCAGCAGCCCGTAGGGTGTCTCAATGTCATGTTCCTGGGGGACAAGGAGAGATGGGGTGACGCTGGCCCTGCCCCAGACACCTCCTCCTGTCCCACCATCCCTGCCTACACTACACACAGCCCCATACACTACACACAGCCCCATACACTGCACACTGCCCTTGATCTTAGCCAAAAGGCTGAGAAGCGATGCCTCCAATGCAGCCCCACAGCCCCATGCCCGCAGCAAGCAGGGCTGAGAGCCCCCAGGCTGGGACCTGGCACAGGATGGGCCCCTGGGTGCGCAGGAGGCAGGGGAGCAGCTGCCTCGGGAAAGCCCCAAGCTCCAGGCAGCCTCATGTCCTGGCTGGCAGCAGAGGGCAGAGCAAGCAAGCCCCTGTAAACACTCCCAGCCTCCACCGACTCGCCCCAGGGTGGGATTTTCCCAGGCTGGATGCAACTATATCCATTTAATGGCATCTGCATATTTAATAGCAGCCCTTGGATGGTCACTCTGCAGACTCAAACACCTCTTTGTGGCTTCCCATGGGACCCATGTGCCAGCTACACCCTTGCCTTCAGTGTGGTCGTAAGCAGATCTCACTCACGTAGATAGCTCGGGATCCCCCGACATGGCAGTGGCTGTGAACAGCCCGTGCAAACCACACAAACCCCTTCCAACAGGGAAACTGAGGCACGGGACACTGCCCAGGAGCCAGCGGCTGGCAAAGGTGCTGCCATGCCCCAGAAAGGGGATCTGAGAAAGTTGGGGCATCAGGGATGGCACAGGAGGGTTGAGGTGGGACAGAGGGATCGCAGGATGGGAAGGGAGGTTTGGGGTGGTGTGGGAACACGGAGTAAAAATGGCGTGCTTGGGATGGGAATTTAGGATGGAAGATTTAGGGTTTGAGAGGTGTATCATGGTGTGGGAGCACAGGATGGTGTCAAGAGATTGAGGTTTGGGATGGGATGGGCTCACAGGGTGGGACAGGAGGTCTTAGAGGACCTGAGACCAGGAGGGTTTTGGCAACAGGATGAGAGAGAGCAGCACGGCCCAGCTGGCCTGGATTCACCGTGCATGGCGCAAACAGGCTGAGGGCAGACCTCACACACCGCCCGAGGAAATGACGCATCCTGAGCTGCAAATGACAGCGAAAATAACCTCAGAACCCATCGGTCTGAAACGGCTGTGCCCCATACAGGGACCAGGACTGCCCCGTGCCTCAGTTTCCCTGCCTTCCAGGGGACGGGGGTGGGAGTGGGGGCTGTCACTGAGCCAGCTCCTACCTGTCCATCCTCTGACCCCCATCCAGCCCTGCTGAGGAGGAGGAGGGAGCAGGGAGGAGCTCAGTGTCACGGTACTGTCTCAGGGCACAGGTGACCTCCAGCCCCCACATGCTGCCGTCAGGGCTTTTCACAGCGCGTACCGGTGCCGCTGTCCCTGGCCTGCAAGGTCACGCTGCTCTAGCTCCATCCTGATGCTCAATCCCTGATGGCTGCAGGCCCTGAGGCTCCAGCCTCACCTTCGTGGCCACCATCCCAAGGGAAACTGAGGCTGTGAGCCTGGCTGCTGGTCCCAAAGGACCGGGGGTCCCCTCCTGATGCCCGTGCCTGCCAGCCGGCCCGGTGGCAGCGACCTCAAAGCTGGGATGCAGCAGGCTCGGGAGCATCACGTCCCGAGTGGGGCCAGGCAGGGGGTGCTGGCACGGTGCCTGATGCGGAGCGGTCCTCACTGCAGGCACCGGCAACCCCTGCGGATGGGAAGATGCGAGGAGAGCGGGGCCCTCCACCCCCACGTGGGTGCTCCCACAGGCCACGACGCACCACCAAGGACTCTGAAGGACACGGGCCTCCAGCAGGCGGGAGGAGCAGCCTGAGGACGGGTCCTCCTCCCTGCAGTGCCTCCCCTCGCCAAGGGCAGCCATACCCGCGGGCACACGGTGCTCGAGGGCAGCTCAAGGGCTCCTCGGAGATGATGCTCAGCTCCCCAGGAGTGCCCCAACCCCACCCGCCAGCCACAGCCATCCCTCTGCTCCCCAGGGTCGAGCTGGGCTTTGCTTCTCTCCCCACCCACCTCTGCAGGTGATGAGCAGGCAACAGACAGGGAGGTCAAGGCAGAGGAAAGGCTTGGCCCAAGGTGACCGCGTAGGAGGTGTCCTTGTGGTCTGATCCTGAGCACAGGGCTTCCTCCCTCCCACCCACACGGCTGTGGTTCCCTTACAGCTCAGTCTGTGACACCAAAATACAGTGGCAGCTCCTTCCCTAGTGCTGTGACCCCCACCCATGAGCCCAGGCACATCCCTGGCTGTGGCACAGCCTCTGCAGCATCGCTGGGTACCACAGCCCTGCCCTCTGCCGCAGACACACTCGCTCTCACTCAGGGGAGAGGCTAGGGAGGAGGGGATGAAGCCAGGATGAAGAGGGGCATGGACAATCCTGGGCCACAGCACCCATAGGTGCCTGGGAGAGCCTATTCCTGTATGGGGCTGGGGAACTGCAAGGCTCTCACTCGCCCACTGCAGTGCTCCCACCTGCTCACCCCTCCTCTGCACTGCAGTGCCACCCCTCCACACCAGCCCTTTGCCACCAGGTGTTGCAATCACTGCAGAGGCTGGAAAACATCCCAGACATCCAAAACGTCCGGAGGTCACCTCTCTATAGTCCTCCTGTCTCCCCTGTCCCCGCTGTGCCCTGGGTGCCCACAGCCAGCCCCACGCAGCCCGCAGCTGCAGGCACTGCGCTGGCTCAGCACGGCCTGGTGCACCATCACCGCCGGGCCTGGGGAGGACACGCTCAAGGACAATGCAGCCCCAAAACCTGCGTCACATCGGGGATGCAGCAGTGCTGTAGCTGGGGGAAGGAAGGGAGGAAGGGCTCCCGAGCGGCAGCTGCCCCCACACCAACATCTGCCTGATGCGCAGCAAGCTCCGCTTGGTGCAGTCGCCCAGCCTCAGCCAGTGGGAGAGAAACTGGGGCAAAACCCGCTCAGAAGGGAGGGTAGCACGGGGACAGCGGTACCTACCCCATCCCAGCACTCGGGCATGGCGAGGAGCCGGGCAGGCAAGGATGTGCAGGCAGGGCAGACCGTGCACAGGGTCCTGGCGCAGGGCACGGTGCTGCAGCAGGCTGGGGCGAAGCAGAGCTCTGTGCTAGCTCAGCCCCTCGCCTCGATTTATAGCGGAGCCCCAGCCCTGCGCTAAGCCCTCCCTCTCCCTTCCCCCTCGGCGCAAGGCGCAGCCCCAGCAGGTTTGGCCTCCATTGCAGGCGAGTGCTGCGATGCAGCCGGCTCTCGGCCATTGGCTGCCACGGGAATTATTCATGCTCCAATTGGCCCCAAATACCCTTGTTTATGAAGAAAAACGCCTGGCGCCGCGCGGTACCCGCTCCATCTTCCCTCCTTTGGCAGCCTGAGCCAGGTACAGGCACCCAGAAGGGGCTGTGCTGACACCCCCCCAACGCACGCAGCATTATCAGGGCAGAGCCCAGCACCCCGCATCTACACCCAGGCATGCATGCACACATGGCTCTGTGCCATGCACAAACACGCAGAGTCATGCTCGGGTCTGCAGCCGCCCAGAGCCCTGCAGCAGTGCACACACACCCACAGGCACTGCCCGTGGTGCTTCCATGTATGCACATCACCGTGCACACACATGCACAGGAACACACAAGCACGGACACGCAGGGACCAGGCAAAACTGTGAGTCCGTGCCCCGTGTGTCTGTGCATGCAACCTTTGGACAAGTAAATGCGGTGACTGACGCTGAACCCACGCGAGGTTACAGGCCAGCACGCGTGCCCACGGATGCACAATGAGCTGCATACACGCAGAACCTCACGCCTGTGCGAGAACGCAGATGAATGCTGCCCCGTTACCTTACCCGGGAACATAAGGCCTGCACTCAAGGCAGGGATATGCACATATGCAATGAAAGGTGCATGCAGTGCATTTATGTGGACATGGAGCATGTCATGGGACATGCTAGCACAGACCCAAATCCCTCCAACCTTGCCTGGTGCAGGGTGCTGGCACACAGTGGGAACACGGGACTCAATTTAGCCTGAACCTGGACATCACTGATGGCAGGTAAATAAACCAGGAGGAACAACAACCCAGCAGCCCTGATGGGAAGGACGCCATCCCTGGGCCAATGCATGCAGCACATGCACACACATGCGTGTGTCCCTCCGTGTGCATGTGCACTTTGTTTCTGCCGCAATTCCAAGAGGCTTCACAAGAGGACAAACCCATCTGCCCACGAGTCTGGTCCAGCAACAGAAGCCCAGGCTTCCCTGTGTATCCACACCATCACCCACTGGTGATGCTTGCTCCCGTTGAGTCTCTGATGTGGAACAACAGATCCGAGCCACTTTACCCTGGGAACATCTCTTTCCTCCACCCAAAGGAAAGAGGAGGGACAACAAACCAGGCTAGCAAGGAAACTTTCCCCTGCAGTGTTTTGTCCTGCGGGTTCTCTGGCACAAACCCCACAGAGATGACCCCTCTGCTCATGAAGGACCACGTGAGAGGGGGAAGCCCAGGTGCTGAGTGAATTCCACCACAGAAACAAAGCCATTCACAGGTCTGTGTGCCATTTTGCCAGCTGAACGCACATAAGTCTACCGGCCTCATGGGATTCATTGCAGGGTACTCAAAAAGCTGGCTGATGGGAGACTCCTCTCAACTACTCCGCAATGGTCTTGGGAATACAGAGAGGTCCCAGTCAGCTGGGAGGTGGTGACTGCCTCAGGGCACAGAGGGCTTGCTGAGAGATCTTGACAGGCTAGAGGGCTGGGAAATCACCAGCCACACCAAATTTAATGAGCAAGTGCCAGATTCTGCACCTGGGACGGGGCAAGCCTGGCTGTATGTACAGGCTGGAGGATGAGAGGCTGGAGAGCGGCCATGGAAATGGATCTGGGGGTTCTGGCCGACAGCCAGCTGAAGCAGTGTGCCCTGGCTGCCCAAAGGGTCAGTCGTGTCCTGGGGTGCCTCAGGCACAGCACTGCTGGCTGCTGAGGGAAGGGATTGTCCTGCTCTGCTCTGGTGTGGCCTCACCTTGAGGGCTGTGTGTGGGTTTGGGCACCAAAATATAAGAAGGATATTAAAATATATGTGCCCAAAGAAGCACAACGAAGATGGTGAAGGGTCCAGAGGGCAATGATGTAGGAGCGGCTGAGGTCCCTGGGTTTGTTCAGCCCAGGGCAGAGCAGGCTGAGGGGAGGCCTCATGGCGGCCTGCAGCTCCCTCATGAGGGGAGCGGAGGGGCAGGCGCTGAGCTCTGCTCTCTGGGGACAGCGACAGGACCCCAGGGGATGGCATGGAGCTGGGACAGGGGAGGGTCAGATCCAATATAAGGAAAGGTTCTCCACTGAGAGTGTGGCCGGGCACCAGAAAAGGCTCCCCAGGAAAGTGGTCATGGCAGCACCCCTGACAGGGTTCAGGAAGTATCCCTGTATTGGGTTTATGTGACAAGATTTTGGTGGCAATGAGGGGTGGCTTCTGTGAGAACAGCCCCGCAGCTGCACCGTGTTAGAGTACAGCCAGCTCCAGAGGGGCAGCCCACCAGCACCACTGGTTGTGCCTCAGGAGAGCAGGCTGGGGAAAGGGAAAAACCTGCTGCAGGAGAGCACAAGCAGTTGCAACCATGAAGAGCAAGCAGAGCGGATTGCACAGCAACGTGCACCCAGCCAGCCCACAGCACTGCAAAAATAACCCTGGAATCGTGGTGAAGCCGATACAGAGACCGGCAGGCCCAGGGATGCCTACTCCTGGGGATTTCAGGGGTGGGTGATGGCTGCCCTGCCATGGGTACATCTGGGGACTGCCTGCACAGGGCCACACATCATCAGCAGCCACCTGTGCTGCCCTTCTCCACCAAACGTTTTGGCCATGGTGCTGGCAAAGCCCCCGAGCCAGATGAGAGCATCTCAACATTGCAACAGCAACTGGCTCTGGGGTAGAGAATAGGGACAGCAAAGACCTAAGCTGGGGGCTGGAATGAATAACCCCAAGGGGATAAGACTGGAAAATGGAGTAAGATCTCCTCAAAGAAGGGCAGCCTCTGTCTGCCCCAACCTTTGTGAGGGCCCAGCCTGAAAAGCACCAGGCTGGGGGAAAGCAAGAGCTGTCCCAGCACAGCCTGGGAAGCTCATCCCTCATGGGCTCTTGGAGAGGAACCAAGACGGCGCAGGGCCCAGCTGGCTTGGGAGAAGCCCCCTTTATCCTTTCCCAGTTAACTTTTCAATATAACAAGGGTGCAGGGCTGTGCCATTCACCCTGCCCCTGGCACTGCCACCGCCTTCTCACGCCTCACCCTTGCTGCGGTGACACCAGAACGTTGCCACCTTCTCTGTGAATCACACCAGCATATCCCAGCACCCTGGTGAAGCTCTTTACTCTCTGTCCAGCTGTGCCCTGCTGCTCACAGGGAGCTGAGAGAGGACAGCCACCTGCCCCATGACAGCAGGTGTCCCCTTTTCCAACAGGGGAAACAGAGGCAGGGCAGCCCAGCACCTTGGCTCTGCTCACACAGTGCCAGGGTCAAGACGGCAGTGGCAGGCTGATTGCAAAGCTCTCTGCTGGATGTTTGGCTCTGCAGAGAGCGACCACCACCAGGGACTCACGGCTACCAGCCTCCCTCTGCCCAGCAGCCCCAGTTGGTGCAGCACTGCCCAGTGTGGCTGCTGCTGGGACGAGGGCTGGCTGCAGCAGCTCGTGGGCTGGGCGAGTGGAGGGGCCCCGGTCCCCAGGAGAGGCGGGCAGGATGAGGGGCAGGCAGTGCCCTGGCACTCCGAAAGAGAAAGAGACTTTCAGCCACCCTCGTGTAACTGGGGAGCTGGCATCGCCCAGGGAACCATTGCCATGGCAATGGCAGAGGGGCTGGAGAAGCAGCTCGGTTTTGCTTCTTTCAAAAAGCTTTTGTCCCCGGAGTGTTGCCAAGTGCCCACCAGACACATCTGAGTGCCAGCGCTGAGGGCAGCAGCCAGCATCCCCAGGGGCTCTGCCGGGCAGACTGCAAAGCCGTGGCTGTGTCCCCTCCCTGCAGGGGCCGTGGCACGCGGCCCCATGCACGGACACCAAGCGGCCACCACCCGCAATCTGGGGCCGGGGCAGCCAACACCACCCATCCCCAGGGCCCGCTCAGTGCCCCGCACTGACCCACCACACCGGCCTGTGGGTCCCCAAGCCCAGGGGCATGAGGCACCTCCTGTCCCCTCCCCGCAGCCTGTCCTACCTTCCAGTCTGTGTCCACGGCAGAGAGGAAGACTTCTGAGTTCTCCTGGGGGAGAAAGGCAGCTGTTAGGGACCGAGGCACTGCCCTGCTGCCCCTCGCACTCCCTCTGCCCAGCTGGCACGCAAAGCCCCCCGGCACCACAAGGACCCTCTGTGGTGCACAGGGCTGTGGGGTCACCCCTGCGTGCAAAGTGGCCATGTGGGCACGCACCCAAATGTGTGCAGCCACACTTAGCTACCCCAGCGCTGTGGTACCGTGTGTGCAAAATCTCCCCAAGTCATCACACCAAGACAAAAGCCGTGCCCCTTCACACACACACGCACCCAATATCAGTGCAAACCCGCACCCACTGCCAGCATAACTGCACGCACCCCACATTCCCCAGTGCCAACACACGCCCGGCATTACCACCCCACAACGCCCCCCTCCCAGCACCCCATGCATGAGGCCAGAGCCAGAGCTGCCTCCCAACTCACCAGCTCGGCGTCCTGGCCCCGCAGCAGTGGCTTCTCCTCCGTAAAGCGCAACTCGTGCAGCCCTGCCATGGTCATCTCCTGCAGCAGCAGCCCTGCCCGGGGGGAGGGAGATGTCAGTGCCCTACAGGGTCGTGTCTCCGCTGCCTCCTAGGTCTCTCTGAGCCTTTCTACCCATGGAGAGGGTTCCCAGAGAGCCAAATCAGCTTCAGTCCCCCTGTTCACCAGGGTCCTGGTGTGCTGCTTCGTCCCCCTGCTGGGGGCTGGGAGTCGGGCAGAGGGCTGGCAGCGGCTGGTGGAGCTCAGCTCCCACTCCTGTCCAGTTCTCCCAGTTAAGAACAGAGTTGGCTCCAGGTCTGCCTCAGGCAAACAGGGAGAGCAGCTTGGTCTGTCCGTGCTGGTCACCCCTGCAAGCCCTGAGCCGATTCACACTCCAGCTTCAACCAGAGGAAGAAAAGTCAATGTTTTGGTGAGTTTTAGGGCACAGGCGGGGAAGGGTAGGACTGAGGGACATCTCCCTGCACAGCCAGACCGAGGGCTGAGGTTTCTCAGCCATGCAGGGAGGCAGAGGGCTGCTCTGGCATGGCCCCAGCAAGGAGCAGGGAGCCTGCCTGAAGCTTTTATTGCAACGATTTACCCCCACAGCCTGCTCGCCTGCAGAGCAGGTCCTGGCCAGCTGGCAGCTCAGCCCCAGGGCTTGCAGGAACAGACTTCACTGCAGAGCCCTTGCTCAGCAGAGGCGTGGGACTGCCCTGCTGACCAGGGCACTAGGAGTTTGCACGCCCCGGCACTGGCATCTCCAAAATGCCCCCAGAACTGAGCCCAGCTCAGAAAGCAAAGTGGAGCGAGGGGATGCTCGCATAGCTGGCTGCACGTGGAAGATGACAGACACACGGGAGAACAGGGGTGAGGACAACCCCAAATTCCCTGTGCACACGCAGGGTGGGCAACCAGCAGGTCCCAGAGTGAGGGCAGTGTCTGTGCTCAGTCAGACGCAGCCCCCCCAGCATTTACCCTCACAGCTTTCCCCCCCGCCCCGCTCCCGCTACCTCTTTCCAGACGCCGAGCCTCCAGAGGAGCTCCTGCTCCAAACAGCCAGCTCCACATGGGTACTGGGGAGAGCACGGGGCTATGCCAGCACCGAGCAGACACAGCTCCTGCTCCCTCCACAGCCTCAGCCAGGCCTCCTCCACACTTTGCCCACCTCCCAGCCTGGGGCAGCCAAGGCTGGCGATGCAGAAATGCAGGGTGAGAGCATCACAAGGCACGTTCACCCCTGCCCCAGCTGCCCGGAACATGGGAGCTGGTTGTGAGCTCCCCTCCAAAACCGTTTTTTTTTTTTTTTTTTTTTTTTCCTAATCCGATCGGGTTTTGAGTTGAAAAGCAAGCAAGCTCTGCCACCTGGCTGCTCTCTGCAGAAACCGCGCCTTGCCTTGCCCTTTTGGAGCCATCCAACAAGCCAGAAGAGTTTTGAGGGAGAAACACCAGCACGGAGCCTCCTGGAATAGCCACGGCTCCAAGTGCTGGGAGTCCTCATGCCCGTGGCCAGCAGCAAGGGTCCCACCATGCTGGGGCATCCGCAGCAGGGACAGGGGGCTGCCGACAGCCCCTTGGAGCCGCAGGTCGAGGCACATTGCTCAAGGCCAGGCTGCTGCTGGTGATGCAGCTTTGTGTCAGAGCCAGCCTGCTCCTGCAGCCCGCCAGCATGGCCAAGAGGACGCGGAGCCTGTGCTGGCTCCAACCTAGCAGCCCGGCGCCCGATCTCAGGAAGGGAAGGTTGAAAAGTTGGGGAAAAATCAGCCTCACCAGCAGCTGGGTCCGGAAGAGAGCGGCGTGTCACACGCTGAGTGCCCCGCCACACCGCACAGCCACAGCCCTGGGGTGAGCAGGGCCAGCACTTAGCGTATGGTTAGTGCCTTCGTTAATTAAAGCCTGCAGCTGATATCGGAGGGAGGGTGGCCAGGCAATGAGGAAAGGCCCCGTGATCTTGCCTGTGTGGCGGGGGGAACCCAGCCCATGAGGGGCACCAACCAGCAGCCCCAGCGCGGAAGGGACAGACACCGAGAGTGGTGCTGGGCCTGGGAGCAGAGCAGGGATGTAAATGCCAGCCCCGAAGGGGATCTCTGTCCTGTGACAGGGCATCCCATGGGTGCAGCAGCCCGCCTGAAGGATCACGGCCACGCTGCTGGCTTCCATGGGGGCCTGGCTGCTGCTGCCAGCCCGCAGCCACCCTCGCCCCTGCTCCCCAAGCGCAGAAGCGGGGCAGCGAACAGCGTCACCGTCACTGCAGAGGGCTGGTGGGGAAGCCAAGGGTGTGAGATCAGCCACAGGCCCTCAGCTGCCCCGCTGCCAGCCCCAGTGAGCCCAGTGGAGAGGCTGCAGGGGTCGGCCCAGTGCTGCGGTGGCTGGGGTGCTCTGCAGTGAAGTTGTGGGGCACAAACACCCCCACCATGTGCTGGGGTACCGAGGCTGGCAATGTCACATGGAGATGGCCTGGGAGATGCCAACACGGCTGGCCGCAAACCCTTTTCCCTTCAGCTCACCCCGATGCTCCCCCACAGCACCCATCCCCAGCATGCAGCCCCAGGTGCTCTTGCTCTGCCTTGGGCCCAGCTGGAAGCTGTGTTCTTCCCTAACCCCAAACCAGTCCCAAACCAAGCACATTATTATTTCACTTGCACACCCAAACAGGAGCCGAGCAGCAGGACCTCAGCGAGCTGGCGCTCCTCTGAGGACAGTGCTGCAACATGTGCTCCCTAATGCCCCTAGGCTGTCACAGAGCAGCAGTGTAACCAATTCCTTTTAGCAATGGGCCAGACGTGCCCAGAGCCAGCAACCACACCTCCCAGGCTCTTGTAGCACACCAGCTCGAGCTCTCACAAACTCCCAGCCCTGCCCCTGCATCTCCCAGGGATGAGCCCAAACTGAGTAGCAGGAAAGGAAGAAAAACTTTGTCCTGCAGGGAATGGGAACGGCTGGCGGTGGGAAGGGGAAGGGTGAGGCACAGAGGAGGCAGGTGTGGGGCAATGCTGTGCCCAGCAGCACCCAGCTCTGGCTGGGCTCTTGCAGACAGCCCCACGGGCTCTGCCCTGGCACCTCCTGTGTGGCTGCGGATGGAAACAGCCAGGCTGGCTTACCTTCCCCGGGGATCCGCAGCCCCATGGCTGCTTATTGGAGGAGAACCAGCTTATGGCAAGGAAACGCATGCCCGTTATCATTATTCTTATCACCGTGACGAGGCTGCAGGAAGGGGCTGACACCAGGCGGCATGCAGCCAGGAGGCAGGGGACCCTTGGATGATGCACCGGCCCCACGAGAGCTTCCCCATCGCAGCCCTGCGTCCTGCCCGGGGTGGCTGCAGCACCCCGGCGATGCCGGCACGGCACCCATGGGCTGAGGGATGCCAGGCACCGAAGCAAAAGCCACCTCCAGCGAGGCAGGGAGAGGAAGGAAGGGGACTGCAGGCAGGGAAGCGGTTCCCCGGCATCGCCCGCTGAGCAGCAGGGCTGAGGAGACCCCCACCACCTCCCGTCCCCCCCCCGATGCAGGATGAACCCCTCGGTCCTCCGCATCCCCCGGGGCACGGCCCCGCAGCCCAGCACCCGCACTCGCCCCCGGTGGCTGCGGGGCTGCCCGGGGAGCTCAGAACCCCGCAGACCCCCATCTGCCGGCCCTGGGGAGCCGGGGCTGCGCCCCCCAGGCTGGGGGCCGCGGTGGCGAGGCTGGGGGCTCTTCTTCCAGGCCCCCCGTGCCCCCCTCCGTACCCCCCGGTACCTCACGCCTCGCCCAGGAGCCGCCTCCCGCACCCCAAAAACGTCGCTCGTATGCGCGGCCCCTCCAGCAGCACCCTTGGGGAGGGGGCCCGGCTGCAAGGCGGGTGCTGGAAGCCCCTCAGCCCCCCGCCCCATCTCCCCAGCGGCCCCATTCCCCGCTCCTCGCCCCTCCGGCCTCCCCAGCCGGCCCCCAGCGCCCCGCGGCCACCGGAGCCCCCCGGGGGCGCAGCGCGGAGCCCGGCCCCGGAGCGGGGGATGCGGCAGCCCCCTGGCCGAGCCGGGCCGTACCTGTCAGCAGCTCGATCTTGTGCCGGAGCACCTTCATGCCGGGCCGGCGGCCCCGGCGTGGGGAGCGAGCGGAGCCGGTGCCGGTGCCGGTGGCGGAGCCGGAGCGCACGGGGCGGCGCAGGGGCGCGGCTGGGCACGGCCCCGGCCGGCCGGTTCCTCCCCTTAGCGGGGCCGGAGAGGAGGGGACGGGGATGGGGATGGGGCCGGGAACGGGGCTGGGAACGGCTGGACAATGGGTCCGGGCTGGGAACGGGGGGAGCGAAAGGGGAGATGGAGAGCTGCGGGGGTGGGGGGCAGCGCACAGCGGCCTGCGGGGAGCTGGGGCCGGGGTGGCTGCGGGTGCCGAGCGGCTCTGGGGTGGGGAGGATGTGCAGGGGGTCCCTGGGGAGACCCCCCGGGTATGGGGCCATGCCCAAGGGGGCTCGGAGTCCCCGTAAAGGTGGAGCAGGTCCCCAGGATGGTGGTGGTGAAGGGGACTGGGGAGGATCCCTGGACAAGGAGGGGTCTGAACGGCAGAGATACCCAGAATAGAGCCACGATGGCCAAAAGGTCTGGGGAGGCCCTGCGAGTGGGGACATGAAGGCCTGGGAACAAGACCAAGGGGTGACAAAGAGCTGGGGATCCCCAGGAGCTCGGGACAATGATGGGCACGGCGGGGGAACAGTCCCTGAGCCCTGACAGCCACGGCGAGGGGCCCGGCAGTTTCTGGGGTGAGGGGGAGCTGTGAAATGGCACCCCCACAGCAGGGCACGATGGCCAGGGACTGGGGAGATGGGGTCCAAGGCAGCTGGTGCTGCCTCCCTCTGCCCCGGCTGTGATCCAGCCCCATCAGGAACCACTGGGCAGCTGCTCTGCAGGAGGTTCACCCACCAGCACTGCAATGTTGTCCAGGCTTCTGGAGGAGCCAGGGACTCCCAAGGTGCCAGGGGTTCAACCAGAGCCTTGCTAATGCCACCCTCTTTCCATGATCCAAGTTTGCTCCTAAACATAAACTCTAGGCTGAAGGTACCCACGGGCTACTCCCAGCACCCGCATGGAATCAGGCACCCCAGCATCAGCCTCATCTCTCCCTGGCCAGCTGTGGGGGCCAGTGGCCACGCACAGGCCCTCCTCCTGCATGGCTGGGTCAGGAGCACGGCTCGTCCCACAGACGTCTGCCCAGGGGCTGCAGAGAGCCGTGCTGCTGGGGCACACAGCCATTCCCATCCCTGGTACGTCTGTTCTAACAGCTTGTCCTGGGCTTTTTGGACAGCAACCAGCTCTCAGCTGATTTCAGCCTCTCCTTTTGAGTCACCAGCAGCTCTGCATCCCAGGCTGTGTTCACCTTCTCACTCTGATGGGAGGAAATGCACGGGATGTCAGGCAGTGTGGTGACCGTGCAAGCTAGGAGCCAGCTAATCCTTGTCTGAGCATCAGCTCTTCCTCGCCTTCAGGGCTGCCTTTTATTCTCCCTTCCAGTAGCCACGAGTTTTCCTCTGAACTGGGCAGGGATGAGCTGGGGTTGGTTTCAGATCCTTTTGACACCGCAACTTTAAACGTTCTCCTCCAACCGCCAGGGATTTCTACAGGAATAAATGGTTTTCACACCAGGAATTTATCATCTCTGCGAGCAGCCCGACTTTATCAAATAACAGGTTTTAGATGGCTGCCCTGCCAAAGGAGCAGGGCCACGTGGCTGGAACAATTGCACAATTAATCAGGTCTGGAAAGAGCACAAGCTCTCCATGCATTGAAGTGGAGGCAGTGGTGTATAACCACATGCAGGGGTTCAGAAACCGCCTGCACCCTAAATTGCGTGCTTAACGGGAAGCGAGGAAGCTTTACAGCATGGATTTTTCCACATTACTTCCCATGGCGTTTGTAACGCCAGTCAATGTGGCATTTTCCACATGGCTTTCCACGTGCTTTTAGCTCAGCCATGTGACACCAGGCAGGCAAACCAAGGTCTGGCTGCAGAGGTGGCACCGGGGAGGTCACAGCTGTCCCAGCAGGGCTGTGCCATGGTCCTGTGGTGCCACACCAGCCACAGGCTGGCCAGCAGGACCTTGCCCCAGCCCTCAGCCCCCTGAAGCAGGTGGGTCCACAGAGACAAAAGGAGCCCTGAGCACTCCCTGCAGTGATCCTGTGCCCCACCCCAGCTCGCTGGTGCACTTCCCAAGGACACACCCTGGCTGGCATCATTTTGCAGCCCCCTCCTTCTGCTGTGCATGGATCAACTCCTCCACCGGCAGAGCTGAGGAATTTTCCACGTCTCTGCCAACGCCAGCAGCAGCACGGGGAGCAAGGGCTTTCCTCGTGGATGCAGGAGCAGCAGCCCCTTTCTGTCCCCAGCCCGAGCTGCTCATAGGCACAGCATTTACCCTAGGACGGGGCTAACCCCACCGCACCCCCGGGGCTCGCAGTTCTCCCTTCCAGCCCAGGGTTACATGCAGCAATGAGGATGGGTTTTACACCTGTATCCTGCATCGCTGCAAGCTGGAAACACCCACCTGAGGGCTTTCTGGTGCTCCTTGGTGGACAGGGAAAGGGGAGCTGAGACGTGCGTGCTACCAGGCTGCCGGCACCAAAGCAAAATGCTAGGGAAAGCTCAGGTGTTCCCCAGTGCTGCTGCTCCCAGCAGTGCCACCTCCCTCCCTGAGGGTCGCTGCCTTGCACGAGCCCAGCTGGAAAGGGGAACCAGGGAACCCTTCCCCTTCACCAGGGAAGTGTGAAGCACCGGGCCCTGCCCTGCAGCCGGGCTGATTTGGGGCAGGAGAGAGGCAGCCTGAGGCGGGCACGATGTCTGCACACAGCATTTAGGGGAGGATCGGCGCGTTCGATGCGTGTCAGGAGGTTTAACGGAGACCGGGTACGGCCCCGAGGCACACGCAGTCCGGTGACGATGTGCAGGGGCCTCAGAGCTAAATTTAGCCCGGGTTGTGCGTGAGTGTGATGCTTTTTATTGCCACCCTTAAATCCACAGCACGAGCAGCTCTGTGGGTGCGGGGCCACGTGCTGTGGCTAGCAGCCCTTTGGCAGCCGTGGCCACACCGAGGGGCCCCCAGGCTGGCTGAGGATTGAAGGGGCAGTGCTGGAACACCAGAAGGTGATGGGCTCCATCCTGCCCAGCCAGGACAGGGCCATCTGTGGGGCAGTGAGATGCCCACGACTCGCTGGCTCCGAAATAACAAGAAGCAGAAGGACAGCAGAGCGCATGGGTCTCGGGCACATCAGAAGAGACCCTCTCAAACCCTGCCTCAGACCCCCAAATTGTGGGAGCCCTTGGAGAGCCCTGCAGCACAGCCCGTGAGCCCAGGATGGGGATTTGTAGTGCCCTGTCTTCTCCCCGACCTCAGCACAAAGCATGTGCCAGCGCTGGCAGCCCTCCAGCCCCCCGGCCGCCTCCTGGCCTCGCAGCCTGTGGCCAGCAGTAATTTTCCATCCTGCCTGCGAGCTCTGCCCCAGCCCAAGGGCCCCGGTGAGATGTCCTCCTGCCTCCCTCTGACAGGGATGGGCCCCGTTCAGGTTTCTCTTTCCATTCAGAGCAGGGTCCCCTCCGCCCCTTCCTGCCCTTGCAGCCCTTCTGCTTCAGCAAAACGGGAGGATTTGGATCAAAAGCCAGAAAAACAAGAAACCTGGCAACCCACCGAGGTGAATCCCCAGTTGAGTGTCCAAGGCCTCAAACCACCTCAGGGAACTCCTTGTTTAAAACACAGGGAAAGCACAGGACTCACCCATCTCGCCTGGGTTTTGTGTGCAGCATGGGGGGTGCAACACCCCCTCACAGCTGGGGCTGCTCCAGGGGGAAGCAGGGAAAGCCTCCCAAAGCAACCTGGGCACCAAGTGGCTCAGCACAGCAAGCACATTGCTTTGGGCCAGAGGTTCCTCAAAATGCAGAGAGAAAACAGCTGCCTCTTCGGGAAGAGCCATTTCCCAGGCCCTAGCCCCTCGGGCTCGGAGCCAGGCTCTGCCTCCCCCTCCATCCCTCCTCCCTGCACATGAGGGGCAGCAGCGGTGCCAGCTCCGTGGTGCTGCCTGTGTGACAGCCCCTGCTCGGAGCCAAGGCAGGCTCCAGATAAATACCTGTCAGCAGAGCAGAGCAAAGCAGAGCAGAGCTGTTCCGAGGGTGATTGCCCAACAAGCTGACAGGCGAGAGGCAGAGCGAAGGCAGTGGGGTCTCTCTCCTCGGAGCCCAGAGACTGGCACGCTCTCAAAGGCAGCATTAATGAGCATTTCCAATTACGCAGCGCTCATCGTGATGGAACAGCAATGCCTGCTCTTACCTGCCCAGGGGAGTGGGCTAATGCCATCCCCAAGGCTTCTTTGGGAAGCCAGTCCCAGCTTCTCTGGCTCTGAGGTGCCGTGGTGGTGTAAGGGATGGTGATGCAGTGGGAAGACCTGACTGCTCCTGAAGTTTCCACAGCTCCCTGGTTGCCACCAGTGGTGTTTCGGGACACGGGAGCCAGGCAGTGCCTCTCTGCTGGCTGCTCTCGGGCAGGGAACACACCTGGGGTTTGGCAGGATTTGGCTCCCTGCTGGGGTCTCGAGGCAAGGAGAGGGATGCGGTGGGGCAGAGCAGCACGAGAGCAGCTGCCGGCCTGGTCAGCCCTTGCTCTGGCAGCACAAGGTGCCTGGAGGGCTTTGAGCAGCCCTCGCAGCCCCTGCTCCTTCAGAGGAGCAGCCAACAACTCAGCTCCCTATGCTTGCAGCCTGCCTCTCTGCCCTCGACCTTCCCCTTGACCTGCGGCCGGTCGATACCTCTCGCTCTGGGGGATCCATTGGTCCTAACGATTTCATCCCGTTCCTCACTAATGCACTGTCTTGTCGTGCGGCATCTGGGCCACGGACCCAGCAGATGCTGAAGAGGGAGGCAGAGGGCCGGCCAAAGGCAGCACCGTGGGCTGTCCTGGGGCAGCAGGTTAATTTTGGCACCATCACCTTGCAATATGACCGTGCGCATCTCCCTCCCTGCCCCTGCTAATTTTAATCCTGATCTTTAGAGAAGAAAGCAACCAAACCAAGATGAAATCACCCATTGGGGTTTGGGGACAGTCACCCTGCTTGTGCATCCTCCCAGTTTGGGGCTTTCAATATGTGGGACATGCCCTGGGACAGGTTATGGTCAGCAGTGAGGGCCCAGTGCCCCTTCTAACCTACTTCTCACCCATCCCCTGCCCCCTCCTGCAGGGAGGGAGGCTCCAGCCCAGCCTGGCACTGACCTTCGCGGCGAATCTGGTCACACGCACCCAGTCAATAACCAAACGCAAGACAACAAAATGAGCTGTCACAGCCAATTAACACACTGGGCTTAATCAGCTTGTGGGTTTTCAAGGCGGAGGCAGGGGGAGGCCAGAGGGCCAGGGCCGAGGCAGGGTGAGGGGTCCGGTGGGTGTCAGCCACCCCTGTCCCGTCCCAGGCTCAGGTGGGTCAGAGGGGCGGCACCATGGGACAGCCTTGCCCAGGAAAATGCAAGTTGAGGCTGGCTCTGCTCCACCCCACTCCACCACCACTGCTCCCCAACCTCCAGCAGCACAAGCAGGCAGGGATTCTCCTCTGGAAGCCCCCACGATTACACAGGCACCCTGTTCATGGCAGCTGGGGCCTGTAGGCAGCTCCCCTGAGCCCTCCATTCCCTGACTCCAGCTGCAGAGCTGCCCCCAGAGGGAAAAGGGGGTGTTCAGTCCCCTGCAAGCATGAAAAACACTTGGGGAAGACGATGCCTGTGTCCTGGCAGCAGGACCTGCCAGCTCCCACCCACCCCTGGCTACCAGTTAAAAACCCAAACTGCCGGTCTTAAGCAGGGCAAAGGCAAGAAACTCATCTCAAACCCCAGCCGTGACAGAAGCCTGCTTCCAAAACATGCCCACCCCGCAGAGAAAGGTCCCAGAGCGAGAGGAGCAGCCACCCCCAGACCCCAGCTCGCGGCAGCGCTCCTCAGGGCTGTGGTCCCACCTGATCCGTGTTTCGGGCACATCTCACCTCCTGCCTTCTGCTCCTTCCTCCGCAGCTTATCTGAGCAGCCTGCTCCACCAGGAGCTCCGTGGAGGCACAGGCTGCCCTTTTGTCTGGAGCACCATTAGTGTCCTCCCCCCACAAGAGGAGCAAAGCCTGTGCAGCCTGGCTGTGGGCTGGAAGACAAACCTCTGAGGGCTGTTTTGATGGTGCCTTTATTTCTGTATCTGCTTTGCTATCTGTTCCCACACGCGTCGCTGCCAAGCCCCCCAGCCACGGGACTGTGCTGTTGTGTGGTTGTTTCCTCAGTCTCATTTTGCTCTAATGCCTAAGGAAAAAAAACAAAACAAAAAAGCCATGCTGCATCTTTAGCATTGGGCAATTTTTTTGTCCTGAAGTCAGGGAAAAATTTGCCTTGTTTGTCCAGGGTAAACCTCCTGTTGGTGAGTGTTTGAAAGCTATTTTTGTATTCCTCCCCATGCTTCTGCTTTACCTGGGGAGCACCCCAGAGCCCTGGAGGGACCTAAATCTGCTATCACAACACCAGTCATTAAAAACACACTTGGGAGAGAACAGCGGTATTAAAGGGGTTGGACCTGGAGCACACAGGGCCTATTTTTCCAAGGGGGCTGAGCCAACGCTGAGCAGAGGATCTTTACCTCTTTACCAAGGAACGCCAGCCGCTTCTCTGCAAACGCAGGATGTGCTGCTGGAGCCCAGGAAGGTGCCCTGAGACAGCCACGTTTGTCATCTCCTCCACCAGCACGAAACTGGGCTTGCAATTAACGCAGCAAGACCCGGCCTGGCCAGACAGCGAGGCCAGGCAGCGTGCACTGCACCCTGGAAAAGGCATCTGTGGCTGGGACACGCTCCTTGCACCCCGAACCCTGCACATCCTGAGTCTTATCTAGAAAAAAAGTGATTTCTCTCCACAGGTGGTTTCTGCCTTGGCATGGGGCAAGAAATCCTGCAGGAAGCACGTTTCCTCCAGCCGCAGGGTGCTCCGTGAGGAGCTGGGGCTGTTCGGTTTCACAGAGGCTAACGAGAGGCGAAAGACCACAGCGTGTCCTGCCAGGCCAGATAGAAAGATTGCGAAGGCCGGTGGCACTGCTCGGCAGCCTGCCATTAGAAATAACTCTTCAAAAATAGCAGCGTGCTAATCTCAGGAACCTGCTGGTATTGTCAATGACATTAATGAAGTGTTTCGAAAACCAGAACAAATGCCTTGGCTTTCTGGGGCTGTGCTGCCCCTTGTAATTTTCCACAACAGCCTTCCAAGAGTCCTCACTGTCTTCTTCCCTCTCATCCCCATCCTTCTCTCAAGCTCCCTCTGGGCTCTCTTCCAGTCCCTGAGGTCCCTCTGGAGCTGCTGCCTCCTCCTCACACATCTCCAGTGGGTCCCCCACAAAGCACACAACGATGCATGGCCTGGAAGGATCCTCGTGGTTCGAGGCTCTGAGCACCCCACTGTCACACCCCGACACGCTGGTGGAGGGCAGCAGGACCCCTTGGAACAAGGAGGCACCACGCTGCCCTGCCCTGCCCGCACAGAGCCCTGCGCCCCTCAGGTACCATCCAGCACACCTCAGATTGACTCAGGTGGCACAGCCAAGTGCCTGTCCGTCTCCTCCTCTGTTTGCAGCTCTTTCTTGGCAGCTTTCTCACCACCTCCTTGCTTCCGTGGCAATCCTGTGCCAACCTCGCTGTCCGTGCTCGTTGCATGCTCAGAGGACGAGGTGGTGCAACCCCAACTCCGTTTGAGCCTCACCTGACGTGGTTTTGCCTTGCAGAGGCAACAGCAAGTCACCCCGACACCTGGTTTGGTCTGAAAGGCCAAGAACGTCAATCGCGTTCTCACTGCCTTCGCTGAAAGGAGCAGTTTTGGTAGGACTCCCATAAAAATAATGCCTTAAGCTCGGCGCCCCCTCTCCTGGTAGCTGACGAGCAGTGCACACAGGCCCTGCCAGGCCACGGCCTCCTCATGGTCCTTTGTCCAAAATCCCCCAGCAGCTCCTGGGAAAACCCCAAATGCACACTTTAGCTGTGCTGGTGTCTCTGAAGCAGGACAGCACCAACCACACATAAAGCTTCAACCCGACCACGTACCCAACACAGGCCGACTTAACAATATTGCTTGGGCAAAGAACACAAACATGAACCTTCCAGTTTCATTGCCCTGATTCGTTGTGGAAGCGTCTTAGTGCTGAAGAAATTAAATCATTTGTGCACATGGGGTCAGAGGGCATGATAAACCCAAACTGGCACAGCTTCTTTCCAAAGCAGAATCAGACTTGAATCACATTGTGTGGTCAGCATGAAACAAAGAAAAAAAAAAAAAAAAGAAAAAAAAAAAAAGCTATATCCACTGGAGATCAGCTCCCAAAGCCAGTCCTGCAAAGCCAAACCATCAGCCGTAAGCTGCCGCTCATTCCTCGCTCGTGTGGCACGATGCAGTCACAGCAGCCTGTCATCCTTCCTCCAGTTCGTGCGACGTCCCCCTGACAGCTCAGCTCAGCATTTCGTGATCAGGCTGCCATCGACTCTGGTAGGAGTCGTTCTGAGTTGGAGCAATCAGGTGCCAGAGCAGGAACACAGGCTCAGCTTGGCCACCTGCCTGCAGGGCCAACTGGCTCCTTAGGTAGGAGAGAAGGCTGGAGAGCAGGGAAAGGACTCACCTTACATTTAATCAGGTACGTGGCAGCCCTGAAGAAGCTTAGCAGTAGGGCTTTAGTTGACTGAGCAAGGAAAAGAGGGTGGTTTCTGAAAAAGGGAATCTTTTAGCTCTGTCAAGCACTTATCACGCAACCATCTGAGCTCTGGCACACACTGCAGAGCTGTGAAAATCTGGCTGGCAGATGAGAAAACACTCCAGTAAGGGAACGTTATCTTCATTTGTCAGACAAGGAAACTGAGGCACAGAGCAGTTTCTGAGTCACCCACTGCCAGGCAGGGAGGCAGTGCTAGATAGATAGCTGGACTGTTAAATGAAGCCACGGCTTCCTGAGCCATATGATGTGCTACCAGACAATGTGTTTTCATAAAAAGCACGTCTGGGGACAGAAGCAGCTCTGTGTGAAGAAAGCATTCACCATTGTCCCTTTGCTGGATTACATCACCCTCTGTTTAGCAAGCGGTTCAATTAAAATTTTGACTGAAAGCTCTTGTAAAAGCTGGTCACCAAAAATGGCCGGAAAATCACTGATCAAAGTCAAAAAGGCTCACGCTCTTAACTCAGCTCGGTGCCACTGTCTCCCTGATAAAAACAGTATGTGATGTTAAAGTGTGCCCATTCTCGAAACGTTTCTTACTGCCACTTCTGGATGCTCTTGGGCTGAACGACTACACCTATAGCTTCTGTGCTGGCCGACGCAATCAGCAGCTTCTTTCCACCAACTAAAAATAAATTGAAGCCAAAGGACAAATTGAGATATCATGGCAAAGGGAGCCGAAGAAAAGTGAACATTTTATGAAACAATTTGGATAGGGGAGAAAGTTTGTGCACGCACAGTTGCAAAGCTCTTTTTTCTTTTAGCTGCATCAAACATCCATGGCTGTGTCACCTGCTTGAAAGAGTGCACGGAGGAGAGAAATAAAAGCAGCTGAGTGTTCATGTGAAACTTCAGTAAAGAAAGCTTTTCAGCTTCAGTAACCATTCCAACAGGAGTTGGGGAAGCTCGAGTGCCCCGGTACTGCGCAGTGTCAGCGCACACAGAGCTCCCTCTGTTCACCAGGCTCGCAGCCCAGCACTGGCACAGATTGCCCGGGGAGGCTGCCGGCTGGGCAGCAGAGGCAGCTTCTGAGGGCCTGGCTGGCCAAACCTCCCCCTGGGATGGGTCAGGCAGGACTGACCCTCACCTCGGGAAAGGACTGATCCATGGCGGGTCACAGGTCTTTGAGAACAGTCACCAAAACCCAATGAAACATTCTTATGGGAACACCCCACAGCCAGCATCCCAAATTTCACCTATTTTAGATAGCAATGAAAACCATTGTGGAAATACTGTAAAATTTGTCTGTGAACAATTTTGTGATAAACTTCAGTAGCCTTGCAGTTCCTGAGGGACATGGGAAGCAATGACACTTAGAAGTTCTTTTCATACCTTGTTTGTATGGCTCTGTAATGGGGATTTATTGTCCCATTCTGATAATACAGAAATTTAAATTCCTCCAACATAGCTTGCTGCTGTGCAATCACAAAGGACGGTTTGTGTTCATAAAATTACAGAGCAGTCTTTTGTTAGTTTTGCTGAAGACTTTTCAGAAGCAGTGGGTGTCTAGAGTTACAACCAAGTATTTCCACAGAATAAAGTATTCCAGCAAGAATTAAAATAAACAAAAAATCAACAGAACATTAAATCTACTAATGAAATATGGCATTTTAAAATCATATATATTTTTAAAGATACTTTAAAAAAATACTTTAAAGATACTTTAAAAATAGATATATTTTTTAAATATCTTATGGTGTTTATTACCAAACACTTGGGGTTACTGAAAGTGACATTGCCTACTTACAAAAAGCCAGTGGCATTAAGGACCACTTCAGGTAAAAGGGATTTTTTCCGCCCAATCTGAAACTGGCTGCACAAAACATTGGCAAGTGTAAACCATTTGCTTGGATTTTGTTCCCAGCAAGAACGAAGAAAAACGCTCTTAAAAATGCAGGAGAATGAGTCTGGATAGTTACCAAAACCAGCCCAGAAACCGAGGAACAACTCATTCGGGGTATAAACCGACTAAATCTCAAAGGCACCATCTTCTTAAAATAATCTTTCTGAATCTCAAATACTTTTCATCACAGATGGAGTTGAACTTGCTTCCCTTGCAGCTGAAGCACTGACTGGGGCTTTGACACATCGCTTGAAGCCTGTGCTACAACACTTGGAGCAGCAGGGTGTGAACACAGGGACAGCCAACCCCTACCTGCTGCCCGCTGCTCTGCTGCGGAGTTGAGGTAACACAGAATCACCTCCATCCACCTCCTGTTTCATAAAAATGTAGATTTGCAAAATCAATAGCTTGTATCAGGCTGGCAGTGTCCCT